>NC_090936.1:78072468-78382321 GCF_040938575.1 Ambystoma mexicanum
CTATTACTCAAGTGCTCAATACCCACTCATCCAGGTGGAATAAGAGTGCCCTGGCAAACGTCTTCCTCCAGTATCCAGCAATGAAATGGGTCTAAAGTTAGCAGGGTTATCGCGCGCACCCTTTGTGTAGTGGGACAATTTCGGCCCTAGTCTTAGACCCCGGGACCGTGGTGCTGGCCAACACAGCATTAATAACTTGGTCAAATAGGGTACCCATATTGAAGACTCGTTCCTGTAAAAGTCTATCGGGACTCTATCTGGACCCAGGGCCTTGCTTGACCTCTGGCACGCCAACGCACGCTCCACCTGGGCCTCCGTGAACATCAGGTGGATAGGGGTGGAACCGGAGCCAGTACCGAGCAATCACCATCAGTGCACAACTCCTTCGAAGTCCTGTGGACCTCACAGTAGAGGGCACCATAGTAATCTGCCCATGCGGTTTCCGAAATGAAACCATGCAACTGGGTTTGGCTTCCCTGGTGTGCATCCCTCCCATCTTAAATCAAAATCCCTTGGAATCCCCACAAGTAATTGCTTCCAGGAGATTCCCCCACCCCATAAATCCTCATGCCAGCCCCTTTTCTTCTTGTTAAACAACATACGCTAGTCATATCTTGCCTTTCTGACCACAGCACAGGTGAGGCTCTTTGTACTTCGAAGCAGGTATAAGTCACTGGCTTCCCGGAACTCCCCATCATACCAGGGTGTTGCTTTCTCCCTGGGTTTATTGGTGTTCATCACAGGTTTAGAGCAATAGGCGCCTACTGTCCCCATGATTTCCTCATGGAATTTAATCCAAGCCACAGCATCTCAAATCTGACCTCGCAAAGGCCTCAAGAAACAGCTGATTGCAGCATACACCTGCGGGAGAACCCTTCCAGGTCCAAACGAGCCCACCTCACATTCTTTCTCACCTGGTCAAATGAATCAGGGACAGATGCTATATAATCTTGGGCTACCTTATTCGCTCCTGTATCTCCCCAGAAATCCTTGCTCACCAGCATACATCATTACCTCTGGAGTATAACTCAGGGGCAACGCGCTCGCCCTGGAAGCAAAATGACGCAGGCAACACAGGTTCGATCCCCGGGTATGCACTTAGAAACCTCTGGGTATTAAGCGCGTTATAAAGAACCAATTGCAATAGGTGGTGGTGATTGCAGTCCACCCTCTTAGGAACTTCAAATGCCCTGATGAATCTCCAGGCCTCCAAATTAACTAATATGTAGTCGATTTTGCTAGACGACAATATCCAAAACAAGAGATTTTAACTTTCTCCTTTACATAAAAAAGACTGGAGCAGAGATGTGACTTTGATGTTCCATCAATGGCAAGTATGCACAGCAAACTAAAAGCATAAAATAAATAAGGACTAGAGTGGAAGGGAATACAATACAAAGAAATGCTGTAGTTTGTTAGTCACCAATGCTTGAGTATCGAGCAAAAAACGAAAACTTTGCCATTAACAGCCATCATTTGTTCATCAATTTCTGAGAAAAGACTGGTTATTTACACACTTCAGAAAAGAACAGAGTAAAGAGGATCATGATGTTTGCAGAGAATTTTAAAAGATCTCACAAGTCTCGGCTAGATTTACGGATTTACCTTGAAGGAGGTAAAGGAGAAGCAACCAGGAAAAAATGACCTTCGAGGTTACTTGCAACCACCACCTGAAGAAGAATGGGAATAAAACCACTCGAACAATGCCCTTCCTCGTCAGTGACGTCCACGGGCTCTCAGGCTTCGCTTTTGCAAAAGCAGACCCTAGTGTGCACAAAGATGAAAAATACTAGGTTTGTGATCAAATTATTTGGACATTCCATTACACATTAAACTATTATGAGCGAGGGTTGTCTTAATTGAACCTCATGACTGTATTGCACACAAATCAACCATCTATTTTATGCACACATGGCTTCCTTTTATTCATTTTTTAACACAGGACTAGCAGCATTTTACATTTAGTATACACACCATTACACCCATTCACGATTCTGCAACACATTTGAGTTTCAAAATATAACCTTAACCAAGTAAAATAAATAACGAGGGGAAATAGCATGCTACTTACAGACTCATCCAAATTCTCTCCACCCGATGTTCTTCAATGGACAAAGATTTGTAAATAGCCTCCACCTTTTGGCAAGATGCAAGGATATGCAGCTCAGCTGCTACAATATGGCACAGGAGATTCCTGGACTCGTTTATGTTTGCACATGATGCATTTCAAACTCTGACCAATATTTACTAAAGAATTTCAAAATAATGCATTGTTTTTCATCAAACCACATCTTTCTGAAAGGGATTAAGCTAATGGACAATACAGTGGCATCTCAAACAACTCAATAGGTATCATTACTACATTGCTAAATTACACAGCATCGGAACACACCATGTCAGCACTCCTTGGCCAAAAGAGTTGTTTAAAGGCACAAGCCTTAGCAAGTCCATCTTTCTAGAGCAACAGAAATGCATAGACATTCTTTGAGAAGACTACAAATATGACTAGGTGCCCTGCACCGACATACAACTAGAGGAAAGCAGATTCTGTGGCAGGACTTTTGTGTTCAAGCATCGAAGCTGTGGAACAGCATTCCTTTGAGTTTCTGGCCACCTCAACTGGGCTCAGCTCTCTGCTTCTCTTCATATATTTCTGCTAGAACTAGCCCCATGTTCTTCCTGTCCATCGTGGAGTCTTCTTTAAATACTATTGAACAGCAGGGTTCTCTAGGAATCCTACCTTCTACTACATAAGGTACCCAAACCTAGGGCTCAGCTCCTCTGCACACTTTTGACCCTTTCAGGTTCTGAAAACAACTTCCTGTGATAAGCTACCAACATTACAATGGGTGGGTGGATCCCAACATGAGTGTCATGGAATGGTTGCTTTCGGGGAAGATTATTTTTCCATGATTTTGTTCCCCGCTTTTCTCTAGATGAGAAATAAAAGTTGTATTTTCCTGTAGCACAAATTACAATCTATTGTGACCATGAGCAGATAACATTTTTGAAATATACCGAAAATGACATCACATGGACTGTGTCCCTGATCAGATAACCATGTCGCAAAGCGAGTGACACTGAAAACTATGGCCAAACTTAAACACACTTGGACTTCTCTTTGTCATTATAAAACATACTAGTGACATTAACGGAATAAACAAGCGGGACTGAAACAACTGCAGTACCATGTTTTCAATGTCTAGAAAGCAGGACAACATCTCAGTGATCAGGTATGGCATACTTAAAGGTAACCTAGCACTAGCAAGTGCTAACGAACTAGGCTCAATGCTATGCCTCAACTAGTTAAGTAGGTATTTTAATTAAGAGACCACATAACAGAAAAGCTGGGAGAAGCCTGTACTAGCTGTGGATATGTAAAGAAGGAATTAAACTTGACCGAAAAAAGGAAAATATATTTTCGGAAAATGAGGGCAGAGGAGGAAGACTCAGAAGATAAAGTGTGTCGTGGATCTCCATTTGATGGGCCACATCACCGCTTTTAACAGGGAATCAGAAGGAAGGAAAAATAGAGGGATAACAGTCGGGTACATTTCTTCATTGATATTTGTGTATGCAAAAATGCTTTGTTTCTAGAAAAGGATTTCTTAGGAACAGACGGCAACAAGAACTCAAACTTGCGATCAGAAAAATGCTGATCAGAAGTCTCAGTGACTAAGCTGTTTTCATCAACCTGCACATACAATTCTTCTGTCTAGATTTGTGGTTTAAGCTCAGATACACAGAGCTCAAATAGAAGTCTCCTACCCGCAGCATGCCTCCCAATGTAGTTTAGAGTGCTTTAGAATTTGTTCTCACAGCTCCAAACCTTGTTAAATTCGTTTGTCAGCCTACTGAACAAATGATCAAACCTTTGTAATGTTCTTTCTGAAGGAAAGATATGGAAATCTTTCAACAGCCACTGGGGCATTAGAAAGACTGAACCAAGATTCTGTCAAGGTGAGATTCGTGCCACTCGCATCGGTACAGACAAGGCATGTGTATATGGAGCCACCATGCCCTCGTAAGACTGGCAGAACTGCCATCACCTTAGTCACAATAAATGGTGCCAGTAATAACAGCATTCGATCCGAGATTCTGAAGTGAGGTATGGGGTAGAGTTCATGATTATTCTGGGGGGAGAAAAGATTGCACTAGTCAACCATGACAAGTAGCATATTCTTCTAAAGGCTACCTTCCTCAGACAAATCCCTCATTTTATGAAAGGCACACAACTCTGAAGAATGCAAGAGGTAATGTATAAAAAGTTACAAAACCCTCTGATAAGAAACTGCTCTACGATAAACTAGGGAACACAGATGGCATATAATGAGCAGATGCTGGCCCTTTGTGTTGTAATTAAAGCATGTGAATGCTGCGGGGAGTGAAGAGTCCAGTGCCCCTGCTCAGTGTACTAATTAAATGTGTACTTTATTATTGCTAAGATTATTAACTCTGACATAAGCACCCATCAGCGTTTTTGTTTTTTCAACTCCAATTGTATTTGCATTTTGGAGCTTCATTCATCTCGCATTGCTAATCCATTAATTTCTTTCTTTGGAATTTCAATATGCTTCCATTTCACTGCCAATGTGCTTCGCTCTTAAACTTGCTTTATCATGGCCGGTTTGGTTTAAGAATGCTGATGCTGTGGAGCAGGATCAATAAGAAATTATGAAAATAAATAGAAGAGTCTAAAATGACAGAGTTCAGTGCATTTGCAAGGTGTAGTATTAAATTGACCGAGCATGCATTGCTCAGTTACTAACAGGTATACTTTAGTAAAATGAAAATGTGAGCGTCTATGGTTGAAGGATTTGCTTCACAATAATGATAGGCTATAAAGCGGACAGCTCTGTCTGGAAGTGACTTTAAGTGCTAATTTTGTGCATCTTGTACACATAAAAGAGTTCCCAATAAAGGATATGTGGATGTATCCCACCACTCACAGCGCTCACTGAGAATTTCACCCTAACTAACATTTATTTTGGGTTTACCGTTCGAACACCACAAGCACCCTCCTGTTCACTTAATTCTGGCTGACATTGTAACACCTGGTCTCTCCAAACCCAGAACATTGGGCAACAGGATTTGTGCTCACTGTATATGTATAGTTTGTGTTGACAGTTTTTGATGGTTGATCTGTAATGAAAACAGATTTATTGATGATAAAAAATTGAACAAAATGACAAAGATATTGTCTTCCGATGCAGTCTATTTAACTGTAGAGATGTCCAGGTGACTAAGAACAAAGCTGAACTTTAGTCTGCATTTTGCAGGGTTCAAAATTGAGGGAAGCAAGGAGCTATTTTGCTCCTACTTGTAGCCTAGAAGTGCCAAGTTAGCTTGACACCAACAACTACTAGGAGCTATTTTTGGCTTTGAAGGCCAACTGATGCCGAACAAACCTATGTGAATTTAACTCTGTGCTTTTGGGACAATCTGTAAATAAACATTAGGACACATCTATACGACATTTGAAGCATAAGGAGTTATAAATAATGGGCAAAATGGCAAGTTTGCATCTTATGTGGAAGTGAGATTTGCCGAAAGCTATGCGCTAGGAAATCTTTCTCTTTCAGGCAACTTTGCCTCCATATTCTACAGACCCCCAAACTTTGTGCTCTTGTTTTTTACCTATCCTGCTTTTTTACAGAGAATTCCCTGGCCTTTTTGCCCATTGGTCATGGGGAAACTGACTAGTCCTTCAGATTGTCACCAGTGGGAAACCAAGTATCCCTTTTGTCTTTTACGTTTGACCTTTTGGTAACTTTTCAACATTTCACAAAGCAGCCTTCAATGCAGTGCAATGTGGTTACTTTTGTATCAACCTAGTCTTTAAACTGTGTGATTTTTGGCTAATGTGCCTAAATACAAGGTGATGGCAGCAGATACATTTGTACCATTTTTGTTACATTTTTAAAAACCACACTCACGTTTCGCTTTTAACAGTAGCTAGTGTCGAAAGATGGCCGTGCCACAAGATTTTACACTTGTTCTTTGGCCATTTTGTTGTTTGGTCTGCTTCCTGCCTTCTCAGGTCAAGAAATCCCTAATATGGTCATGCATTTGCCCGGGAAAGCTGCTGCTTTTGCAGGTAAGTGCTTGCAATTTGTGCGTGGATGCACACAGGGGGTTGGGACCGTCAGTGGTCCCCACAGTGGTCCGAGCAGACCACCGCTGGCTGAAGGAGTGATGCAAAAACTTTCTATTGGAGGGCTGGGTTTGAAGACTCACCTAAATTTAGGATAAGAAGGAGTCCAGCAGTCATTCCAGTAGATCAGCAATGGATCCAAAAATCCTGTATAGGGATAATGCCAACTGAAGACCAGAGGAAGACTTCTGAATAGACCTAGCAAACTTTTCTGCAGCTGTCCCGGTGAAGCCCTGCTGGATTATCCGATCTCAGAAGGTGCTTGTTGGCTAGTGTCGATGCCTTCTCAAGATCCTGCAGCTTGAAGCCGGCAGAAGTGTCCCTGCACCACCCGGTGGTCTGACCAGCTCCAAATTGGGCAACCCTGCCAGAAGAGTTGCCGATCAGCATTTTCGTCTGAATCGTCAGTAGTTGGTAACTAGTCCTACAAGTGACCTTCCTGCCAAGATTCAGCTTCCCAGCATAAAGTCATGCTGCATGAGAAGGGCTTTGACCGCGACTGGAGAGACATCTGCTGTCACCAGTGTGTGCGACTGTCTGAACTGGCAATCCCCCACCTGCTGGTGTCCTGAAGAGCCCTGCATCAGTGCCTGCTGCATTTCTTCTTCGGAAAGGGTTGCAGTCAACACCTGGACCCGACCGGAATCATCCTGGCACCCGCAGCTCCTGGGCATCTTCTACTGGATCCAACGGTGGGAAAACCTACTTCCAGCGACTCCCATTCCACCTGCCGTTAGGACAATTTTCTTAAATGCAGCTACTTAGGACTTGATCAGACTAAGCCTTGGGCAATACACAACTCCACTAAGGGAGGTGTTTCTATTGGCTGTGATCAGTATTACCCAAAATGACTACAATAGAGCACAAAAGTGACTGAAAGTTTAAGTTTAAACTGCTGTATTTTACTGAGGATTCCCAGCCTGACAGGGAATATTCACAGCATGTGAATCTATGAAAGATCCAATGCTGTAGAACTGTATTATTCCTGAAACAGAATAAGTTACAACTATAGATAAGTACTTACTTGATAATGTTGGTAGTGCAAGGAACAAGTTACTTACCTGTAACTCGTTTTCTCCAGCATGGGTCTGGCATGGATTCACATGCAAATTAATATTCACAGTCAGGCTGGGAATCCTTGGTAAAAGAAAAAACTGTTTAGCTTTAGCATGAAAACTGCATTTTACTCTTTAACCAATCGCTGCCTTTGGGTCATACTGCACCAATCCAATGATAGTAGTTTCCCTAAGCTATGCCATGGTGGCCATCTTCAAATTTGGAATGCAACATTTCCGCCGGCGTGGTAGGGTTCAGGAAGTAGACTGGCAGAACCAATCAGCATAAAGGTGAGGTGTGTCCACAGCACCACCCTCGCATTGTGGAAAGAGAAGTACGATTGCTTCTAGGAGAGAGCCTGGATCTCCAAAAACTGCCTGGCTGAGGTGATGGCCACGAGGAAAGCAGATAGTCGATAGGAACTTCAAAGGGCCTGATGCATTGGTTGAAAAGGCCCCCCCCCCCCCATGAGCTTAGACAAAACATCAAAACATGGAGCTCCTAAGCCAGGGCCTTCACTGGTGGAAAAGTACTACAGAGGTTTTAGAGGAACTCCTTGGCAAGTCTGGGTGACCACAGAGATGGCTTACCATAACTGTTTATGGCAGCCAGATGCACCTTGATCAAGGCGTGAGCCAGGAACATCCTTGGCCAGGGAAAGCATTAATTGAAGGAGCTGCAGAGTTGTGACTCGTAGCGGTGTAATCTTCTGAGCCCTAAGCCCCACTGTGAAGCATTTCCACTTGTGTCCATAGCATGAGCGCGTAGAGGATGCCCTGGCCATGGCCAGAATCTTCTTGCATTCCAGTGGGAGAACGTAATGCCCAAATTCTAGGGCTGCAGGGGCCAAGCCATGAGACACAGCGACGCCGGGTCGTGGTGCAGTATTCTTCCATCTTCTCTGGCGAGTAGGTCGGGAAGTGGAGGTAGCCGGATGGACGGAGACACTGATAGACTGAGCAGGTCCAGGTACCAGATCTGCCGTGGCCATGCATATCATCCTGCAATGACAACATCTGAATGTATGATCACACGTTGCAGAAGCAGAATTGGAGGGAAGGCGTACAGGCACAGCCCCTCCCATGGGAACGAGAAGGCATTCCGCCAGGCTTCCCGGTTGAGGGAAACTGCTGACGAATCTCTGGCACTTGAGTTGGTCGCTGTCGCGAAGAGGTCGATTTGAGGCCGACCCCAATTGCTGAAGAGACAAGTTACTTGCACTTATTGAAGCTCCCATTTATGGCAGAACCACAGTTCCCTGCTGAGCGAATCTGCAATAGTATTCTTGATGCCTGCCACATGAAAGGTATGAGGAACATGCCCTGAAATATGGGCCAGCGCCAAGTTGCCTGGGCCTCCCGGGAAAAAGCTGGAGTGCACGTCCCGCCCTGCTTCCGGATGTAAAACGTGGTGGTGTTGTCCATGCCCCTTTAGTGGAGGCTGGAACAACCTGAAGGCCCAGAAGACTGGCTGGAGTTCCACGGAATTGATGCAGTGGTCCTTTTCCTCGTGGGACTGTCCGGTGTGGGCTTCCCACCCCTCCAGATAGGTGCCCATGGTAACCGTGGCCTCGAATGGAGGTGTCTGGAAAGGCACCCCTTTCGTGAGATGTGGTTGTGCCCACCACCATATAAGAGCTTGTCGGAGCACCTGATTGAGAACAACCTTGTCCGTCCAAGCACCCATGATCTGCAGCCACCGTGCATCAAGAAACTCCTGAAGGTCTCATCTGAAGTCTACACAGCTGGACGAGGTGGATGCAGGAGGACATCATGCCCAACAACGATGTGATGGCTCGTACTGTTGCATTCTGCGCAAGCGACAGGTGCTGCATTTTCCCCAGGATGTCCATCACCCTCTCCTCCAAGGGGGTCGCCAAGCATACAACATGTTGTGGCAGGCACCCAAAACAGAGTTCTGCGATGGCTCCACGCATAGTTGGAGAATCCAAGATCCACCAGGAGGCAAATGGTCTCCATGTGTGCTGGATTGGCAGCGCGTGGGAGCGGGATCGGATCAGCCAGTCGTCTACATAAGGATAGACGTGGATCCTCTTGAGGTGCAGATGCGCTTCCACCAGAGCAAAACATTTTGTGAACACTCTCGGCACGACTTCAGGCCCGAAGGGCAGGGCCTAAACAGTAGGGGTCCAGAGTGCCACATGTCCTGATCATCTGCAGGGTTCCAGTCTGGGTCATGATAGACAGGTCCTGGCCGGCCTGGCTAGTGTCCTCTACATAGTACACATCTTGGTCAGAGTCATCTGGGCCATCCAGAAAGAAAACTACCTGTGGGTCCTGAGTATGGGATTCCTCCCTAGATGCTAATTGAGCCCCTGGGGAGAGGAGACTGTTTTGAAAGGGACAGGAGCCAATAGACCTATGGCGTTCCAAAAAGTCATCAAACTGGCCTGAGAAATTAATAAACTCAGCCATTTTTTCCATTCAGGCCTCACACTTCACTTTGGTCCACTCAGAGGAGCCTGACACATCAGGAGGAAAAGGCCAGGCAAGTGAAGCAGAGTCCTACGGCAAGGCCCTGGAAAGAAGAGAAGAGGCTGGAGAATAGTTTGCAGGCAAAGGGGAGGCCTGCCTGGGGTCATTTGCAACAAATGGACGCGTTTCGGTGCGTCTTTCAAAACAAATGCGTCAGAGGCCATGGATTTAGAAGGCGCAGAAGTTTTATCGCTGTGCATAGGCAGCAATGGAGGGTGTGCAGGGAGCGAGGAACTGCGTGGTTCAGAAGGACCCGCTGAAGACTTTGATGGGCCTGTGGGTATATTATCCTTTCTCGGCTGATCGGCCGAAGAACGTATCAGGGTTGTGTGCTTAAGAGCAGGTAGTGCATATGCATCCTTGTCGCTGGGGTGCGACTTCCCATTTCACTACCGGCGGCATGCTTGTCGGGCCAGGGACGGGCACGTGGGAAGGCGAGGGTTCCACCGATAGGTCAACGGCATACGAATCGGAGCCGCAGATGCCGACAGACTCCTCGTCTGAAGCGCTGGTGCCGGACGGAGAGTGACTCTCAGCCTGCATTGCTTAGGCTGGCCACCATTTCAAAAACCTGTCTTTCAAGGACTTAGGCCGAAAAGGTTTGCAGGCTTTACAGGACGCTCGTCGTAATCAGGAGGGAGACACCGATTGCATCAACGTATGTATATTTCCAAGGAAACTTGCCATTGCAAGACGGCAGAATTTAAAAGGTGTCCTCTCCATAGCAGAGGGAAACGGCAGCCACAGCAAAGAAAGGGGAAGAGGAGGGGTAAAGAAATGGCATTCTCGAGAGAAGCCAGTAAGAACAGGGCGACATTGGCCCGTCAGGCCGGCCTGGAGGGCAAAGGCCGTGTAGAAATCAGTCAACAAGCAGTCAAGGAAGGAGCGTCAGCGGGCAGGATCAGGCATCGAGCAGTCGTCGAAAGGCAAGTGAATCGTGAGGCATAGGATCAGAAATATAAATTGCTTACGAGCTCTGCATTATGTGCGACGGACTAGTTAGGCGGATATAAATCTGTGGGACCTCGACACATGAAGGATTTTGGGTACACTACACGTCACATATAGTGTTGCAGCCATGCCCATGTCGACGTCCCATTTCGATCTTCAAAAAAAGATACTCAGATTACCACTAGATGTCGCAATATATGCACAGCATGTAATTCTAAGCAGATTCACAAGCATCAGAACCGTGTTTAAGTGTTTCTTTGGACCATATTTATGCTACAAGTTCTTTGTACCTTCCTACAGCCTTCTCTCCCTGCTAAGATAAGCCTGGCTGCCCTGCCATTGCTACCATTACCTCGAGTGGTACAGGCCTATACTAAGAGTTGGAGTCCTGTATTGCCCAAGGGATAGTCTTATAAAGTCCCAAGTAGCTGGTAACTATCCCAACACCTGTCAAGTCCTTCAGGAAAATCGGAGAAAGGGCAGTGATTAGTCGCAATACTTACCGGTGCCCCCAGCTCCACCATTCTAAAAGTTTGTGAACAACTGATTTATTGTGTGATAATTTGACCGGCTGGATTCATTTTCCAAGTGTGTTTTATATTTTATTTTTGTACTTACCTGCCCAAGCAGAATCATTGTGTATTCCAGGGTGTGAACTCATTGTGGACCACTGAACCCATTCGCCTCGCCCGAGATCAAGCCTTGACAACTCTCCATGCTTACCTTGATTGGATTTGGCTAAACTCCCATAGTTACACAGTTCACTAGAACATGGGTGGCCTTGTGAAATCTGTCCACCAGGCTAGATTTGAGAAATTCATTGTAACACCATGTACTACTTCTTGTTCCCCAGTGGTAGCTCATGGACGCTGGTTAATTTTTAATATCCAGGAGCTGCTTTTAGCTACTGTTTATCCAATCTTATTTTTGATCCCTGATTTTGTGATAAATTCACAAACGATACTCAATTAACAGACAATTAAAGAAACTTGACTAATGACACTATTCAATGCCCAAACCTCCCTAACAGACTCCACTGGTACCAGTTTTGGTGCAAGATTTAACGCTTTTAAAAACAAATTTCTTTACACAGTTTTTTCTGCATGTGTACTTTACAATCAAAATAAATGTTGCTCCACTCCACTATGGCATAGCAAGCGAAAATGCAGCACTTTGATTACATGTGCTTGCAGAATAATGCTCATGTTCAACTGGTCAAGTCTATTTTGAGTTTTAAACACTTACTTTCACCTACTGACCTTTCGTGCACAAAATTGGGGAAAACATTGTAATTGAAAGTAGAGGGCTTCGGTTTAGGAGATACAGTATGAAACCCGGACATAGGAAATGCAAAATACTACATTTCACAAAGGGACAACATATTTTTTTTAAAAGACCACTACTTCTGTCTAGGACATTTTACAACAGGACACACTGTTTCCCAGCCTGTTGAAGTTTCGGGACAGCAGTTTGAAGCATAACATTTCAAGATGGGATAATATATTTTAGATATTTGTAATAATATTGCAACAATTGAGCCAACATCAGAAAGTAGGGAATTGACATCAATGAATAGAGGTTCAGGAAGAGCAACAGTTTAAGGTGAGCAACAAGTTAGAATGTAAATCGTCTCTGCAATGGTGAAGGATGCAAGAGGGACACAGGCCCCAGCAGGGGGAGGACTGCAGATAGGCCACAAAGATGGAGGACGACAACGGCCCACAAAGGAGGACGTACACGGCCCACAAAGGAGTAAGACGATGGCACACAGGCCCACAAAGGAGGACGACGACAAGAACGGCACAGGACCACAAAGGAGGACGACGACAAGAACGGCACACAGGACCACAAAGGAGGACAACGACGACAAGAACGGCACACAGGACCACAAAGGAGGACGACGACGACGACAAGGACGCCACACAGGACCACAAAGGA
The DNA here is from genome assembly GCF_040938575.1 of Ambystoma mexicanum. Lineage (NCBI taxonomy): Eukaryota > Metazoa > Chordata > Amphibia > Caudata > Ambystomatidae > Ambystoma > Ambystoma mexicanum. The sequence continues at coordinate 78,085,063 of NC_090936.1, forward strand.
GGAAGACGACGACAAGAACGGCACACAGGACCACAAAGGAGGATGACGACGTCAAGGACGGCACACAGGACCACAAAGGACGACGACAAAGACGGCACACAGGACCACAAAGGAGGACGACGACAAGGACGGCACACAGGACCACAAAGGAGGACGACGACAAGGACGGCACACAGGACCACAAAGGAGGACGACGACAAGGACGGCACACAGGACCACAAAGGACGACGACGACAAGGACGGCACACAGGACCACAAAGGAGGACGACGACAAGGACGGCACACAGGACCACAAAGGAGGAGGACGACAAGGACGGCACACAGGACCACAAAGGAGGAGGACGACAAGGACGGCACACAGGACCACAAAGGAGGAGGACGACAAGGACGGCACACAGGACCACAAAGGAGGACGACGACAAGGACGGCACACAGGACCACAAAGGAGGACGACGACAAGGACGGCACACAAGACCACAAAGGAGGACGACGACGACAAGGACGGCACACAAGACCACAAAGGAGGACGACAAGGACGGCACACAGGACCACAAAGGAGGACGACGACAAGGACGGCACACAGGACCACAAAGGAGGACGACGACAAGGACGGCACACAAGACCACAAAGGAGGACGACGACGACAAGAACGGCACACAGGACCACAAAGGAGGACGACGACGACAAGAACGGCACACAGGACCACAAAGGAGGACGACGACGACAAGGACGGCACACAGGACCACAAAGGAGGACGACGACGACAAGGACGGCACACAGGACCACAAAGGAGGACGACAAGGACGGCACACAGGACCACAAAGGAGGAGGACGACGACGACAAGCTCGGCACACAGGACCACAAAGGAGGAGGACGACGACAAAGACGGCACACAAGACCACAAAGGAGGAGGACGACGACAAGGACGGCACACAGGACCACAAAAGAGGACGACAACAAGGACGGCACAGAGGACCACAAAGGAGGAGGAGGACGACAAGGACGGCACAGAGGACCACAAAGGAGGAGGACGACAAGGACGGCAAACAGAACCACAAAGGAGAACGACAAGGACGGCACACAGAACCACAAAGGAGGACGACAAGGACGGCACACAGAACCACAAAGGAGGATGACAAGGACGGCACACAGAACCACAAAGGACGACGACAAGGACGGCACACAGAACCACAAAGGAGGACGACAAGGACGGCACACAGAACCACAAAGGAGGACGACAAGGACGGAACACAGAACCACAAAGGAGGACGACAAGGACGGCACACAGAACCACAAAGGAGGACAAGGACGACACACAGGACCACAAAGGAGGACTAAAGCAAAACAAAAGAGGTGATGGCTGGAAGGTTTAGAATGAATCTTAACCTCGGGCATTGCTCTGGGCAACCCTTCAGACCATCGTTCTTCAAAAAGCCATTACAAAAAGCGGAAAGACCATATGCAAATCAGGCTTGGTCCCACTCCAAAAGGGGCAGTCCAGCCTGAACTGCTTGGTCACATCCCTTCTGTACGAGACAAAAAGCATCCCCGAATATGTTTCGGCCTTGTTGGGCCTTATCAGTGAGGAGTAGCTTGGGTCTCTAGGCCCAGCAGGCATGGGACCCACGTCTGGGCATACCCGTCCCACTCAGGGTGACTAAAGCAAAACAAAAAAAAGAGGTGATGGCTGGAAGGTTTAGAATGAATCTCAACTTCTGCCATTGCTCTGGGCAACCCTCTAGACCATCATTATTCGCCAGTCAAGCATTACAAAAAGGGGAAACACCATATGCAAATCAGGCTTGGTCTGCTAAAGTCACCCCAAGTGGGACGGGTATGCCCAGCAGTACACGCGAGTTGACTCCCAGAGGAATCCCATCTCCGGAGAAGCAGAGATGGAGCCCGGGTGGAGGGCTGCAGTGGTACGAGGAGACCGAGTTGGGACTGTGAACTTTAAGGGGAAGAGTAGCGGGGCTTGGAGAATCAGCTTGGGACCGTCTCTGCTGGGGCCTCCAGGCGATTGCTCATAGTACAGGGAGAGGATGCAAAGAGAGCCCTGCACAGAGGGACTGGGGGTGGGGGGTTGCATCAGTCGCGTCACTCCTGAAATTTCGGACAGTCGACGCCAGCCCACGGTAGAGGCGGGTTAAACCATTAAGGAGGAGATAGCTGGAATAATGGCCGAAATAAAAGCTTTCCAGGGAGACAGACTTCCATTTTTGAGTTGCAGGGCAAAGTGGAGCGGATTGAGGAAAAGGTGGAAGGTATGGAGCACAATTAACTAAATACAGACATGATAGAAATGAAGCTAGATGCCCGGATGACAAACCTGGAACAGACGGAGGAGGATGTAATCCTATAGTTCGACGACTTGGAGAATAGTGGGCGGCGGAGCAAACTTCGGATGCTCGGTTTGGCAGAGACCGCAGGACAGGTGGAGCAAAAGGCGCAGGAGATTGTGAACCTTCTCTTCGAGTCTGAAGGGGGAATGTAATCCAGCTGGAGAGAGCCCATAGAGGTGGAAGGGCATTTGGAAGAGGTCCCCGCTCCATAATTGCAAAGTTTCTGCGCCATAAAGAAAAGGCAGAGGTGCTGGCCAGGGCAAAGAAGGCACAGGATCTAGAATACAAGGGTTCCAAGATATGACTCTTGCAGACCTGTCAGGAATGACACTCATGTAGGAGGGACTGCCGCCTCCTGACCCAATGGTTGACGGGGAAAGGGGTGCGTTACAGGTGGGCGTATCTATTTGCCTTTCAACTGCAAGTGGGGACTGAGATGCACAGGGTGTTCGAGTGGAAAGGAAGCGGGCCAGGTACTGAGGTACTTTGAGAAGGCGCCAGGCAAAGAGGAGAAGGACGGTCAGCACGGTGGTAGGGAGCCGAGCCCATCAGAGGGTACCTGAGATGCAAAAAAGAGCAAGGTGGGCAGGAAGTTCAGGAAGCGGAGTGGTGCCTCTCCAACCAAGCACTCTTGAAGGACATGGAAGTGGTGCTCAGGACACAGCTGCACACATGACCAACAGGCACTGCAGGCCGCAGTGAATGGACGATGAGCCCCAGCGGGTCGGAGCCTCCCCCATGTGGCCCTTTGTGACAAAGGGGGCATCTCAAGGGGGGGAATGTTTTGGATGTGTTCCAAGGTTACACTGTTAAAGGTTATTTTGCGGAGAAAGGGGGGGGGGTAACATGCATACGGACAGATGGGACACACTTCACGAAATACATAGGAAGATGAGGTAGGGGGGTGGGGGGAGGAGATCAAGGGGAAGGTGCAAAAGATGCCTATGGTGGGAAGGATAGATGTGCTGAGGGGCAAGTACGGACTGCAGATAGGGACCCTTAATGTTAAGGGCCTCAATTCAACCACAAAACGGTCCTTGGTGGTGGGAGAATTTTAAAAAGCGGGGCTGGATGTATTGTACCTGCAACAGACGCACCTGAGGGAGGGAGGGAAATGGCCCCTTAGGGGATGGAGGGTTAGGCAGGTGCATTGGGCGTCTACTGCCAGTAAGGAGAGGGGAGTGGGCATAGTCATGCACAAACGCATAAGTATGGAACATTTCCGGATGTCGACACTAAAGGAAGGTAGACTCATTGTACACGACCAGTTAGAAGGTACGTGGATGGTGCTCAACTCAGTGTATGCCCTCAATCAGGGTCAGAAGGCCTTCTAAACGCAATCACTGGATAAGATTCTGGCCACGCAGGGTGGCATGTCAATAGTGGGGGTGGGTAGACTTCAACTTCTGGACAGACACATAGTGGGACAGACTCAACAAGACAGAGGATAGGTGGGTCCTAGAGGATGCATTTGGGCGTACTCTGGACGAGTCGGGACTTATTGACGTCTAGAGAGCTTGGCATCCGAGCCATGGAGGTTCACATACTAAAGGCCACATGACACCTGCACACACAGACTATTACTGGGTCGGGAACATGCCTCCAAGGCGCCTCAGTGTGAGATTCATCCAGTGGGATGGTCAAACGATGATATGGTGGTGATGTTGGTGGATACTACGGGATGGACAGGGTGAATTCTTGGTAGAGATGCAATGACTCCCTCTTTAGGGACATGCACTTCACGGCACAGTTTACCACCACAGTGGAGGAAAACTTTCAGCTAAATGACACCCAGGATGTGGATTATATCACGCTGTGGGAGGCGGGGAAATCAACATGGAGGGGCTACCCGATTAGTGAGGGAGCCAGAAGGAAAAGAGCGCAGACTGCTAGAGGAAAGTCTACGCAGGGAGATTGTTGACCTGGAGGAGAGTATGCATAGGGAGGGGAGATGTGCAGAAACTGACAAGGTGCTTTTGCAGCATAAAAGGTTCCAATTTAAGGCAGTGGGAATGGGCGACAATTTAGAAGCTAAAATTTCTCAAACAGAAGTTTTAAAAGAAGAGGGACAAGGCTGACGCCATGCTGCCAGCCACCCTGAGGGCGCAGAGGGCCCAAAGAAGAGTTGATGGGGTATGGGAGGAGGGAGGGCAGTTGGAAACAACCCCAGAAAGGATTGCAGAATGTTTTTCACACTATTATAATGAGCTATACACAAGTGGAGACTGGACCTGAAGAAACTTAAGGAAGATGAGATTCTCTCACAGGCCCTGATCAAGGACGAGGATGTGCATGCAGCTGTGAGCAGACTACAAAGTGGGAGGACAGCTACTCTGTGGGCTTCAACAAGAAGTTCGCAAGGGTTCTCGTCCGACAACTGGCTCAATTGTATAATAATATTTTGGAAACTGGCGCAGCTCCACCCTCCTTTAATAGAGCGTTGATCTCAGTAATCCCTAAAGAGGGGAGAGGCCATGGTAGCTGCAAATCTTAACGCCCAAAAGCCCTGCTGAACCTTGTTGAAAAGAACTTTACGAGGACGCTGGCGACGCAATTAGAGAGTATGTTGCCCCGCTTGATTGATCAGATCAGGTTGGATTCATTATGGGGAGGCAAGGGAGTGATGTCATGAGGAAGACCCTAGGCCGGATGGAACATTGGCGCATGGAAGGGGGGTCCCTCTGTTAAGCGTGCACGCCGAAAAGGTGTTCGCTCGGGTGCAGTGGGGTTTTCTAATTGAGGTTCTTAGGAAGCAGGGATTTGGTGAACAGTTCCAAAAGGGAGTGAAGGTTGTCTACACAAACCCAACAGCGAGTGTAGTAGTCACCGGTAGAACATCAAGTGACTTTACCCTTGGGAAAGGCACCAGGCAGGGCTGCCTACTCTCACCCCTGCTTTTTGCAGTCTCTTGAACCCCCAGCTGCCCTACAAGTGCTGCAGGAATATGGTCGAGCCGCGTGCCTGAATGTGAACGCTGACGAGTCAGTACTCTTCCTGTACTGTAGAGAAGGGTGCGCAATAGGGGATGACCTTCGGAGTTTGGGAATCCCATTGGAGGAATCTGCAATAAAGTACTTGGGAATAAAGGTAGCCAGGGGCACCAAGGATCTATATCGGCCAATTTCCCTTTTTCTTCCTGCAGACCCTCTTTGGGGACCTGGATAGGGGGTCGGACTTGAGCCTGTCGAGGCTGGGGCATCTAAACATGGTGAAAATAACACTGCTCCTGAAATCAGATGCTCTCCATTGACATGCTGACGGAACATTTCACATAGCTTAAATATTGGACAAATCGATTCTTGTGGCAGGGTCAGTAACCCAGAGTGGCATACACAACCATGATACAAACCAGGGGTTAGGGGAGGGAGGGGGAGACTCCCCAACATGTACAACTATTACAGGGCTGCACAGTTCTGGGCAATGGTGCCACACTTTTGAACTGGATATCCCAGCCCCTTTGATAAGTAGCAATTACCCTTGAAATGGATGGGGATGCAGATTTTGTTCATACATCAATAATCAAAACCACTCCGGTGGTTTGGCAAAAGGAAAGCTGTTTTAATGTCAATTATGTAAAACAGGGAGAACAACAATTATCAGCACTCGCTCGATCCTCTTACTCAACGAATCTTACAAAGAACAGAGGTTATATTAAGGAAATTCTTCATCAGTGACATATTGCCCTGCGTCATTACCAACGTCATCCTCAGTGGCACACTACAAAAACCTATTGAAGGAAGTGATAGGTTCCAAATGAATATCTAAGTAGAGGTTCTGTATCAGTATAGGAAAGTGATAGGGTACTTATCAGGTGGGGCAACTAAACCCTCCCCTCAAAATGGCCACTATGAACATCACTAAATACACAACGTCCCATTGGCTACACAAACTATAGGACCCTTGATTATGTGGTCCTCTACAATTAGTTTGCTTCTAACCCCTGTCAGTACTTTCCCACCTACATCTAGCAGCTTGCAGGTTGAACATCCATATTCTGGGGAGCTCATCCTAACACTAGCTTCCCACCAATTAGCAAATCAATCCATCACCTCAACAGTCTAGTGTCAATTAGGGCTTTGAAGCTTGGCCTTGAGTTTGTACTATGCGCTGAGAAAATTTAAGGAGTGTGGGCGCACTCTGCCATTGTGCGTATGTGCGACCACCTCGTTCGTACAACTTCATTCTTCCACGCAACTGGAGACCTTCAAATTGAGCCTTTTAGTGTATTAAAATACTATTTTCTAATAGTCCTCAGATGTCTTTTGTTTTGATCAAGCCATCTTAACAGGAGTTTGTTCTTTCACACGATTTGCATCCAATGTCAGTTCACTCCAATTGGATAAGAACTTGGCTCGTCCAATTCCTACTGCTGAGATTCATTTTGTAATTAAATTCTGCTTTTGCGACTGCGACACACTGGAAATGAGTGTGTGAGTGTGAGTACATATATTGACATATATATACACATATGTATATATACATACATATACACACACACACTTGCCACAATATATTCACTATAAAGCTAGCCTCGAGATTACTTTGTCTGCTTGCGTTTCTGTTGCATCTGTACAAGTATAAACTAGCTTAAGATCGTCATCTGTTTCTATGGCATAAGCTTCTTCACCTTGATCCCAAGATGTCACTTATCTTTGATACTTTCTGGATGCCTTATAGAAAGAATACCTGCATTCTCTGTCGCTGCATCTCTTCTATAGACGTCCGCTCGATTCTGTGTGATGTCAGCATTCGTCTTTGCCATTTATCTGCTCTGCTTCTTCAGGGATTTCATTCAAATGGCCATCATATTTTCTTGTATACAGGTACAGTTTTCTCAATGGGTACCTTGCCGTCCAGATCTTCTTAGGTATTGGTACTTTCACTGGCACTGCACAGAGTCCATACTCTGCTCTTTGTCTGTTCAACTGCTCCGTGTACGTCTCAAACTCTGGTATCCAACAGACAGGTAATCGGGCGGTTGGCGTGGGGGTACTTGGCTCCTCCTCTACACTCCCCCCTCTGGGTGATTCACAGACCACTTTCTCATCATCCGTCCCCATCCAGGCATCCTCTTCTGTAAAAGTTTCTTAGGGACCCATATCTTTATGACTCCCTTCAAGCATCCAGCTGATTTAACATGCTCATCTTTGTCCCATGTCATAAGATTACACTGTCCACTTGGACTGCAATAGATCCATCTTCCCACATACTTCTTATGGTTCTTTGGATAGATGAACTTTGTTCCCTCCGGTGCATGAATACTGGCCTTCAAAAAGTCTCTGATTTCTTCATCTGCCAGGTCTCTAGCTTTCCATCCTGGCTCAACATCGATCATGATCTTCATCCCTATGGCTTTCTTTGCTGTCTTCTTGCACACTGTGATTTTTATTATTATTTTTTTATTGATGTAGTTGATTAATCAACTTTTCCATACATTATACACCATGATAAAAAAACAATTTCATATTAACTTAAAATATACATTTCCATGATCATCATTGCATTTGCTGTTATTGCTTTTGAACAAAAGAACGATACAAAACTCAATAATGAAACAGCACAGCAATACCAAATTAAAACAAACAGCTAAGAAATGCTGTTCCCACTATTCTGGCAGTGTGATCCGATATCTTATTTCACATATCTTATTTAGTTTTGTTTCATCAGGCTTTAATGTTATTTCATACGTTATCATGAATTCATTGGGCACCCATTCTGTATCTTCAATGATATTAGCTAATTAACAATTGCTATTCTTATTTTGTCCGATTGAGTGTTATATATGTGGTCCCAGAACTGTTCAATTGATAAGAAACTATAAGCCTGGAAGTAAGATTTGAAATATTCAATTATTTTGTTAAGGAGCATTGGTCACACTGCGAGTAGATGTAACATCGTTTCAGATTCTTTTGAATTTTTGCAAAACTGGCAGAAGTCCTCTTCTACAGAAATTCATTTCCACTTAACCAGAACACTTCTGATATACCATATATTTAATCTAAACCTTAAAAAGTAATCTCTAAAACTAGCTCCTGGGAACTTTAATACATACGTTTCTGTTCTTTTTTTTGTAATATTATGCGTAGTTGCATGCTTTGTACTTTGACATTGATCATGCGTGTGGATCCAGTCCCATATCATAATTTTTTGTTTTGCTCTGTTGGGATTTGTTACCAATAATTCATCAGTGACATCTGCATTTTGCAAAAATATTTTGATCTTATCTCGCCAAGTAACCATTAGATGGTGGGTTGTTGTCTTGGAATAAATAGACAGTATATGCAAGATGGTATTCCCTTGTTGGCTCATTAAACATTTGCGATAAAGGCTGGATAATCTCCACATATATATGCATATATTTCATGCCTCAGTAGACACATAGGAGTTGCTTTGGGTACACATAATATGTTTTTACAAAATACGCCTTCCAATCTAGACCAGAATATCTCAGGCGTCCATGATCTGGCCTCTGCACCATATACTACTGTAGGTACTACTTTTTGGCAGTAGTATGTTAATATCGGTTTTAATGAGCACCGTCCATATTTGCGATTAATTATGGATGCTTGTGAGGTGGCAGTTCTCATTTTAGTTCTTAATTCGTTATAGTATGCCACATCAGTCCCCTTGTTATTTACTATTACACCTAGATATTTATACTGTTCAACTTTTTCAAAAGGTTGTGATAGCAGCGACCAGATCTGGTGAGATGTTTTAGTTTAGTTTATTCATTTGTATTGCGCACAAGACCCAAAGGTATGAGGGCGCATGAGCAGCAAGGTTATTCACAGCTTAGTTACAGGTTACAATGCAGTACAAAAATTACAATAGGACAATGGAAGGTGGGAACGAAAAAGTCAAGAGTTTACAGATTTACAAGTATATATATTTACAGGTATATATATTTACATAGTTTACAGCGGTAAGGATGAATGGATGACATTAGTGGTCGTTGTTCTTTATCCACTGGATGTAGTTGCGTCTAAACTGTGTGTATGTTTGGGGTGTCCTTAGAGGGGGTGGTAGGGAGTTCCAATGTTCGGCTGCTTTCACCTGGAAGCTGTTGCCGCCCATTTTGGTGCGTTTGAACTTTGGAACTGTGAGCAGATTTGCATTGGAGGTTCTGCTGGGTCTGTTAGAAGTGTATTTGTTTATTCTATCGACTAGGTAGCGTGGGGCAGCGTTGTTGAGGCATTTGTGTGTCAGTGAAGCTACTTTGAGCATTATTTTATCTGTAGTGTTGAGCCAATTATGGGTTCCCCTAATGTTAGAAATGTGTTCCCTCTTGGGGATGCTAAGCGCGGCTCTAAGAGCGTCGATTTGTAGCATCTGTATTTTGTTGGTAACTTGCCTACTGGCTCCTAACGTAGAGGGCATTGCAGTAGTCCAGTTTTGATAATACCAGGGCTCTAGCTAGTGTAATGCAGCTTTGGGTTGATAAGGGTTTGGCTGCTCTTATAAGCTTACATGTGTAGGCCGTAGAGGATGACAAGGAGCTAACCTGATTATGGAAGAGGACGGAGGAGTCAATGTATATTCCTAAAGTTTTCACTTCTTTTGCTACCTTGATCGTGTTCCCATCTATAATGAAGCTGGTGTAGTTGTGGTCCAGTTTGGTTAGGTTTGAGGTGGAGCCAAGGATGATGAGTTCTGTCTTGTCATCATTCAGGCATAGACTGTGCGAGGCCATCCATGCCTGGATGATGAGGTACACCGTGTTACCAAGGCCAAATCACAGTTGTAATCTCCCGTCAACGGGATGAGGATCTGGGTATCATCGGCATAATTAGTGTATGTGATACCCAGATCGTCTAGATCATCAAACAGGGGCTTAGTGAACACGTTGTACAGTGTAGGGGAGACACATGAACCTTGGGGGACTCCACGTGATGGGGATAGGGTCTGCGGCAGCGGTTGTGGAGAAGACACGCATGGATCTATTGCTTAGGAATGACTCGATCCAGCCGATGGCTTCTTGGGAGAAGTGGGCCGCTGAAACCAAGTGATTGCACAGGATTTTGTGATCGACTAGATCGAACGCCGCAGAGAGGTCTAGGAGGAGTAGGAGGGCAGTTTTCCCGTTGTCTATGAGGGTATCAATTTGAGCCTTCAGGTCGATAAGGGTAGTTTCTGTCCCGTGTTGGGGTCTAAAGCCTGATTGCCGAATACCCAGGAGATGGTTTGTTTCAAGGTATTTTTGAATTTGTTGGGAGGCTGTCTTGTCTAGTACCTTGAGCAGGAATGGGACGGTGGTAATGAGTCTGTAGTTGGTGGGAATGGTGGGATCAAGAGAGGGCTTTTTGAGGAGGGGGGAGGACCCAGAACTCTTTAAGGTTGCTAGGGACGGTGCCTGAGGAGAAGGAGGCGTTAATGAGTTTGGTAATGAATGGCGAGAGGTCTCTTGCCGCATCTTTGATGATTTGTGGGGGGCAGAGGTCACCCTGACAGTTAGATGGTTTTAGACAGAATTATTTTTTCCACTTCAAGAGTGGTGACTTTGGAAATGCTGAAGCGAGAGGGGTTGGGCGTGTTGGGGTGTGGGGTGCGGGGCAGCATTATTGGGGTTGGTTGGTTTAGCTATGGATTCTTTTTTATTTTTAAATTTTAGTTTGTAGGCCTGTGACTTTATTGTTTTGTTCTTATGATTAGGTACAATCTTCATAACTTTGGTTTTTGTCAGGTTTATACGTAGTTTGTTAGCCTTAACATAGTTCCCCAATGGGTCAAGTAGCGCTTATAGCCCCCTGGGAGTTTTAGCCAAGAGTACCAGATCATCGGCATAAAACAACCAGGGTACTGCTTTAGAGACCAGACGGGGTGCATCAGATGTTATTTCATTAAACTCATTCCCCACATCGGATATGTAATAATTAAACAAGGTGGATGCCAAAAGGCAACCTTGTTTGAGACCTTTATAGGTGTTGATAGGGCTAGATAGTTACCCGTCCACTGTTAGTCTTACTTGAATTTATGTATTACTATGAAACTCAATTATCCATTGTAGCAGATATGAAGGGCAAAGGCTCTTTTGACAGTTTGCTAAATAATTGCCTTGATATTCAATAGAAAGCAGTCTCAAAGTCAATGAATACCATATATACTGGTTGCTTGACTTGCAGCTCATGATGCGTGATGGCATGTAGCACCTGCAGATTAACTGCTGTGCCTATGCGAGCTACAAAGCCCGTTTGAAAAGGGTCATTTATACCCGCATCAGTGGCCCATTTGTTAAACTTCTTTAGGACCAAATCGTGCAAATATCTTCCCTGGGGCATCAAGTAAGGCGATTGGCCTATAGTTGCGAGGATCTAGTCTATCCCCCTTCTTGTATATGGGGACTATGATCGAGTTTTGCCAGGAGTGCGGTATTCTGTTATTTATCACTTGATCAAATATAACCCTTAAAATAGCAGCCACGCTTCAGGGTTATCTCTTAGCATGATATTTGATAGCCCATCGGGGCCTGGGGCTCTAGATCTACTGAGTTTCCTGATGTTTATTAGAAGGTCAAGTTCATCAAATACAAACTGGCTATTCTTGTCAGCCATCACTCCTGCCACTGAGCCGGGCCAGTATTCTTCAGCATATAGCGATTCATAGTATTGAATCCATACTTCCTCAGGCACTGCATTAACCTGTGTTATGGATTGCTTATCACCATAAACTGTTTTTATTAATCCCCACACTAGGGCAGAACTTTTCGAAGCTATGGAGTATAGCATGGTTTGTCCATCTTTCATAGTCATCGCAGCTTTGCGCTGCTTTAGCCAATTTTTGTACCTGTTTTTGCATCTGGAAATCTCTTGGATATTACATGTTGGATTTTGTTGTATCAGGAGATGTATGTCCTTTTTAAGCTTTGTTTTAGGATTTCGAACTTCGAAACTATTACCACCTGCGAAGTACATTGAAGTACTGTTAGCTGGCAGGAGACGATGTTGGATGTGTGTCCGATTCCCCAAGGAGTGCCGCCTTCTGTTACGCACAGCACCTTCAACGTGCCTCTGAGATTGAGGAGGAAGTCTTTAAACGTGACACCCGCAGCCGGACCTTGGATAAGGAAAAGAGGTGACTGATTTTTTTTGTCGGCTCATGTGCTGACTACTAACTTTGACTTTTGCACGTTGTACCCGATCCTCTCATATATAAAAACGGAGATTCCATTGGACATTTGCACGTTGTGAGAAATGGATATGCAGGTTGTGGTTTCTCAGCAACAGTGACCACACCCCATGCATACTTGTTTAGTTGTAATATGTGAAAACAAACGTGTACTTATACGTTCTTTGTTTTTGTTTCCTTTTCCTCTCTAAGGTGTGCCTCTCGCACGCGAACCCGTCCCCCTGGCGTGGTGACGCTCTCTTTCTCTGTGCTACTTAACCCTTGGCCCCAGCACACCCGCACGCGCACCTGCGAAGTACAATGAAGTACTGTTAGCTGTTCGCAGTTCAGGGTCTGGTGGGGTGATTATTCTTTCTTTTCTATATATGTATTGGTGGTTTCCTTAAAAGCAATGTAAAATGTTAGACGGCTCTAATCTATAATACGTGTACCAACGCATTTGCCGGCTTAAGAGTTCCCGCATCCGAGTGATCCAAAACATAGAAAATACTGTAACTCGCGTTTGATAAAGGGCCAAAAGAAAGATGGAAATCACACTGCGTAATGGAAAAAAAATTAAGTACTCTGATTTACAAGAGCCTTTGGGCATAAACCCCATTAGCACCAAAAACAACAACAAAAAAACTTAAAGTCTTTCCTAAACAAAAACCATAATTTCTGTCTATGTCAAGCCAACCTGTTGACAATATGGAGGAATTGAATTCAAAGGCTGAAACCCAGGAACCTATAGCAATATGTTCGCTGAAAGAGATTAATAATGATATTACCCATGATCCTTTTGCCGAAAAAGAAATAATAAAAGAAAATAATAACACACACGTTGTAGACATGCGGGAAAAATGTTTTATGCCTACTGCAGTGATTGTAGCGGACTTAGATAAAAGAGTACGCCTTTCATTGGGCCCTTCGACACATATTTGGACAATTTAGAGAACATGTCCACTTTCACAAATTAGACACGCAAGAGCATAATAACCTATCGCACAGCTTCCTCCAAAAGGGGGAGGAATCCAATGACAAAATCCCATATCAAGCGACTAGCTCCCCAACTGGAATATTGGGAAGGAACCAAATAGCTTCATCAGAAAGGGATCCACCAGGTTATATACAAACCTCATTCCCTGTATTTAGCAACAATCCCTCATTGGAGGCTTCAGCGCAGGCAGAGAGAAAGCTTTCGGACGCTTTAGAGATAACGCATGGCTTTCCGGTAATAACAAGAATCCTTAATCTTTTAGATAAGGGACATGACCTCACACATATTCTACTGAGGGAGATACAAAATAACATCGCACTTAACTCCCAAAAATTATGCAAAGTAGAAGGATATATTCTTGCACAAGAAACCTGCCATAAATTCCATTCAGAACGCCCCACAAGTAAGGAGCGAACACTTGAAGAATACGGTGCATATAAAGCATTTGTTTGTAATTCCATAAAGGACACAAACAAATAATGATTCATTACTGCACCATGGAGTTCCCAAATCATATGCAACCATGGCAAGTCAACATGCTAAAAATACATATATGCAAGGCAATGGAGAGCAAATTGATTTCATTGAAATTGCCAAAGCACAACATGAGTGACTGCTGCAGATGGAACAATTTGTGTATCAAAATAATCCTCAATTGCACAATGACAAAAACTCCCAATTGGAGATACCACTAAAACCAGAGCAAGAAATACAGAATGATTCTCCTGATAGTCCTTCAACGATAGTAGAAATATTCGACAAGAAGTTCGAGCTGGAAAAAATAACTGAGGAAGGAGAGAACACAATTACCTCAGCTGAAGGGGTATATCATATATCGAGAAGAGCAAGAAAAAAATTACCAAAGAGCGTTAAAAAGAAGGCACAAGAAAAAAGTTGAGACGACAGGAACACAGCTTGGAGATTAAAAAAACAACCAAGAAATTGCAAAGAAAGGCAAAACACAAACAACCTCCCCCTTTAAATGCTGATGACCATGCTTTAAACCTGAGTCAACTAAATGAGGAAAGGAAGATAGTATTGCAAATACATCCAAAAGAAATGAATTAGAACTGTGTAGAGGAGAAAAAAGATCAACCTTCGATACAGGAAGAAAATAAGGTGGTACAAGCAGTACAAACAAAAAATGAAAGCATACTTTCCCGAAGCACAATAAAAAAAAACTGACAATATAAAAAGAACAAAGTCAACTGGAATATGTAAAATCACCCTCCAAACAGGTCATTACGAGCAAGGAAGCTGTTTTAAATACCTTGACGAACCAAGACCTGACAATTCCAACGCTAGTACAAACATGCTGAAATTCACGCAAATTTGACAGAACAACAAGAACCCAATGTCATGCCAAACAAGCAAGCGCCAATACTTATAACTAACTCTGTGAAAACTAATGATGGGAATACTTTGGAAAGAAAAACCACAAATATGCAAATTCAAACACAAAACAGTTCTATAATACCAAGAGGCCCACAAGATGCAAGCAACCTAACATCTATCTGTCATATGCAATAATCTAATCTGTTGTCAAATAAAAGAGTACCGGGAACTGCAGAAAATGAAGTAATTTCTCAACCCTTCACCATCATTGATGCCACTTTAGCAGCATTCAACAAAACTCCAGAGGCTATAAAAACCACAATTGGTTGGCAAAGTGATCCTAATATCAATGGAAAAGAAAGGATCAATCGCTCCTTTCTAATGAAATCCCTTTACAAAATTCCTCCTTTAAGAAATTTGGTTTCCGATGATATTGAAAGCATCCGGTTATCCAATATAAATAACAATCGAATGCTCTCGACCTTGCTTTCTCCCGTCATCGCTATGTTACTCTGAGAACATAAATCTGATTTAATGATGCTTGGGCTAGAACTGTACGCATTTTATGCAGTAGAGGAGGTGATGGATTTTCTTGACTTCCAACCACCAACAATACCAACTTTGGGAATT
This sequence comes from Ambystoma mexicanum, assembly GCF_040938575.1. NCBI lineage: Eukaryota > Metazoa > Chordata > Amphibia > Caudata > Ambystomatidae > Ambystoma > Ambystoma mexicanum. The sequence goes on from NC_090936.1 coordinate 78,100,469, forward strand.
AACACAAACCAAGGTACTTCCAACACAGATACATCTAAACAAATGTTGGAACATTTAGCTTCTCTTACCACGGTACTCAACGGGTTATCCTGGTTAGAACCTTTGATAAAAGCTGCATCCACAATAAGTTTAAAGCAAGCACCCTCATAATTGGAAGATTTAAGAAGCATCACGTGGAACTGCTGTGGCTTCAATAATCTTAAGAGGTGGCTACGACAGGCTCATGGCGTGAATTTACCACATATTTTTTTGATCCAAGAAACCATATCGTAGTTTGATCTTAAATTTGATGGCTATACCGCTATTGTGCACCAAGCAGTAGGTGGAGGTGGTGGCAGACCAGCAGGGGGATTAGTTATCCTTATTAAAAATGTGTTTTCTTTTAAGGTGAATCATATCTAAACACTCAGATCTGTTATTATTGGTAGATGTGACAATAGATTTGTTGTACAATCCTAATGTCTTTTTAATATCACTCTATTCGAACCCATCTAATATGTCATTTATACAAGCCTGCGAAAAATTTGAAGTAGTTCTACATGAGGCATTTGAAAAATCCCCACACGCAGAAATCTTGATTGGGGTCATGTTAATGCTACGCTTGCATCTGTTCCGGAACTTAAGATTACTCAAAAATTGAAAACATACACTAAAAAACACATATGAAAAGGGTGACAAGTGGGTTCAGTATTTAGAAAGTTATGACTTATATCCTATTGAACCGGATGCTACTCATGAGACATACTTGGAAAAGAGGTTCATCCTCTTCCCAAATTGACTACTTGATAGGTTCCAAAACCTTCTCTGGGTGGCTCTCTCCCTCTTGCACATTGGATCCTGCAGTAGGAGACCACTTAATGATTACCTCCTTAATGAGATGTAGCTATGTCAAACATGCATGTGACCCTACGCTAATATTGATTCAAAGCAACAGAACAAGGCTTTCCATTAATTGGAACCACCATACTTGTAGAAAAATATCCTTCCTTGTCAATCGAGACCTATGGACAAGCAATAAACAGATACCAAAGGAGATGGATGCTATTATGCAATGGAATCTAAACATGATATCAGGTCATATAACTGCTATAGCTAACGAGCAAATGGCTCAAGACACAAATAAATTTGCAAAGGCTCCATCCTCAATAGAGATCTCTGAGCTTAAACGCAAAAAAACAGTAAATTAAGGAAAATAAGGAAGTCACTTATGCTCCACGAAGCGATTGATTTTACAAATATTAAAAAAAATTATGCAATTCAAAAGTGATCGCGAATTCGTGCCAACAAGTTATTGAAACAATTGGTAAGAATGTTATGTAAACTTAACACTAGAGACATATGGAAATATCTAAGAGGTAACAACAAAGACCAAAACCTAGAATTCGAAGCGGCTATTGATGGAGCATCATGGACTTCCTTTCTACATAAATATAGTATGCCGGTGGAATTTTCTTATTTAGAAAAAGCAACCAGGATGGAAAATATTCCAGCTATTTGTCCTTGGAACACGAAAGACATACTGTATGCGATAAAAAAGTTGAAAGCGTCTAGATGTGCGGGGCCTGATGGCTTACCCCTTTGTGTCATTAAAGATGATCCCTTATTTTGGGCACAAATACTTTTACAAAACTTTCAGACGATATTTCGCATCAAATCAATTCCATCCTCATGGCGTACATCAATAATAATACCTATACATAAAAAGGGAACCATTGACAACCCGAATAACTTTAGGCCAATAGCCTTGTTGGATGTGTCTGCCAAAATCTTTTCCATATTGTTGTTGTAAGAAATTGAGACAGTGATTGGCAACACCAATTGTCTAAGCATAGCACAAGTGGGATTTCGGAAGGCAATGGGAACTACACTAAATGCAAGCATCCTGGCTCACCTGATTGCATCTTGTAAAACACCTGACAAAAGTCCCATCTTTGTTGCTTCTCTTGACCTCAAAGCGGCCTTCAACTGTGTTATAAGAGAAATCTTATGGAAAAAAATGCTAAATACTAATTTCCCAAGACACCGAGTAACATTGATTTCCATGCTTCACCACAAAACAAATTTTAAGGTGAGAATAACTTGTGAAGGAACCTTAACAGATGCTATCCCTAGTTGGATTCGGGTGAAGCAAGGATGTAATCTGGCAGCCATTCTATTTAACTTATATATGGCTGACTTGGACATGATCTGGAATGACTCTTTGCAGTACGATTAGGTAACCTTAAGTTATCATGGTTAGCCTATGCAGACGACATACTTTTATTCGATAAAACACAGGCGGGACTGCAGGCAAAACTAGAGAGTTTTCAGTCATACTGCAATAATAACAATCTCAAAGTTAACCCACAGAAATCTAACATGATTTTTGCGAATCGAAAGAAAATACGCCACTTTACGTGGACTATTGGAACAACACGGATAAACGTGGATCCAGAAATGCTCTATTTGGGTTATAAGGTCTCCAACAACACCTCCTTAAAAAAAGCTAAAGAACTATTGGAGAAAATGCGAATTCTTAAAGGGCAAATGAAAATGATATACCATACATTTTGTACCTTCTCCTTGATTCCCCTATACGAATATTATGGGAAGAAAGTAGAAGCAATTCAATTATACGGGGTCGAATCTTTAGTAGCACGCTATCATTGGCGTTTACTTTCACTCTATCTGAAGATGCTAGATCCGCCGCGAAATTCGATCTATATAGAATTTGCCAAAATGATAACCCAGAATCATCCTGTATCAATATTAAAATTTAAAGAAAGAATGGATAATCTCCTGTTGAAAATCCATAGGCGAGTGGATGACTTAGATGCAAACGCACAGAACACAAAAAAAAACTATTTGAATATGACTGGGTAGAATGTATAATACAAGTCCGTTCATATACATCCTTTGAAGAATATGCAGGATTTATTCACACCCAAAGTCCTCGCCTGAAATACCTATTGTTATGTCCAGATAAAATGATTCGTAGAATATACATGTTATTCAGAATGGATCCGATTCACACCAAAGTAAGAACAAGATATTGGAATAAGGATGAAAATGGAGAAGTGACCAGGATTGTAGATTCTGCAAAGAATCGCTAGAATCGCTGAAACATTTATTTTTATATTGCCCCTACTTTAAAAATATACGAGTAATCATGTTGAAAGCATTTGCAGATGCCAACACGATTTTCGCAAGAAACTGTATTTGGAAACACTGCATGTGGGGAGCGAGTAATACGGCCATAATAGCAATGGTACGTTTCATTACGCATATTAGAAAAGAAATGGAAAAAGAGTGTTTTATGAACTAGATCAAATACTAACTGTTGAACTATGTAGTGAGGGAAATTCATTTGGTACAATGGATGTTTACATGTTTTATAATGAGTGGATATAAGCCTAATTCTTCCTTATACTTGTTGTATATGTTATCAAAAATATATTTTAATTTAAGTGATTTTGTAAAGGTGTTTTACACCAAAAACAAATATTTTTTAAAAAAATATAAAAAAAATATTAGCTCCTGGCTTGGTGTGTGCTTTACTTTTAAATGTGTGCAAAACAGCAACATAATCTCCATTCTGGTACGTCATGTGTGGTTCAAGTATATCCTTAGGATATGATATAGCCAGGAGTAATTCGTTCAGTGAGGACGGGGTCCATCTGAACCTATTACCTTTAGAAGAAATCGCTAGTGAATTGCTGACCAGTTGGTCTCCATAATTGGCGGATATCGGAGGCCATTTCAAGTGCAAGATATTGTGATCACTTAGGGCCTGTTCGACCACTTCGAAAGAGGTAATCATGGACAATAGTCCACTGTCCACATACACAGTATTATAGAAGTCAGGAGACCTTGTCGGCAAGTTGTGTGTGGAGGGATATCTACGTCCACTGCGCCATTAATCAGGTGGTAGCCTCTCTCTCATCAATCCTCTCCAATGATGGACAGTATTTTTCAGCTTCCCGCAATTATCATTCACACAGTTCATATTCAGACCACCCGTTATGATGGTATGCTTTATAGTAGGGGTTTTAGCTATTAAGCCTAAACAGATGTTCAGATCTCTGAAGAATCGTTTATCTTGAATGCTAATATGGTTCCAGTATATGTTTAGACAGGCTAGCGTCCTGACTTGGGATGATATACGCACCAGCTAGATGTAGCTATTTGGAGATAGCCAAGGTTCGAATTTCAATCCACTCGAGGTTTTGACTGCAGTTATAAATCCTGCCTTCGGTCTGCCCCTGCTTTGACTAACAGCTGGGATTAGTGATATTTGATTGTCTTCCCAAATAGGTGGAGAGCTCAACCAGACTTCATGCAACATAATAATGTCATAATGTGCCAAGAGGGATACCGAAGACTATTAGATGGATATAGCCTCTCGTGTTCCAAGAGCTAATTGTATTGTTTGACTGATTTGATTGGTATTTAGCTAACATCCATTTAGCTCATTTCCAGTGGAAGAGATTATCTTGATCACACAGAATCCAAGCAATATCATCACTATCAGGGCTCCAAGAAACTTGAACATGTCTGCCATCCATTGAGGAACACAAGAAAAGACAATCCACACCAGCTATCATCAGCAATGTCTTCCACTTCATCTATCATCTGGCCATGGAGTTTCGTCAGCATATCTATGGCCTCTTTCAAGGTTCCATTCTCATCATCATGAGAAGGTACAAATGTGCAACATGATGGTCTATTTTTTGCACAAACCCCTCCAGACATAGCTGTGATCATGTCCAAGACGTATCTGTTCTGGAGAGTCATCAATCTTATGGCTCTCATCTCTTCTCTGATTGCATTGAATCCCTTTATGGTAGTGTTAATTGTCTGCAGCAATTACCACCTGGTTATCTGTAACCACTTTGTGTTTGCTCCAACCTGGATTCTCAGCATGAAGATCAACGTGAATACTGAAGAAGTCTGGCTGAACAGTCTGTGCTCATATGTGAGAGAGTCAAAAGGTTCTATTGGGGGGGCGCTGTTGAGCAGCCAGCAAGATGGCCGCTTAGCTTTCAAGCTCCGTGGCCCGTGAACTACACATCCGCCACAATCAGCGGTTGTTGGTATATACGGGAGCTGGGACCCCAGGTATTCTGCTGCCCACCGCCTCTGCTTCATCCTTCCCTGTTTTTGGGCGAAAACGGACCTTTGGAGCCACTTTGCCGCCGGTGGAGGCCTCCGGGCCGTGTGACTCCATTTGCAGCCCATCCCCCCCATCGCCCTGCGAGGGTTTGCTTTGCTGCGGCTTGGTGCACTGCCGCCTGGGGCACAGACATCACCCCCTCTCCGCCCTCCCTCCCTGGACTGCATGGCCGGCTGCTCCGGAGCGGCGCTGACATCCGCCGGGGTGCGCCAGGGCCTGTGGTCTGCCGGCGCGGCTTTCTCGCCAACCGCTCCTGCCTGTGGGCATCGGTGATGGCACCGGCCCCTGGCGGGCGAAGACACTCCGGGATACAGCGGGGGCTGCTGGAGCGGCCCCCGCACTAACGCCACCTGATCACTCCTGCTTCGCGGCTCCGCCGCCTACTTCAATGGTCCCCTGTGATGGCTGGGACGGGTGGCTGTGCCGAGGCCTCCCCGTTACGGGCTCCAGCTGTGGTTTGGGGGCCGATCCCGCCTGGACCCACTGCTGCGGGTTGGAGGCCTGCTTGTACCCGGATGGACACCCACTCTTCGGCCTGCAGGGTCCTAAGGTAAGGAGGGGGAGTGAACTGATCGCTGCGCACTGTGCCCATCTGCTCTGCCTCATTCCTGGGCTGTGCCTGTTCCACTCAAAGAAAGAAATCGACCCCAAGCATAACAGGCTCGCCTGCGACCACTCTCCTGTTGCTGGTGCCACCCTGGGCGTCCACTACTCATCTCCCCAGTCTGCGCACCTACTCGCCACGCCCCGGGTGCAAAATTAGACGACATAAATGCCAATGTAGCCTCCCTACGCACCAAATTGGATCAGCATGGCACTAGGCTGGTTGAGGCCGAGACCAGGATTGGGGCCACTGAGGACGAGGTACACGTGCTCCAGAATACGGTCTCTGACTTGGTGCGAGATATGAAGCAGGTAAAGGCGAAGTGCAATGATTTGGAGTCCAGAACCCGCAGGAATAATATCCACATTGTAGGGGTTCCCGAGACGGCCCTCAAGGGCAAAATGGAACTTGCAGTCGAGGCCCTTCCGAGAGACCTCCTAGGGAATCCTAAACTTTCCCCGTTCTCGAGCGCGCCCATTGCTCATTGGCCCCTCGCCCCAAGCCGGGCGACTTCCCCAGACCAATTATAGCCAAGGTTCTCAGCTTCAGAGATAGAGACCACATCCTACGGCTGGCCCGTGAAAGAGGGGAACTGAGACTTGAGTCCCAGATTATCCGCATTTTCCCGGACTTCTCTGTTAATGTTCAATTGGAGCGCAGGCAATTCAATGGTGTGAAAAAAAATACTCAGAGAGGAAGGTGGAATATGCCATGTTGTTCCCTGCTAGGCTGAAGCTCACCCACCGTAATAAAATGTACTTTTTCACTGTCCCTGAGGAGGCGGTGAAATTTATTGAGTCCCATATTCCTCTCCCAGGCCCTGAGGGTGATCCCGTTGATGAGGGTTGAGCCGGCCTGTCATGCACCTGTTACTCGAATCATTGTGGTACTATTACCACGCCTGTTATTTGCAATTTACTTGTAATCTCATGTATCTTTTCCTTTGTGAATTCTCCTATTGTCGTTACTCATTGTGAAATTTCATGAAATGCAACATGGGTCAAAGCTGTATGGTTCATGGTATATGGTACCTATACTTGGATCCTTTATTCCTACAGCCCCTATTCACTGTACCCTACTATGTTGTCTCCTCTAAAAAACGTAACTTAACCACCGCTGTACGCTATTTGGTGCACTCCACCGTTCAACTATCTTAATCGGGCTCACGGCAGCAGCTACCCCCGCTGCAGTTGCAACGCCGAGTTTGGCTTGTTTAGTTCATTGGCTGATCCCGCGTTTGGTTTGGGGGTTGGTCCAGCCCCGTTGGGCTTGGCACAAAAGCCATGAGACTTTGGGTGGGTTCGTGGGCACTGCTATGTTGGGGGTGGCAGTGAGGGAGCGGGGAGGTGTTATGGGGGATGTTATAATAACAAAAATGGTGAGACAGTTGTAGCCTTGGGTATAACACATCTGGTCACTGTACAAGTGGCCGGCACTTGTTCGACAATATATGACACATTACTTGGATCCCCCCTAAATTGCTACTGAATGGCTATTAGGCTAATGTCTTGGAATATCAGAGGGCTCAGCAACTACACAAAGGCACGCAGGGTCACGGCCTACGTCCAGAGGCACGGGGTCAAAATACTTTTCTTACAGGAAACTCATGCCCTCGCACAATTATTGTCCTCTCTTGCCCAGTCATGGGGCCCCAACAAATGTTACACTGTATTCCCCTCACAATCCAGAGGTGTCCTCACCCCGATTCAGTCCTTGGAGTTCTCCCTTCGCACCAGACATATAGATGTCCAGGGTAGATATGTGATCCTACACTGTTTCCTCGCTAACACGGAGTGCCTTCTGGTCAACACATACGCCCCATGCATTGATGCACCCGATTTTTTCGACCACATCCTTGACATCCTCCTTGGCTATGTTGGGGTTCCCATCATATGAGGGGGGGGACATGAATCTCATCCTGGACTCCGACTTGGACAGATCCGGTGTTGCACCTAGAACATTGTCCAGGGCCGCTCGCCGCCTCCATGCACCCATGCTCACTGCCGGTCTGGTGGATGCCTGGAGGGTACTCCACCCAATGTCGAAAGAGTTTACATTTTACTCCTCCGTCCACGACAGTCATTCCAGGATTGATCTTTTCCTTCTCTCTGCGGGGCTCATGGGCAAAACACTCACCACACAGATTCTCCCTCACACACTCTCCGATCACGTTGGACATCGCCTTGCACCCGACCCTCCCTCAGCATTCTAACTGGAGGTTTAAGTCTGACGCACTACACGATATAGTCTTCAAGGCTGACATCCTTGCAGATATCACCTTGTTTTTTGATAGTAACAAACGCCATGACACAACGGACGGGGTGAAATGTGAGGCCTTTAAGGTTTTCATCAGGGGCATGTGCATCTCCAGGGAGGCTGTGGTCCTGAAAGATATTAGAAACTCTCTATGCCGTTCCGAATCCAGACTTGGGGAGCTAGAGCGCGAGTATGCGGCCACCCCCTCTCCGCCCAAACTGGCACAGATTAGAACTGAACTAGACACGTTCGAGTCCTTCGCCCACAGCGAGATAAGATACCTTGCCCGCCCCATTGAGGCCCGAAAGTATGGTGAAGGAGAGCGACCAGGCCGTACTCTTGCCCGCCTCGTCCGGGCCGAGGGAGGTAGAGCTCGAATTGATAGTATTGACAATGACGGAGTGCGACATTGGTCTGACCGGCCCATTCTTGAGACCTTCGCAGATTTCTATGCAACCCTTTATGCCCAGCAACCAGAGCACAGCCGCAGGATCTGGACGACCTCCTAGACCGCATTCCAATGTCCCTTGTATCCCGCCACCAAAGAACTAGATGCTCCCTTCACCCTTGACGAGATCACCGCTGTCATTTCAGCCCTCCGTAAGGGGAAAGCCCCCGGTCCAGATGGCCTGACCGCTGAGTTCTATCAGGAACATGTTGCTCTCCTTGCTCCATGCCTTCACAAGGTTTGGGAGGAGTCGCTGCGCCTTACCACCCTCCCCCGGTCCCTGCGTGAGGCTGTCATTACCGTACTTCCTAAACCGGGTAAGCCTCCGGATGAGTGCGGCTCTTATAGACCTCTATCCCTTATCAATACCGATACCAAGATCTTCGCCAAAATCATAGCAAATAGGTTCCTCCCCATCATGAAATACCTGATTCACCCAGACCAGAGCGGATTTGTTCCTGCTCGTTCCACTGCCTTAAACATTCGGCGGCTATTTTACGTTATCTCTAGAATTGACCCCCAAGCCAACGTGGTGGCCGTGACATTAGATGCCCAAAAAGCGTTCGACATGGTCTCGTGGCAATATCTCTGGGCGGTGCAAGAGAAGATGGGGATTGGCCCATACATGATGTCCTGCATTAAACTGCTATACACTAACCCTGTGGCCAGAGTCCTGGTTAACTCTCACCTATCGGCTCCCTTCTCCCTCCACAGGGGGACACGAGAGGGGTGCCTTTTCTCTCCCTTGTTATTCGCGATGGCCATCGAGCCCAGGGCTGATAGTGTACGTAACAACCACGTGCGCAAAGGGATTCGCTTGCGGGATACTCCCGAAATTATATCACTATACGCCGATGATGTGCTTTTATATATCAGAGACCCCTCAGTCCACCACGACCCGATCATGCGTGAAATTATCAAAATTGGCACATTCTCGGGCTTCACCATAAATTACTCTAAATCAGAAATCTTTCCCCTTACTCCTGCTACCTCCCAACCTGCATGCGAATTCCCTCTCAAATGGGCTCCCGAGGGCATCAAATACTTAGGGGTCCAGGTGTCCCTCTCAAAATCCTTTCTATTGTCTGATAACTATGGGGCTGCCGCACAATACGTTCATACCAGGATGGAAAGATGGCGAAACCTCCCCCTCTCACTATCAGGGAGACTGTCCCTAATAAAAATGATTATTGTTCCGAAACTGCTGTACGTATTCGCTAACGTTCCACTTTGGCCCGGGAAACAATACTTTGCGGATTTGCACTCGGAGTGCACCCGTTTTCTTTGGCATTCAGGGGCCGTGCGCAGAAAGTGGCAGCATATGACCCTACCTTACGAGAGGGGGGGGGGCTTCAATGCCCCTGACTTCACCCAGTATTGGATAGCCGCCCAGGCCCAGCATGCTACATATTGGTACCACCACCAGGAACTCCCCCCCCCCCCCAGTATGTTAAACTTGAAATCCTAGCGACCGAGGAGGTGAATGTCAAATCCTTGATCCTGTTTCACTCATATCGTACGGAGGCCCCTGCTGACCCAGTGGCCTCCACTATTAGGGCGTGGCGGCAGATTCTGACGCCTGGTTCTGGCTCCCCCCTGTACTACAAATGGCTTCCCCTCTGGTCTTTCCCCGGCCTCTCCCCCACACAGGATCAGCTCCTCATACGCCACTGGTCGGACCTGGGATACAGATCATTCTCCGACCTGTTCCCTGACGGGAAATTCATCACCCCAGATACGTGGAGGCCAGGGAATTCCAGGTCCCCACTTGAGCTGCTGCAATACTTCCGTATTAGGGCGGCAGTCCAGGACATGTGGCCTTCATACCCGAACGAACCCCGAGTCCCCCGAGGTCTGCTATATAGCCAATTCCGCTGGTGGTAGGGGTATCGTATCCTCCTTGTATAAAATGTTGATGGCGCGTGCTGTTGAACCCCCCCACACTGTTCGTGATGCCTGTAGTCGGGATCTGGGATTAGACATCACAGATGATATGTGGTCCAAAATGTGCATGCACACTGGCAAGGTTTCTTTTAATTCTAGAGTTAGATGTATTCAATACAAGCTACTCAATCGCCTCTACTACACCCCTTATGCGATTGGAAAATTTGCCCGGGATCAATCCCACCACTGTCAAAGATGTAGATCTAACGAAGCGGACCATGCACACATGTTCTGGTCCTGTGGGGCATTGGCCCCGTTCTGGAATGCGGTGCATGAGACCCTCTCTGAAATAGTAGGGTTCTGTGTAGATCCTGAACCCCTGTCTCTTCTGTTTGGGCTCTGGGAGGGGGCTGAAGAGAAACGGGAAGCTACGTTTTTGAATGTGGCGGCGATTGTGGCCAAGAAGTGCATTCTGCAATGCTGGAAGCGCAGATCCCCCCCCCCCCCCTTCCCTGGAAATGTGGCTGAAGGCCCTCACCTGGACACAATCCTGTGAAGAAGACTATATTAACATGCTGCCTAGTAATGCTCGCCCTAAATACATATGGACAGAGTTTTGTAGTTACTTGAACAGTAAGGTGGACTTGGAGCTCTTATCATCCCCTCCTTCTCCTGATCAGGGGGCGGATCACTCTACATGATGCATGCCTCTATTGTGATTAACCTCTGTTGAGACTGTATCCGACCTTCTGTAGAACTTGTACTTCATCATTCACGCTTCAACATGAAATGTGTGTCACTGTTTTAATTTGCACTGTCCCAGCTGCTACTTCTTGCCAATAAAGAAAAGTTTAAAAAAAAAGGTTCTATTGGTTTGGTTCAGAAATAGTTCTCTCTTCATCCTCTATCAGCTCCACAGATCTCTTCTTCCTCAGGTGAGCATCTGCTTTTTAAAAACTGTCAAGATTCAGATCACTCTTTGGAATCACTAATGCTGGAACATGGACATTCACCAGTGTGCATATTCCTCCCAGTCTTTATGTAACTTCATGTATGCCTTGGATCCACAGGCACAATAATGATCCATAATTACTGCTGTTCCATCCACCATTCCTGGAACATCAAAGGTTCGACCACAGTTCTGATTCTCTCCAAGATTTCTTTTACCATTATTACTGAAGCGCAGCTTTGAACATTCCAATGGCACTATCTACAAGGGGGGGGGGGGTCCTCTGTCGTCGACCCAAGTTAGCAGTTTAGCAAGTCTTGGCCATAATGTCAATGGCAGGTTTGTAACAACCAATGACCGCCCAGGCTCTGCAGATCACCACTCCTTTTTCCCATCCGTCTGGTGATCACACTGATCCCCCAGATCTGCATCTGTCCTCTGTTCTTCCATCTTTGACGTCTTCTGCAGATTTCCCTGGACTCTCCAGTTTTTTGTTTACTCCCCATCTTATTCCAGCTCCTTTTACTCCAGGTTTTTCATATCAGATCACTTGATTCTTAGTATGGGCTCTGTTTCTTGTCTTTGTATCCTGGATATAGTAATCTTCATCTGGATCTGTCCATTCAGTTGCCCATTTGAGGTAGGCATCTCAACCCATGAATTGGCCTCTGGTTTTGCAAAGTGCTATGTGTGTGTCTGGACATTATTTCAATAGCAATAAAGATTTTTGACTTCCCCATGCTGTATCGCAGGAGTGCACATACGAAGCATTCCTCATTTGAAGTTCATTTTCCAACTTCCTTCATGTGTTGGTACCATATGTTATTTCCCAAGTGAGCTGTGCTGTCCACGTAATCATTTAGTTCATAATTATCTACCCGGGTGCTTCTTTTAGGCCTCATTCTTTTCATGTGAGCTTCTATGATCATATCATGAAGTGTACCAGCATATCCTCTTCCAGCTGGCCTATTTACAGGAACATCTATCAGTGCTCCCTGTGTAGTAGAAGTTTCAGCAGGTTTCCTCCTCTCAACATACCATTTAGGCATGAAAATGTCTCACAAAATGTGTGACTGCCTTTTGGGGATCATTTTGTGGTCATTTAACACAGGGCCAGGTGTGTTTACATGCATTATTTGTATAGGCTCACCATCTAACAACCTCTTGTCCTGTGTCTTTCCAAGCCTGTCTTTCCTGTCCAACAAGAGTTTCTAGGACACTTTATGTGAATGATTACTAATGGCACTCATCTCAGGCAATTTGTCATCTTTCTTTGGGACAGGAATTACTACATAGGGTCCGGGCTGGCTAGTAGTTGCCACATTTACATTTTCCTTCTGCTCAGGAAAATGCACAGGAGTCTTAGCTCCTTTTGCACCAATGTAGTAAGATGTGCGTACTGTCAGTGAAAGCAGTAAGATTATGAACACAATGCAAGTATCAATAACAAAGAGGTATGTTACTTTACAACATCTACTTTGTGGGCATTGTGGACGTCCCTCTTCATTCAGCATTATTATATTACTGTTGATGCTACACAGCTTTATTGCCTAAGGAAGGAAAAACTCCTCAAACTTGAATGCTGCAACATTATGTAATGCTTCTGGAATCTGCTGTCTTGACTTCAGCAATTTGTCCTAGCTGATCTGCTGTCTGTTTACTCGATAAGAACAAACTCTCGAGGTCTCCTTGGAACCAGTCTTCAACCAGACGAAATGTGGTTGCCTCTCCAGCAACAAAGAAAACAACTTCACCAAATGTTCTCTAGACGTTCTTCTCCAGAAAGTCTCCTTAGATAATGCTATTTTCTACTTCAACTGTCCAGATGATTTCAATGAAATATCAGCTCCCAGTCTATGCCTCGAATCTGCATCAGCCCAGACGACATGATGAATTTCATTCAGCATGAAACAAGAGTCTTTTATTATCAACCTCTCAATCTGTCCTTTGAAGGAAAGTTTCACACTGACCTTAACAGTTCGCTTGGAATATATGCTCACTTGGTTTATAATGCCTTCCAAGATCACATTCAAGTGTGCAGTGTTTCTCGGATCCCTCAGAAAGGTAAGAACATCTGTGCGTCTTCCAACAAGATGTGGGTAATCTTCAATTAGATGAAAGAAACACCACACTGACTGGTCTATGAGCAGCATCAGTTGACAGGGGCATTTGTGCTCTCCTCACTGTACTATGGTAACAGCAAAATTTGTTCAGTGATGACTATAAGCAACCTTCTCATAACTTTGCCATTTTTAGGATCTCGCAAGAAAGCTAGAATGCGAGTAGTTCTCTGCACAATCGAATTAAGAACGAGCCAAGAAAGGTCATCATTGGGTAATACCATAGGCAAATCCAAACAGGAACTCAGTCTGAAATGAATCAGGGTACTGCACCCTTTTCTAATTGCTGTAACCACGATCAGAATTTGGCATACTTTTCTTCTCATCAAGGCTTAAGCAAGCCTCAGTCCAAAGTTTTTAACAAGCTTCTCTGTGGCTGAAGAACAAAGATTTTCCTTAACCCTGTAATGACTGCACAGAGTATTCAAAACAAGCCACAGCTCAATGAACTTTCACTTTGACAGCTTCTGCGTCCTTCCTCGTCAGAGATCTCATCTGCACGTGCAGTGGTTCTTCCCTGATGCTTGTACTTCCAGTAGGGTGCAGCCAGAGGGGTATCTCCAGCAAAGATCTTGAAGTTGCCTTAGAAAGTCCAAGCACACCTGCCCTGCACTTTGACAGCAGACGGTGCAACGTCTTCCACAATGAGCGGACCGTCAAAGCGGGGTTCGTCCCACTTCTTCCTTGTGTGGTTGAGGATTAGGACCGCATCTCCGGGGAAAAGTTAGGGAAGACAAAGTTCTTTAGATTTACTTGTTGAAGCATCTCCTGTGTTCTTTACTGCCCTACACCCTTGTCGCTGCAGCTGCCCTGAAGTGACAGATGCTTAAAGTCATACAATTCAAATAGTCACGCAATTCCATTCCTAGCAAATCTGCAGTTGGCTGAGCATCACTTATAACTCTGGATGGAGGCATTAGGGGGTTCTCATTCGTCTCCGTTTCACTATCTTGTGAGTGGGGTGAGATGGTGGTCAGAACCCGGTTGGTTCCTTAAATCATAAAATGCCAGTGGTAGGCAATGCAATCACCCTTTCTTCAAGGTAAGCTTCAATTTGGCTATTCTTTCTTTAAGCAAACCATTGAACCTCTCACATATCCCATTTCCTTGTGGATGATAAGCCGAAGAAAACTTGTGCTTTATACCAAGCAACAAGCTGATCTATTCAAATATTTGATATGCAAAATGTGGGCCATTATCAGACCTCATTACATCACATACTCCCCATCTAGAAAATACTTCCCTCACTAAGAATTTTGCTGCACAGGTGGAATCTGGTTGTGTACACGGACCTGCTTCAATCCACCTTGAAAAGGAACACACTACTACAATCAAGTATCTATATCCATTAGATACTTGTATCATGTCGACATAGTCGATATGCAAATGCTGAAAAGGGCCATTAGGTCTCGGAATAACTCCCCTAACTGTGCGCAGTGTATGCTCAGCCGTTAACTTTTGGCACACAAGACAATTCACTACATAAAATACAACATGATCTAATCGATTTGGTACAAACCAATCTGCAGCGAGAATCTCCCTCGTTGTGTGCGCAGGGTGGTGTAGCTGTTCCAGCGCCACCCCTAATAAGGCTACAGGCATCACCGGTTTACCAGTGTTGTCTTGTCACCACAATGCTTCGGAGGGGTTTAAAGAACACCCTCTTCGCGTCCACAAATTTGTTTCTTCTTGAGGTGCTTCGCCCTGCACCTCTACCAACTGCATTTTTGACAGGATGACTGTACCTGAAAGTTATAACCTAACAACCATTTTTTCATTCACATTAAGAGTTTCAACATTCATCCTCTCCTTCTCTGTATTTGCTACGTGCTTGGCCTCAATATCTGCTGCTCGATTTCCACGCAACATAAAATCTGCCCTTACTGTGAGCTGCGCACTTGACTGCGATGCTTACTGGGAGTTGTAGCCTATCCAATAAGGCAGCGTGCTGCACTGGCGTGCCATCCTTTCAGTGGTAGCCCCTCCTTTTCCAACGTACTAACCCTGCGTGCACCATTTATGACACATAGGTGGAGTCGCTGTAAGCTGTTACTTCCTGATCTGTGTGATCCTCGAGCGCAAGTATCAATGCCAATAATTCTGCAGCCTGCACTGAACAATGAGATGGCAATCGAGTACTTTTAAGCACCCGAAATCCCCATTAGCCGTGTGCTTTATCACAGCGGCACATGTATACCTCTGTCCACCATTTTGATCGATCCTTGAAGAACCGTCAATGAAAACAATCTCTCCTCCTGCTAATGTGTTCTCTTTTATTTTAGGGATTTCATCATAGAACTCTTCATAGTTTGCGCAATCGTGTTCAGACTCTCCTTCTGTCATTGGCTCAGCTATAAACATGGCAGGATTCACTATTTTACATCAGACTATTTTAATCGCTAGATTCGATATAACTACCTCATAGGCAGAAGCCCTTTGAGATGTCAATGTGCCCTTTGATTTCTCTAGCTTGTACCCCAACATGGTTCTCTGCATGAGTACTGCTGTCATAACAGTGCCATCTGTATGTGAGAATAAAAATTCCTCAGCTTAACTGGGAATCACTGAAACTGGAGCAGTGCAAATTGCTTTTCTCAATTCATCAAACCCCTCTTCCATTTCCTCAGTCCACACAATGTTTTCCTGCGTTGCCTGTGCCTTCTTTAAAGCCTGCAATAGAGGACTTCTATACGAGCTATAGTCAAAGACCAATGCCCTGACATAATTACATAATCCCAAAAACCTCTGCATATGTTTTGTCTGTGGCTTGGCTGTTTTTAAAATAGTCTCAGATCTTTCAGGGGTAACTTTTTTTCCTTCATGTGAAATCAATTGGCCTATGTATAGCACTTCTTGTTGACAATATTGTAACTTTTCTTTGTCAACTTTATATCCTTTGTCAGCAAGTATAATCATCAGCTGAACAGAATCACGTCTGCACTCTTCCTCTGAGGTGCTGCAAACTAAAATCTCATCTACGTATTGCAAAACAATGCTTTCTAAAACAATATTGCTTAAGTCCATCTGAAGGACTATTGAAAAATCGATGGACTCTCAATACCCTTGCGGTAAACGAGTACTTTCCAAGTGTTTGTCTAAAGGTAAATGACGTCAAATCCTGCGAGTCCTTGTGCAATGGGATTGAGAAAAACTCGTTTTTTAAGTCAATCACCGTAAAATATCATGCTTCAACAGGTATAGAACATAGGATTGTAGACGGGTTAGGAACTAGAGGGAACTCTGCTTCTACAATCTGGTTTATCGGTTTAAGACCTTGAATTAGTCTCCAAGACATGCCTTTCCCTTTTTTCACAGGATAAAAGGCTGTGTTACAAGGTGACTGACGTCACTAAAATAACCTTATCCATCATGGCGGAAATAATCTTAAAAATACCTTCACCTGCTTCTCGAAACAGGGAATACTGTCGTGCTCGAAGTAAAATTGCTCCTGGTTTTAAATTTAATCTCCACTTCTCCAGCCCCCTTCAGTAGGCCTTCGTCATAGGGGCCGGTGGTCCACAATGAAGCTGGCACTTTCGCCATGTCTTCATCGAAATACTCGGGACGCTTTTGTGCCATCATCATCTTCGGAGGAACTTCTCTTTTAATTGTTTTCACCCAGTAAGTGATGTCTATGTTATATATTACTTCGTCATCAGATGGATGATCTCCAAACAGATTATCAGTGACGTCAGTCAATCTGTAACTGTCCCTGATGGCGATTAGTGCGCACCATTGTCTGCCTTAATCATCATTTCCATCAAGCAAATCCATTTCTACTCGCACTATGACTGTGCGTAGCTTTAAGGGAAAGACTTGTCCTTCCTCTTCAAGCATAGGTATTCTTCGTCTGAACCAAAATTCAATCGGGTGTTCTCATTGCTTTGCCTACTAGGCCTGGTTGACATGACAACAGAATGCGTACTCCATAATAAAAAACCTCTGGTTCCAGCTGTATTGCTCTTGCAGCTATTTGTCCTGCAAAAGCCATAATTTCACACACGTTTAAATAATGCATTCCTAGTGTTGAACACACTATGCCTTCATCAGTAAATTAACTTGACATATTCAACTTTGTCATTAAATCTCGTCCCAATATATTAACAGGTCTTTGCCTTGAATATAGCAGTGGCACCTTCATGTCACATTCTCCTATAGAGACTGGTAATTCTTCATTGAAAGGAACTCTACTTGTAGCGCCTATGAACCACCGCCACCCCCTAGGTATTCAAGGCATTGCCAAACATTGATAATGTTCCCTCTCGTATGCATGAGCGCGATGCCCCTGTGTCTACCAAAAACGAAAAATGTTTGCCTCCTATACCGACATCTACCCTCGGTTCCTCATGAGGATTTGCCGTCACGGATAGTATTGAACACATCCGGTCTCAGTGAGCTGTCATATTGCGGGTACAGTCTCATTCCATCACTCGTAAAAGGATTCCCTCCATCGACAGGGACACCCACTATCCTAGGAGTCATTAACTGTCCTGTGCTGTGCTTGTGTTTTGCTGAAGCTGCACAGGTGACTGCAGCGACTGCCTTTGTGGCGGATTAACTGCTACCTGCTGCATTTGCAAGCCTTGCTGCACTCTCGGCGCTTGCTGCTGCATTTGTTTGATTCTGAGCAAATCCATCTCCATTCTGCTGTGAATATACAGGAGGATTTGACATCCCGATCTTGAAAATTGGCCATTTTGCACTAACCCTGGACTTCTACACATGCAAGCAAAGTGCCCCGTCATTCCACAAGTCCAACATACAGGCGGAGGTCTCCCAACCTGCCAATTGTGCATATTGTGATCATTCTGCATATTCTGAAACCCAACTTGGCTATTCTGAAAGCTTCCCTGATTATTCTGCCAATTCCCTTGATTACCTTGCCAACCTCGTCCTTGAAATACTCTTCCCCATGCAGCAAATCCACTATTGTTTAGATAGAACTGCCTTTGATTATTCACCTGCAGCTTGTTCACTGTGAATTCGATCTGTCTACACTAGACAACATTGCCCCTTCAATGCCATATTTTGTCAATTTTTTCTGCACTAACTTCGCCTCTTCACCCTTCAAGATATCTTTTTTTGTGATTCTTTTCTTGCAGGAGTCTGCAGCAATGCGCAATGGTCAGCTGAATCTCCGACCACAGTTTGCCTGCATACCCATTAACTTCTTGAGCTGCTTTTGTACTGGCTCTGGCAGCCCTTGGCATAATATATGATAGAATATCGGTATAGATTTTCCCCAAGCTTCGCGTGTTTCCCAAGCCTCCGGAAAATGTTTAATATAAACAAGCGGGTCATCCCGTCATGCATCTTTTTCGTCATAGCTCCCATATCAGACGTGTCCGGATACAGTACTCGAATCGCTTTCCATACTGCCGCTCTAAAGTTATTGAACAGTGCTCAGTCATGAGCAGTGTTAACTGTAGTTACACCAGCATATCTTGCCCTTGACCAAACGTCATCAGCTCTCTCACCAAGTATGCCAAACAGGAGACCATTAATGTCCCCTATAGCCAATGTATTTCCTTCTGGCATTTTTTCTAACTCGTGTATCCATTTCCCAGCGCCAGAAGTTAAACTCTGGAGTTTAAACCTTAAATTATCCTTATTCATCTGGGGCCATGGTATATACTGTGGTCTGGCCCCTCCCTTTTCCAATAAGGGAAACTGCGAAGTCCCAAACTCATTCTCATCATTTGTCTGTCCACCGCATGGACGATATTCCTGCATCGCCTTCTACCTGGCAATGATCTTAATCTGCTTACATAAGGCAGCGACTCCCCCCTCTCACCATGGAGGTCCCCTTTAGGTTGGCCCGACTGCGTCAATAGTTCTTACGCCCTAGGTACAGGTGCGTTTAAATCCAAACATCTTACTTCCTTATCATGAGGCTTCCTCTGTGTCATACAACTTAGTGCTCTCAAGCCGATCATTTTTTCCCTTCCCCTGACTCTTTCTGAGCTCTCATGTCATGGTATACTTTAACTCTAGGAGCATTGGGGAAGCGACCGATAAACTCGTCTTTTAGATTTGCTCTAGACAGGCCTAGTAATGACTCGTATTCTGGAAAGAATTCCTCTATATCCTCCTGTGCTACTTGTGGATTTGGATTCCTTACTTCCTTTTCCAGGCGATCAAGATTGCATGCTCTCTTCCTTCTTTTGCGTTCCATATCATCGTCAAATTCTCTTTGCTTTCTTGCATCCTCTCTCACTCGTCTTCCTCTTTTTTCTTCATATCCCTTCTCTCATTTGCCCTTTGTATCTCATCCCTTTGTCTCTGTATTCTTTTTTTCTCTAAACTTTTGCTCTTCCTCGTCTATTCTTTTTCTTTATAGTATTTCCTGCTCATCAGTTGTCCTTTGTCTATTGTCACGTTTACTTTGCTCCTCTGCTCTTCTTTTTTCGCTTGCTCATCTTGATCTAACTGTTCTTGTCTGTAAATCCTTCCTTTTCCCGCTTCGTCTTTCAATCGTTCCTCCCTTTCTTTATCTTTTTTATCTTGCTCGTCTTGATCATCTGTTTTACGTCTTCGATGCCTTTAGCATCGAGTTTAAGCAAAATCTGACCACCCATCCATCCGTTATGTAAGAGCGCTCATCAGCTTTATCTCTTTCTCCTTTCGACCTCTATTTCTCTACCTATGTCTAGAGATGTGCTTGGTCGATCACTTCTCTCCTAATCGCGTCTCTCCTTGTATCTCGGGACTTTAGAGATTACATCTTTCTCAGTATTTTTTTTCTGGGCCCTCATCACTACTTTGCATAGGCGATTCATATGCCGGGTTGCTAGACCCTTCCGCTGCTTTTAGCTCCCTCAATGGGTATAACCCATCTTTCTTATTCTCGTCTTTTATTTCAGACGGGCGGGTGAAGCAGAGGGCTCTTCACCCCCCTCTTTGCATATATAAAGTATCCAATCTATAGGAGGCGGCTCATCTCGCTCCTCCTGGTACATTTTCCAGAGCTCGGAGCTTGCTAGGCGCTTGTCTAGCTTCTTCCCAGTATATACTGCATGCAAATATGTTGTCATATGCTGCAGCACTACTTTCGATAGTGACCTTCCTTGTGGCCACGGCATAAACATTTTATCTGCTGTTCCTTTAACCCATTCTGCACTATACTGTCTAATTTTAGGTGCATGTTTCGGCAACTGCTTGCAGAGATGCACAAGAGGAGTAACCTCCTCCATTCTTGATTCATCACGTTTTAACCTGTTAATCTCTTGTTTGCTTTTATCACAGATTTAAAAATACGTGTCAAGAAAATACAATATGAGCGAGCACCAACCGTCGCAAGTTCCAATCCCTTTGATCACAGTTTTTACTTTGATCTTGCTAAAAAACAACCATCAAGTGCAATTAAAAACAATCCATTTCTTTTTTCCATCTATGATGGCATCATCTTTAAAACCACATAAAAGACAGACCAACTCAATCGGTCACAAATCTTCTACGATCTTCTCTTTAAGACTCGTCTTGCCCTCTAAAATAATTAATCCGTTTTCTACGTCATGCACTACGTGACTCTAGGTTTAAATTTCTTCTAACGTTCTTCAAAACTTAGGTATGGGCGTACCCTCTTTATCATGGCCTCTCACGATATTTCTGATTGCTTGGCCACAATCAAGTCAATATCTATTCAACATGTTAACACTCTTATTCTCACGTTAGGTTTATCCCACCTCCCTCTGTTACTCTTTTTCCCTCACCACTTCCCTTCATTTACTACGCATTTGCCACTCTCCTCAGTTTCTACTCACCATTCGCATGTTCATCTTCTGATTCTCGGAATCGCACGCCTCTTTTACTGCCTCTTCAAACTGTCGTCTGATCAGCTTCTCATAGACGTGGGAGGGGATTCTATGGAAACTAGGGGACCTGTACCACCCGCCTTGCAAGGTCTTGATAATTACACTAACCACTATCTACAGGGATCTTCATGTCTTGTCAGCCAAATGGCAAAAGTCGTGCGATATTTCCGGGACTCTAAACTTTACTTATGTCGATGGATTTTTTAATAAAACATCCCCTCTCTGCTACCAAGTGAGCTGGATATCCAAGCCCCTTTGAGGAGTAGCAATTACCCTTGAGATGGATGGGGATGCAGATTTTATTCATACATCAATAATAGTCCCGGGTAGATTGGAAAAAGGAAAGCTGTTTTAATGTCAATTTTCTAAAACAGGGAGTGCGATTATCGGCACTCGCTCGATCCTCTTACTCAACAAATCTTACAAAAAACGGCAGTTATATTAGGGAAATTCCAAAGTCATCCTCCATGGCAAACTACAAAAACCTATTGAAGGAAGCGATAGGCTCGAAGTGAATATCTAAATATCAGCATAGAAAAGTGAAGGAAAGTGATAGGGTACTTAACAGGTGGGGCAACTAAGCCCTCCCCTCAAAATGGCCATTATGAACGTCACTAAATTCACGACGTCCCATTGGCTGCACAAACTATAGGCCCTTTCATTACACGGTCCTCTTCAATTGGCTGGCTTCTAACCCCCGTCAGTACTTTTCCACCTACGTCTAGCAGCTTGCAGGCTGAACATCCAGTTGCTGGGGAGCTCTTCTTAACACTAGCTTCCCACCAATTAGCAAATCAATCCATCATCACACCTCAATGGTCAAGTGTCAATTGGGGCTTTGAAGCTTGGCCTTCAGTTTGTACTATGCCCTTGTGCGTAGGTGTGATGACCTTGTTCGTCCAACTTCATTCTTCCACGTGACTGGAGACCATGGAATCTAGCCTTTTAGTGTATTAAAATACTATTTGCTAATAGTCCTCTGACTTCTTTTGCTTTGATTAAGCCTTCTGAACAGGAGTTTGTTTTTTCACACGATTTGTATCCAATGTCAGTTCACTCCAGTTTGATAAGGCCTTGGTTTCTTGGCTCATCCAACTCCTCCTGCTGAGATTCATTTTGTAATTCAATTCTGCTTTTTTAACTGCGACACACTGGAAATGAGGCCTTCTTATAACTGTCCAGCACTGCTATAATATATTGGCGCTTGCTGCAATCTATTCACTATAAAGCTAGCCTCAAGATTACTTTGTCTGCTTGCGTTTCTGTTGCATCTGTACATGTATAAACTAGCTTAATATCTTCATCTGTTTCTATGGCATAAGCTTCTTCACCTTGATCCCAAGATGTCACTTATCCTTGATACTGATGCCTTCTAGAATATCTGCATTCTCTGGTCTCTGCATCTCTTCTGTAGACGTCAGCTCGATTCTGTGTCACATCACCATTCGTCTTTGCCATTTATCTACTCTGCTTCTTCAGGGATTTCATTCAAATGGCCATCATATTTTCTTGTATGCAGGTACGGTTTTCTCAATGGGTACCTTGCCTCCCAGATCTTCTTAGGTACTGGTACTGCCATACTCTGCTCTTTGTCCGTTTAACTGCTCCGTGTATGTCTCATACTCTGGTTTCCAACAGACAGGTAATATGGCCGGGGCAGTTGGAGTAGAGGTACTTGGCTCCTCCTCTACACGAGAGGTAGACAATGGGTAGGGATTGAGTACTGCCTGATGAAACCGGTGACAGTAGGCAAATGGCTGTGGGCCCCCAGGAAGGAGATACCCAATAAGGTGCTGCAGCATATAATACTAGGCTCACTATAGAGGCTGGGGTGGGTGAAGACAGAGAGGAAGGGCGTCACCACATGGCTGTCACCTCTTAGCCATATATGGGGTCCTCCCATCAGGGGTGACATTCAGGAGCCCATGCGGTCAAGGGCGACACCTTTATAACCTGCAAGGAACTCGGGGATGAGCTTCACCTAGAAGCACTCTCCATCTTTCATTACTTACAGTTGAAGGGGGTGCTAATGTCTGAAAAGTGGAAAGGGACACGGCGATGACGGAATCTATTCTTAGCAGGGCTACATCGATGAAGGGGCTGACCTTCAGCGTGTGCATGGCTCTGCTGGTGGCGAGGGGAGGGCGGACAGAAGCCCAGAAGAAGAGATGGGAAAAGGATGTCGGGAGGCAGCCTAATGAGCAACAATGGGAGCGCCGCTGTAAGAATACACACAGTACATCAATTGCATGTCAATATAAGTCACACGGCCTGAAGCTCCTGTATAGATGGCAATTCACCCCAGAACGCTTGTCAATAACGTATGCCGGGGTGGACCAGACTTGCTGGAGGGGATGTGATGAGAGGGCCAACTACTGGCATATGTGGTGGACCTGCCCCAGGGTGCAGTGCTTCTGGAAAGGTGTTGGGGTGGGTCAAGAAGCTGGAGGGAATACAGAGAGCCAGGGACCCCTTGCTGGTGGTGTTTGGTATTGTGGAGGGGGTGGGAAGAGCGTTGGTCACGTCTGCCACACTTTCTGCTCTTGGCAGCCAGAGTATGTATGGTAATCAGGTGGAAATGTCCAGAACTACCTAACAAAGTAATGTGGCTCACAAGGCGAGGGAAATATATGAGATGGAGAACATCACAGGGGCATACATGATCTGCACCCCGCAATGGAAATGGAATGTGCCCACTTCCTTAGCAAACACGACATGCAGCCTGAGGCTGATCCTTTCAAGGACGGGCCGGACGGTGTGGACGGGTGAGGGACCAAGGCATGCATAGGTCTACACAATGGGTGACTGCCCCGAACCGCGAGGGGAATGCACACGCTCTGCAAACCCGAGTGGATGATGGAACGTAATCACGTGCCATGAACATAGACGCATGTAAAGTCTGTACACACGGGCCAGGTTCCCATTTTTCTAAATTTGCTGTGCAAAGAATGCTCTGGTACATTGTCCCCCAAACCAGGCATCCCATAAGGCCAAAGAAAAGAACACTGGACATACTCGTAACAGTATGCAAAATGGTTCAAATTGACCCAGCCTTGGCAAACAATAAAAAACCAACAACCATAAGTAAAGAAACAGTTAACTAGAATTTGTGATAAACTTACCTCTTACAAGGTCGACATCTATGAGGTCTGGTTTTACATGTCCCGTTTTCTTTGGTTTGTTCTTCAAACCCTATAATACCAGATTAAACAATTTCAGCAAAACTATTTTCATTAGAACTGGACATATTTTATTTTCACTACTTCTATCTGGATTAGGACTATCATTTAATTAAAAAGGGAATGTAAAAGGTTAACAACCATGTTCAATTGAGTAAACTAAGATTCCCCATAATTAGTGGCAACCTTCATCCCCATTAAAATAATGTCAGCTCACAATAGGAAAGAGTGAGATGTGATAAAGTTTCATTAAAACATAGCAGAAGCACACCCTTCTGTATTCAGGCAACAGCCATGTTGCTGCTGGCTCAGACTTCATTTTTCCCCTATGCTTTGCCAAAGTTATAATTTGTGTTCTTATATAGCATTACATGCTGGATTCATCAAGCTTCTAAGTAATGTTAGTCAGTGTTATTACTACTGTTATTTCTACACACAAAAATATGCTACTGTATATTTAGAAATTGGAGTTCAACTGAATTGAGGTGGATGTCTGCATCCTGTAACTAAGTCACTCGGCCGTAAAAACAAGAGACAGGAGAACTCTGAGGGTGAGGGGGAGCCACCCACTCCATGAAGTGACCCCGGGAGGGGGTAAATGCGGGATCCCCCTAATCCACCCATGTCTGGCAAAAGAGACCAATGGCACATTGGTTTCCTACAGATACTCAACCAGCATAAGATCAATTTAGAAAAAACAACACCACGTGTGTGCGCTCACACACACACACACACACACACACACACACACACACACACACAACCACCCCGGAGGAGAGAAAGACATACACCTCTTAGCTTAATCAGGGGGTATTGCGTATATTTTTTGACAATAATTACTTTGTGGTAATTTACAATGAAGTAATTACTTAGAAATTACTTTGACAAACATGGGTATTTAAGGGTAAAGGGTTAAAAAAAGGGGGGCGCAAAGAGGGTTTTGGGGAGGGGTAGAGGAATGAAGGGGAAGGGGCGATCCCTCCCAAAAGAAACTAACTTTTTGTAGTAATTACTTTGTAGTAAATTACCAAAGTAATTACTGTCAAAGAAATTACATGGAACCTCATATGCTGGACTGTCTCAATAAATTGCATAGGAAATAGGTTAACAGATGACAGAACAAATGGCATGAAGGTATAGGCCAGGGAAACCACAGCTACCTGATGGAAGAGAGAATCCTCCAATACCAAAAGTACGGGAAGAAGAGAATGCATCTTTATCAAACCTCAGATTGCCAGTGAAAGTGACAATGAAAAGCCAATTTGGCCAATGCTGCTCGTTTATGTAAGGTACAAACAGACAGCAATATGCTTTTAGAGACACAAGCTACATTTCATGGACGGTGGCCAATGAGCCTGAAACATGTCCAATTGCTTGTGGTCTTGAGCACAAGGATTATGACCTAGCTGTGGGGGAGGTAAAAGGTCTGATTTGCATATGGTCCTTTTTTAGGACAGTTTTTCTGACGTCCAACTAAGGGCTTAGTAAAACCATACAACTTAGTACTAAACTCCATTCTTAGTATAAGTCTGGGCAAACGGAGTATTTGGTAGCATAGACAAACAGCCAGGCTTATCTCAGGAGGGAGCGAGGGCTGTAGGAAGGTACAAAGAACCTGTAGCATACACATGGTTCAACAGAAACATTAACACCCAGAAGTATAACAAATAAAGGTTTATTATAGATACAAATAGGCCAAGGTAAATCTTGGTGGTTAAGTACTTTGTCAGAGTCAAACACATTATAAATACAACACAATGCTGAAGATACACAGACCAAAGCATAGACCTTGTTCAGAATCACTAACAGTATTTCTAGCCAAGTCAGACCTAATCATACACATTTAAAATAGAACACACCTATTTAGGGAGGGGGGAGGTAAAACCACACGTTACTTTTAGATTACTTTCAGTAATTCAAGGGTAGAAGACCCAGTCAGTCATGCAGTGACACTCCGCTAAGAAATCACTTAGTAAACTAACCCTGTTACCAGGATACTGTATTGAATAGTGAAACACAAATTCAAGTAACAGTATACACCTATAAGTACATTCAGGATAACCTTCAGGTATACCAGGCGAGTAAGACCTAATGTTGTAATAAACTATTCCAGTCGCTTTTCAGATCAGTGGAACACAGATTAAGGTAAGCAATAACTTATTTTATGATGGCACAAGGCAGGCCAAGGTAAATAAAACCCACAGTACACTTATTAAGAATTGCACACAGCTATTCAAAGTAAGTAAAACCCAAGGCAGACTTATTCTAGACCGGCTATACAGCTGGTCAAGGGAAGCAAGACCCAGTTGGTAAACTTATACACTTTCTTTCTGAAAGAAATCGTTAGGTGAAGCCAACAGCATTACCTTTGGGAAGAGGGGGACTCAATTTACAGGTGAGTAAAATCACCTTATATATACATACTTTTAAGAATGGCAAAACACATTCAAAGGATGGTAATAACTTTTGTAACTGCTCATATTTCAGAAGGACAGTTACCAAACCAACTCTTTATACAAGTAACTTTTAAACACTTGTTCTACTTTTCAAGGCAGAATCCTTTTCTTATCCAATCCTTCCCTAGTTTATTGCATGATAGAAGGATCCTAGTGTTCTAGGAGCCAATTGTAGGCAGGGTGAGATAGGGTTTAGTTGCAGGAAAAGTCAGAGTTCCTGAGAAAGTCTCTTCAAAACCAGTAAGTAGTTCACTTTAGAGTTAGTTAGGGTCCAGAGACGTTGGAGAAGACACCCTAGAAGGATTCCAGCATTGGGCCTGGGCGAACTGGATGAGAGGACTCTCAATCACCCAAAGCTTCACAGGAATAACAAAAGGCTTAAGGTAAGTAATAGCCCAACCAGCACAGTACCTCAGCACGGAAGAAGAGTTTGCAGCAAGACGTCTTCAGTATCTGCAGCCAAAAACCTGGTTGATTAATTCCTTGTCGTGAAGACTGACAGGACAGGACACTGGAAGGGAATTTGCAGCAGAGGTCAATGGGGGCAGCGCCAGGCAAGAGTTTCTTTGTGGCTGGATGCGGCTCTCTGGTTTTTGCGTCCTTTTCAGGAGCCAGGAGAAGACTGAATATCACCTGTCGGACTCTCGTCGCTAATCTGGTCCAGAACTCTGGTGAGGTGACTTCAATGACTCAAATCGTGTCTCTGGAGAACCAGGACGAGGCCACTAAAGTTTCAGATGGATCCTGAAAGACCATGCAACACACAATGGCTTGAGGTACCAGGGTATTGGGGTATTGCGGCCTTGCAAGGTTGCAGCACGACATGGGGTGGCTTAAAATGCAGGTCTTCTTGAGTCCAGTGGCGATCACCAGGTTCTGGGTCGTTTTCAGGACCCGCAGGTTGATTGGAAGAAAGGCTCTTCTGTCACTGGAAATCACAACAGCAGTCTTTTCTTCACCTTACTTTTCGGTTTCAGCTCCAGCGGTCGACTTGTCAGCAGCTGCCTGGTTTGGAGTATTTATCAGGAACTAGAGCACAACTTCTGCATGCTCTCCCTGCATTGTACAGCAAGGGGCGGTCTGGCTGTCCAATCAGGACAGCCAGCCCATAGTGGGAGTTGGTTCCTTTCAAGCAAAGTGAAAGACAAGAGTTTTGACTCCTCCCTCGCTTCCTGCCTTCTTAGACACTCTGGAGCCTGTGCGTGGAATCTAAAGAATTCCTGCCGAGGACAAAACTTCCACTGAGGTCGTTTCCACCTAGAATGACACGAAGACCTCGGAAACAGCAAGCACAAGAAATTGTGAAAAAATGAGCAGCCCACCATTTTAGCAAAATGGTGGCCGTTTTGATCATTACCGAGGCTGAATTAACAGCCTTTGAGTATTAAAGACTAAAAGTCAAAGGTAAAACCACTGCCACCAGCCATTCATGTAAACTCGCAATTGTAACAAAATGTTACCAGGTAAGAAAGGGGATACATTGTAACCCCCCCCTCCCAACACCCTCCCCAGCACTCCACATAAGGTGGGGTGTGCTGGCTCACTTACACAAAATGTAAAGGGGATGAAAATCCCTATTAACTACTTGGGAACAGTAGTTCACCCAAGTATAAGAAAGAGAAATGAACAGGGGAACCCAAAGGTGCAACCCAGTCTAAGCCCCCAAAGTTATAGGAAACTAACTTCAACCATACACTATGGAGAGACATAAAAAGGTCACCCATAAAAAGTGTAAAAGACTAAGTGAGAGGGGGAAAAGATTCCTCTTCACCTAGGGACAAGGTAAAATAGTTACCTAGTCAAAGCAAAACGTTCTGGGGTTGACACAGGTCAGGAAGATTTATCGTGGATATGAAGAACTTTCCCAACATCCTTCGATAATGCCATGGCAGGCTGAAAAGCTATGGTCTTGAAGGTTGTCCAGAGCAATATCAGAGGATATGATTATTCAAAATCTTCCAGCCATCACCTTTCTGTTTGCTTATGTGCCATTTAAGGCACAGAGCACATCAAAGCCAAGTCAGGACTCAAAATAAGACAACATGGTTCATACAGGGAGCTTTGAATGTAGGTGCTTTTCCCCCCCACTACTGTGAGTTTGAATCAAGGAGCTGTGCATTCTAAAAGCGCTCAGAATTGATTAGATGGATTGCTGGGAGGTAGGTAGGAAAAGTAGTGCATCTAGATGGATTTGTGGGGGTAGGAAATGGGCCGTATTCGGGTGTAATTTGGAGGTAGGAAATGTGCTACACTTAACTGGATTGCTGGGGCAGGAATGCATTAACACTTAGATGGATTGTCAGAGGAATATCTCATACCTAGATTGTGAGACAATGGAATTGTGTTACCCTTAAATAGGTTACTGGATAGGAAATGTGTTACACTGATCTATGAAAGACAAGCAATGCGTTACACTAAGATGGATTGTTAGTGGAAATGTGTTACTCTTGAAGACTTGTGAAGTTTAGCACATGTTTGCATTAGAAGAAGCAGCGTAGTCTTAGAAGGCTAATTTCTCTTCAAGAAATTAGGCAGGCACCCGTATGGCCAGTGTGCATATTAAATCCATCTGGGAATGGCTATTTGTGCTGCGCCAAGGAGGTCAGCCGTCTCTACACCCCAGATCGGTGCTGTTAATCCCTCCATTAAACTTAAA
Source organism: Ambystoma mexicanum (assembly GCF_040938575.1). Classification (NCBI taxonomy): domain Eukaryota; kingdom Metazoa; phylum Chordata; class Amphibia; order Caudata; family Ambystomatidae; genus Ambystoma; species Ambystoma mexicanum. The sequence continues at coordinate 78,129,987 of NC_090936.1, forward strand.
GGATTCAAACTCAGCCTTGGTATCCTGATATCGCAGATAGTAGATAGCGGTTACATAGAACCAAGACTATAAAGGTAGCCTGTCCATGGCAGATAGAGAACCCTACTACCCTAAATGCTATGGTAGACGCCTAGTAGATACACTAGGTCAGTCTATTATGCCAAGAAGACATGAGGATAGCGCCCCCCGCACCCCAATGATGCCTAGAAAAGTCTACAAGGGTGGCTGGTCTTTTTTCCACAGACTTTCAGACGGCACAGCAACAAAGATAAGCTCCACCAGTGCTCTTGGTATGTATAAATTAATCACTTTGGTGGACACTCAGCCGCAGGCACGGCAATCCATCCACAGTAGTATGCAGCTACGACTGACAAAATTCGGGCTAGCGGGACACAATATTTTTAAGCCTACTTACACCAGACTATGTCTCAACACCCTGATGTCAGTATGCAGCGAAGACCTATTAGAAATTGGGCACGCTGGACACATAGCAAGCATCTAGCACTCACGTTATCTCCTGACCTCTCAGCACCCATCCACCTGCCTGACCTTTGTGGGTTTTTTCTACCGGAACCTTGCCAGCCCTGCAAAGCCTTATTGTGTCTAAATACACACTCATTCTAATCCCACTCTGTGATCTCAAACACTCAGGGATTCGATCCAGCAAGGGCGTTCACACTACCAGCTGTTTGAGAGTACAAGAATAGTAAAAGGCACTATATAAATGACAATTACAATACAATGAGCTATGATCTGGGGTTGGAAAGGTAGCTTAAGCAAGCTAGCCTTCTGGTTCTAGGTCCCATTGCAGGATTCTAGCACAGACCAAGGTGAGCAAGGCTACCCTTGCATTGTTACAGTGCGTGAAGTCACAGGGGTCTGGGTCAGTAAATGCTGGCCTAACAAGAAGAGTGCAAGATAAGAAAACTGTAAAGGTCTTCAATAGAGTAGAAGCTCTCTAAATATCTCAATACATACAAATAGTCTATGCGAGATAGGAAGCTAGAGAAGCCCAGACGAACATGCTCAGACAGAGAAGGGCATTGAAATGAAATTGGATGAACAGCCATCCCCCTTGGAACATGACCATAGGAAGATAGACAAGCATAGTGACCAATCAAAACGCTTGAAAATAAGGTTGCAACCATGAATAACCAAGTGCACAAAATGGTGGATGGAGAGACAATCCTTCAGAGGACGATCGCAGATGGATCTGCACAGAGCTTAGGAAGCTAGTGAAAAGAAAGCATTATGAACTGCTTTGGTGTTTGCTCAACACTTACAATCTAATGAAGACTTGTTTGTGCCCCTGGAAAATGGCAAGAGAAGGACCAAAATGAGAAATCTAGGATCTTGCTTCTGAAGCAGAAGGAAGGCTGTGCTAAAGATGTTCTGATGAAGCCTCTTCCGATTGCTCTTAATTTGGGGTGGGCATGCATGGCACCCTTAATAGGTACATCATACATATGGTTTCCTGGTTTAGGGGTTTAATCTTTACTGCTGGGGGTGTTATCCAGTGTTTTCAAAAATGTTCAGAATCTGTGTATCAGTTTTTTCCCCCCATTTGCCCCCTTAAAAAATTGCAGATATCTGTTTTTTTCCAGTGTGTACACACAAATATTCTTTTATGGTTTCATTGCGTGTATAAGTAGGGCAATGTGTCTCAGAGTAAAATGTTATGAACACTTTCCGGAGAATTAAGATGAATGTGCTAATCCAGTAATATCTAACATTTCTACAAGTCAAAATGATTGTAGTAAATCATGCAATGCTTTTTCCAGGGACTCTTGGCCCATTCTTGCCCTTTTTCTTCCCATGAAGACTGATTTGTGAAAACGACCTTTCAACATTGTAGAGACTTCGAATTTAGAATAGAAGGCGTAGTGTGATTAAAGGGATTTGTCCGGGGGCACTGACGCTGGTGGCGATAAGTATTATTTTGACTGTCAAATTAATAAACGCCAAGCAGATCATGGATTAACAAGTGCTGCTCAATACAAAACGAGAAGTGAATCTCATTAATGTACCCCCAAGGTTTGACTGGAGGGGGTGAGCAGGCCAAAACTGTTTGTCGGGTGCAGGAATATCAGGGGATCTTATAGCAGAATGTTTAAAAGGCAACACAGCAGGTTAGGTGATTGTGGCTGAGATGTTTTATGTTTATATCTTCCTGTAAATCATATGGCTTTTTTCCTATTCTTGCTGCAACATGTGCTTTAAAATGTGCTGTTTGGACTTGGGGTTGAGCATCGCTCTCTCCCGTTGCTTCACCTTGTGTGGAACCTTTGTGCCCATAGCGAAAATCAAAAGATGCCACCCATGAATATACGCACAGTAAGTGAACATATGTTAAAGTGAAATATACAAATGTAGTTCCCCTTAGAAGAAAGTGTGCAAGACTAAAGAGCATTGGACTTTGTTAGGGAAACCGTGTACAATTGTGACATTATTACCCACAACTTGACTTGCTAACTACAAATAAAAATGCAATTCAGCAAAAGGCAAAAAATGTCCTTTGAGTTTTGAAAGGCTTATAACAAAATGTAATGTGTAAAAGGGTTACCTGTTTATGTTTGACAAATGCAGGGTTCATCTATGATGGGATGAAAGTATTACATTCTACCAAAAATAAACACTTTTTTGGTGCTAAATAAGAACATCTGAAAATAATGTAGTTAGTCTAAAACTGTTCTGTGTGACATTGGGCTGGAGGACGGCATAGATTTAGGCAACTCATTTGTGCAATCTGTGTGCTTTCAGAATGAAATGCCCATTTGCATTTCTTCACACGGAAAGGTTATAAGTGTCTTGTCCAAAACAATGGTCCCTTAAATGAGCCATCATTTATAAATCGCTCCTAATTTTAAAACTCTACTTGAAGAAAGCAAGTGGTACTTAAGGGGCCTGTAGCTTCCAATTGGCTGCTGAGTGCGGGTGCTCTAGAAAGCCACAGGAGGTTGGAAGGTGATTGTGGAACTGTGGCCTCATGCAAGTCTCGTACATTGAATACTCACACGGCTTTCCTTTTAAAGCTGACAGGTAGTTGACAATTTGCAGCGCTCCTCCAGAAACATACACAGAGGATCTGTGGCCACAAACGGACACTGAAACATCCATGTTAAAAACATGTTTGTAAATACAAATGTTTGTCAGTAGTCAAGGGCTATTTTGAGGCATTTTAGCCAATTTTAAGACATGAATCGACAACCACAAAAAAGGCTCATATTTGTCTACAATGCCTCAGAATAATAGACCACATGAATACAAATATATATTTTTCCAAGAAAACAATGCAACATTTAAGTCCGAATTCATGGAATTATTTGCGTGAAAAATGCAGATTTGCGCGCCTTTCTGGCCCTTTTCCTATTGTCTACCAATCCCCCTCTACAGCCACGCTTTGACCCCCAAACATCCTCCCATCCCTGCTCACACTAAAGCACCACTGGGATAGAGGAAACGGGGTTTCAGATTAAACCTAGGCGGCACCTTTTCTTCTGGGGGTGGGGGTGTTTTTCTGGTGTTTATCAGATTTCACTGAAATACAGCATAGAACACTTGAAACTAAAGGAGCATACGGAGCATATATGGAAACACATTGCCGTCACTGTCGTTGCTGATCGAGAAGTTCAGGAATGGATTCTTAGAAATTGGAGAAAATAACGGAAGGTGACAGCCAAATCTTTGTTGATGTCAGTCAAGCTACAAAGTTAAGTGAATCCTTCATTCTGCTATCCTCTCAAGACTAGGAGGGCTTTGATTGATCATCCTGCCAGGCTAGGGATCAAAGTGGCAAAGTGTTCAATTTTCTGGAATGAAGTAATGATTAAGTGCCGTGAGCATAATGAGAAAAAAAGACCGGATAAGAGACCATGGCCACCAACGTGGGACAGCAAATACCACCAGTAGCCAAACCATGAAACCTTGCAGTATTTTAGCACTTTCATAGAAGCCCCAAGTTAACACAATCAAAACCCACGCCCATTTAATGCTTCTTTCCTTCACTTGGTGTCTACAACCTTTAGTTTGCCAGATGTTTTGGACTACAACTCCCATCAGCCCTAGCCAGCATAGTCAATGCTGAGGGATCATGGGTCATAGTCTTAAACATCTGGATAGCAACAGGTTTCAGACCCCTGCATTAACATACTTAAGCTTGTCACATTCTGCATCCTCAGACTACGAATGATTCCCAGAGGTGATGCCAAACACTGTTGAGGAAGACTTCCCTGCCCTTGAAGCGAGCTCGTAAGATCAGATGAGTTGGCCTGCAGCAGCATCTAACACCCTAATCCAAAACGCAACAATCACCAAAGTGAACCTTTTAAACTTCCATTTTATCACAATCACACAATATTTAAATTGTGCATATTGTAAGGGATCAAGAGGAAGACTCTGGCACTGTAACAAGTTTTGTGTTGGATAGAGACTTGTTTTGAAAACAAAAAGAGGGTTTGGGGAAATCTTACCTATCCCCAACTCCAAGTCGTTTCCCTGCCTCAACAAAACTAAGGAACGTCTGCGTCAGGATGTCTTAATCAAAATTGTTCTCTGTCCTGTGTCCAAAATCCTAAACCGACCCTCACACACTAAACTCAATATAACGGGAAACAGGGATGTCTTTTAGTTGAACACCTGCAGCTTCCTTTGAAAGTTCCAAACGCAAAGTTCTAAAGTTAAGAAAAGAAAATCAATAAAGTTCCCACATAGAAGGGGCCTTTCCATAGAGTTATTCTGTCTCTTCAAATGCCACCTTTGCATATTCCACAATCCCAAGGGGGATGGTTCTTCCCTTGAGTTTTATTTGTTTACACAACGCTTTCAAATATACAATCCTTTTGCAAAAAAGGATCTGGTTCTTCCCTTTCAGTTCAAAATTCAAGAAGGGGGTGGGAGGGCTCTCTCCTCCATAGCCTTCTCAGTTTTTCCACACTTTATTCCACAATTCACATCTGGGGGTCTCTGCTTTTCTCCAATCCCTGGTTTTACCCTCCTGCCTTGGTTTCAATGATTTTGCTACTTGGGTGCGAGTCCCAGACTCGCTGAGCACCTGGTTTACTCTCCTACCAGGGCTTTTTAAGTTTGCTCAGTATTTGAGTGCACATCCCAGGTTTACACTGATCAGCATTCACTCTTCTGTATCCAGGTGATTATGTTCTTCATCTATCTGGTCAACGACCCTTTTCCAGCTGTGTGAAATATCCCGGCTCTCTTATTTGGGCTTCTACGGTATGCAGCAACCGCTCTGAAGCGCCCCGGTATCCCAATCTCTTTCTCTAGGCTTACCGGTCGTCTTTTACAGCTTCAGAGTGTGTTGCGTCTCACGGTTTCCTGTGTGGCCCGTTTGCAGACTCGTGTGAGCGCGTAATGTCGGCTTCTCTGTTCCCGCCTTGCCTTCTTCGCTCGGCAGCTCCTGCTGCCTGTGGTGACAGAGCAGTGACTACCAGACTTCCCTGGACGTTGCTCTCGGCAGTTCCTTGATGGAGTCTGCAGCCTGCTTTCCGCTCGTATCCCAACCAGTGTCAGGAGAATTGAGTCTCTCGTCCTGTTTAGGTGTGCCATATTTAAATGTCCCGGCACCTGTTAACATCTTCCAATGACTAGAACGCGGCGCTGGCTTGCCGCTTCTAGTGATCTTCAAACACTCCATGCCTCCTCCTCGTCTCAGCGTTATGAAAAGGGGGAATGTATATAAGGTTGGTAAACAGTGGAGATTCTTTATCCACACCACAATATGCCATACAAGAATGAGGGGGAAAGGTAAATAGGTGTTAAGGAACCCAGGAAACTGGTCTCCTCCATCTACAAGGGTATCAGCGTCCAGAGAATGGTTCAGCTAGGTAGCTTTAGCATTAAGCGGGGAAACCGCATTAAACAGGGTATTATCAGAGGCACAGTGGAAAGTAATTTGCATGCAGACGTGCAATCTGTCCCTGAACAACCGCCTCAGAGTCACCCATTTTAAATTTCTGCATCAAGCATTTTACTCCCCTGCACAATTACACAGCTCTACCCAGACAGGTCCCCTCACTGCACCAGATACGCTTACGACCCGGCAGACTTTTTTCAAATGGCATGGGGCCACAGATACAGCCATTTTGGATTGGGATAGAACCGGATATGGCTGAGATGCTGTACACTCAATCGCAATACTTGGCAGAACTGGGGATGTTGGCACTGATTGAGGGTGGGCTTAGAATTGAGCAGAATTCGGTGGGTATGGCATCAGTCATAGCTTGGTCTTTCATTTCTAGGGCCTGGGGAAAATTGCAAGGCACTGAGCTTCCGAGAATGGATGAACCACATGAATATGTGCGAAAGAAGGGAAACGCAATATGCTGCATCTTTGCCAAACTTGCAGCAAACCGCTGAACTATTGGGGAACCCTCAGAACATATATGCCTGCTGATACTGATGACTGACTCGACACCCCACCCAGGCGGGGATACGGATTAGATGATTTGCTATTGTAAATGACCCAGGACTAGAAGAGACCGCCATGTCCCGGGCGATTAAGAACCTGTGGACTTGTATTGGGAGGATGGAGCATTGTGGGGGTCGGTGGGTTGGTCGATGGGCTTTTAATGCCAAACAAATCTACTCAGTGTGTCACTTCTTGTTAGCAATTGTGATATCTTCCCACACTTTGATTGTACTTTGCTGCCTTTATTTTGGTTTAGGGTTAGGGAGTGGGTTTTCGTACTGTATATTTTGAAAATAATAAAATGAGTTAAAAAAGAAACAGGCCATTCTTATCACAAAAGTCGGTAAAGACATAAATGTGCGTTCTTAAACTCAACGAGCATAATACAGCATCATTTGCAAACATAAAAATAGGTATCCTATCTTTAGCCAATATAGGAGCATCTGATGCAGTTTCCAATAACCTTTCTATTGCTCCATTGATGAACACACAACTATTTGGGCACCATGACGCACCGCATCCCTGGCGTATGACTATTTCTATCCCAAATGGCTCTTAGATGCTGCCATCAATGCCCTACCTCACTACAGCCTTGTTCTCTGTATGCAGGTTTTGAATGGTTTTTTGGAGGGGCATGAGTATCCAGAGTCTAGATAAAATGTGCCACAAAGTGACCCTATGAACTGTATTGAATGCTGTCCAATGATCTACAAAGACTGCGTCAACGCTCATCTTCCAAAGGAAGATGCATTTGTCTCACAGAAGGCACAATCTCAGACTCTGGTCCACCGTGGAGGTTGTAGTACGGAACCAGCCTACAGATGACTTAGGATAGTGTTCCTCTATCCAGGTTTCGAGCTGACCAAGGAAATCTCTTGCAAATTTCTTGCCCCAGGATCTAATAAGGAAATGGGGTGGTAGTCCTTAGATAACTCCATGCAACCCTTTATAAAGACTAACTATTTCTGCGTGGGTCCATGATTGAGGGTCATTATGCCTTAGTACTGCATTCAATTGTTTAAGTAGGGGACCCCAAATATTGGGCACAGAAGCATAAGAATCTACTGGTACCTTATCCAGACCCAGAGCCTTACAAAGCTTTTGGCTACAAAGGGCCACACTTCTGTCTTCTATTTGCGAATACCAAGGGGATATACCCCCTCGTCTGACCTCCCTGTTCGTGGCCCTGTTCAACAGTTCCTAGAGCCCCAGGGTCACGGATTTCCTGGTATAGTTCTGTGAAGTGCTTGACCCACAGATATTCCGGGATGCAGCCCTGACTGGGGCTGTAATTCTCCACACAACCAGATTCCATTATAGCCCAGAACGTGCGGCTGTCCCCTAGTTTGATTGCATCAAAAGCGAATCCTAGACCTCATGAACAAATGCTGTCTTGCTTTTCAAAAGCTGGCAATAGTTTTCTCTTGCTTCACCCAACGCGCCCACGCCATCTTGTGGAACTCTTAGCTTGCCATACCAGACGTCCCTTTGCCCTACAGCAATCCCCATCATACCATGGTGTCCTTCCCTGTGCATGATGCTTAACCTCTCTGTATGGTTTTGTGACAAAACTACTAAGGTTTCTAGGAAGATTCTCATGAGCCCCCACCAGCACTACCTGATCTACATCTGATGAAAAGAAATGTAAAAGCCGCTAATGATTCAAGCCATGATTAATGCCTTATAGTACAATTTACAAACAACCATGCAGAATAACAATATTAACCAGATTCTCACCCACTTAGCGTATTAAATAAAACAATAACTCAAACTTTGCATTGGCATCATTGCAGAATCCACAAAGCAGATTGCAAACGGTTTGGCACTTATCTGTGCAATTTTGGCATGCTTGTAGAAGCAGTATCGTGTGACTGCCTCTCATTTTAGGCTCACACAAACATACCTTTTGATAACAAGAAAAAGCTAAGCATGTTATATTAATCATTTATGCCAAAAAGAAGGCTTTGCAATAAAGTTGGTGCTATCACCAGATTATGTTAGAAACACTGGGATGCATTAGCACAAATTTGCACAGCAATTGATGCAGGCTTACGCAAAAGTCATTCATCAGCACTTACCAGTCTAATAAACTGCACAGAGCCAATTTTTACAGCATCATAAAAAAGGAAAAGGAAACTGAAAGCATGAGGTCACTAATTGAAAGCGAGAAAAACTCAAAGCACGGACAATCAAAATTGCATACAAAAAAGGACAAGGAGAATGCAAAAGTATGCAGATGTTTGAAGCCCCGATTTCTCTCTAACAGAAGAGTGGTGAATGTGCTGCACACACCGGATTTACATTTTTTATCCAACTTTACTAAATGTTTCATCTATATCAATGCTACAGATTGTCTCTAGCAGATGACAATAAAAAAGGCACTTTTAATACCTAACTGAAATCAATTTCACATGACTGCATTGAGTTACTAAGGAGGATATTTTACAATGATTGTAAAGCGGGCACTTATGTGGAAGGAAGGAAAGTTGTTATGTTGCAGGGCAATTGTTATGTAGAAAGAATTATTTAATGTTGAAATATTTTACAAAATACAATAAAAAGATATATGGTTCTATGTTGCGTTGCTGATGGGAGTTTCTTTGATGTACTTTTTTACAAAAAAAGTACATCAAAAAATCGAATTTCTTATTATATATTTGGGGGTTGCCCCCCCCAATCTTCCCTTCACTGTATTTGCATCCTTAACCCAATCCCCTCCCTACCATGTTTATCCCCTTACCCACCTATATTTTCCGATGTACATTTTACATTAAAAAAAACACATCGAAAAAACTGTCAGCAAAACTACGCTATACCAGAAATAGTGGGTTTAAAAAAAAAGAAAAAAAAAAAATATAAGGTTTTATAAATGATCATTGCTCTGCCGTCAGAAAAGTCTTTGCAACAAGACATTGTAAAGAGATCACACACACTAGTTTCATTGCAGAGGTATAGAGCAATGGAGACTATCACGTGACAAATTCTGCAGCAAGGAGGAAATCACATTCTCATTTCAGGGAAATCTGCCAGTTTCAGGGCAGAAGAAGTGACCAGTTGCCACACTCTAGCAATGTAGGTGTTCCTAATTCGAAAGCCTACTTCGGATTACCAGCTTGAGATAATTTAAAAATAGTTTACCCGTTTTACAGCCGACAATATAAACTAGTTAGCCTACTTTGTCATAGTTCTCACTCTCTAAGTGGAGACCTCACATAATTCAGCCAGCCCAGAGTTTTCACTGGAGAACAGTGCCACTGCCCCTGTAAGCGCTAGGCCGTTAACTTGTTTTCTCATGTACGTGTGGTTTCTCCAACACTTATGCTAATAGGTTGTGTCATATCTAGGAGGCAGTCGATTTCCGTCACCTGGTAACCATGTGATTTGATTTATTTGTATTGCGCACCAGACTAACTCAATCGTATTTAGGCGCAGGTGGAATGGTACATTACAGACGATGACTGAGAAACAACCAGAGTATCTAAATGTGCAACAGACAGAGTCCGGCAAAAAGACAAAAACCCAATCTTACATTATGCTCTAGCAGGATGATGGCAATAGGCACTACAAATAAGGGGCATGTGGCCTTGCTGAGAAATCTGCTTAATGTTCACCGCATTCGGGGGGCTTTCCTCATCAGGGAGGTGGTTGTGTGTCGCATACACAGTACAACTTGACTATTATCCCCATCCTGCATGATCCAAAAATGTCTGGCTTGACCTGAACACCTCGCCTGCTTGACTGTTGGCAAGGATACTATACAACTCAAGAATATCCAAGGGGGTCATGTTCAAATGCTAGCATTTCACTTGGCAATTCAATGCAAATGTGTGCGCCAAGAGATCTAGGCTAGAATGCAAGTCAGCATGTGTAGATCTCCTTGGAGGATGAGCCGAAGCGGCAGTGTAACCCATGCCATTAATTATGCAACGAAGCAAATAGATTCCAGGCCCAAGGGCACATCCTGAGCCCAAGGGTAACATTTTAATGACAGGAAGGGCAGAAGTTAGCAGGCTGCAGCTTTGGGAGTTGGAGAGGGTCAATAGGAGATTGACGTTTTGGCTAAGCAGTTTGCTCCCCTCTTTTGCAAAAAACACTACTTTGGCATCAGACTTCGGGTGACTCGGGAGCAGGCTATGGCAGTAGTGCCCGGGAATGGAAGGCTATCATACACATTCCACTAGGTGCCCCTAATCACAAAGGTATGTTCAAAGGTAGAGGGAAATGATGAAACTCATTTTGTTCACTGCAGTAGGATTCCATCGGTATTGTGTCCTTTCATCGCCATGATTTTTTTAAAGTAATTTTTTCAGAATAAATACATTGGTAAAACTCATCCTTCCAAGTTAAAACAGGCAGTATCGACTCTCAAGGGTCAATAAACAATGTTTTGTGTATTTAGGGAATGACCTGAGACGTGGGGGGGAATCTCAGGCGCTTTCAACAGTGGGTCAAATGCCTCCTAGTTTCAAGAATTAACAAGTCACTGCTCTTTCGCCAGCCTCTAAACAGGATTTACCAGTGGTTCTGCAAGCTCTTTAAAAAGCTTCTTTTGAGCCTCTTCGGGTGGTGCCATCATTCCTCATTGGGTGAGGAAGGATGGCCCAGGGGAAACACGTTTGTCTTGGAAGCAAGATAACACAGCGCCACAGAGGTTCTAGTCCCGATCCTGTGCTTAGAAACCATAATGCTGGTATTAAGCGCGTTATAAATGAACTATTAAATAAAATAAAAATTCAAGGTCTCATCATTTGGTCACTATCTTCTTGGAAGATATGGGTGTTCATGTGTCAAATTTGAGACAAGGTTATTCCCAAGACAGGACCATTAGGTCAAACCACGTTCCTTCTTTTTTCACTTGATGCTATAACCCCTGAAGAAGGAATCACCAATTTCACTAGATGTTCACAGAACCTTCTCCATCTAACTAAAGGGAACTTCTCAATTTCATTTGTCCAATTGTTTCTGGAACCTGTACCCTAGTCCCAGTCCTTGAATCCCCTGCTGTTCAACTGAAGACAGATAGGGATTCATTCAGCCCTTGAATTTTGCTTTGATCAGAAACGTAGTGAGTTACTCTGGAAAGTAGAGGAGCAAGATATCCACGAAGACCATCCCAAATAGTCAATGACTTTCCAACTATCTGGTCGTCTTGCAAGATACTTTCATTTGATCCAAAAATAATGGCAGTAAAAGAAAAATTCCCACACTGTTGGGAGGTAAGAAGTCTAAAACACAAAAGAGAACAAAAAATATTTCAAATTGAAACTACACACCGAGTTCGACATACAGTTCCTACACTCCCACCAGCTAACATTGCCGACGCAAAGCAACTAGTCTTTCATCAATGCTCATTAAATAAGAAAAAATGTTTCAGTATTTTTGATTAATTTCAAGCAACTGGAATATTGACTCAAATACAAAACACGGCTGCATGCCATAAGAACAAAATAGACTATGAATTGAACCACAGACTATATACCCAAAAAAGAGAATACTCACAATGGTTATATAGTCAAAAATATAATTTGTCGAACTGCTACAAACACTGAGACATTAACCATGGAATTTATACCAAACTATGCATCAAACATTAAAAAAAATCATCTTTCAGGGTCCGAGTATGGGCAGAGTAATTCACTTCACATGAAGGATTAAAACTTCAAATGGAACATAACATTATGCTCATGTTCATACAGTCAGATTACAAAGAGTTTAGTGTAAGGATCCAGTTGGATTCTCGCTGTTGAGGTTTTCGTGTGGAACTTTGGCCGCATGAATTACTTCAATGAGCTGAAATCTCATTTGGCTAATCAACCACTTCTACTCATACAACCTAGTGAATAGTTAATACTTGAAGCTTTGCATGCTGAAAAATGCTTCAACTTAACTTCTTCACCTAAGTGTGTGTCATGATGCCTACCCGCGGGCAGCTGGACCAAGCCCATCCGCTGTGGAAGGCATCCGGACATTTGTTTAAACCTCAGAAGCCCCGGCTAGGGGCTATCTGGGTTTAGTCCTGGTGCTTTAGGTGCCAGGCTCATAGTAGAAATCAGTCCTGGCGCCTAAGGCGCCAAGCTCATAGTCATCACTTACCTCAGGCAGACCATGCTGCACATGCATCCAGGCCAACGTGAGGCCTGGAGGGACTATTTTTCCACAAGGACTACTTTTCACTCGGGTGTGGTTCTAGGGACTTCTTACCTGGGACTACTTTCAAAGCTATTTAAGCCACGCCCGATCTTCAACACACGCTTTGCGTTATTCTGCATTTAGCAGCGTAACGCTCACTGTGTCTGCAAACCTGCATCCAGCCTTCTGCCACGCCTGCCTCGAACAAGGAGCCCCTAGGAGAGAAAGGAAAATAGAAGAAGAGGATAGATTACAGACTTTAATCCGATTCCTCACCTGATTTCGGATCCTGCATCACTCCGAGCCTGAAGGGACATTCTTCCGGCACGCGTCGCATCCCAGCTGCAGCACCGCTCCATTTTCACCAGCCCACAGCATCTCCGACTCGGCGCTGCCTCCGTCCCTTTTTCAGTGATTTTCAACACCTGGGGAAAATATAAGAAAAAGCAAGGTGAGCCTAAAGAGACTAAAAAGACAATCACTTATATTACAAGGCTTACCTGATTATCACCGGAGGCTTTATCCTTCAATACGCCGCATCTAGGAAAAAAGGAAGACAGTGAGCTAATCTCACGCACCTTCACAGGATAGTTTGGGTAATACAGACTCTTACCTGAACGCCGCCAGCAACCTCCAGACAGAATTTGCCGCCGCAAATCAACAGGGAAGTGCAAGAGTGAACTTTGGACATTTTGAACTCTTTAAAAACTTGGCAAACTCCGGACTCAATAATCGCCCAGAACCCCAACACCTAAAACCAGTGAAGTAACTGCTATCTACACGCCCCTGCAAGCCACGCAGGATGGAGAGCTCACCAATCAAAAACATAAGGTGAGGACACTGACAAGGAATATCGGAGGTGGCAAGTGGGGAGAACGGGAGCAGGGAGGGGGGTCTGCATTCACACCCACGGGGCTAAATACCTTTCTCCATCTACAGGAGAATATTTCTACGAGTCAAGCTTACAAGACTGAGGGGGTCCGTCCAGACGGTCATCTTTGCCCTACGCTTCACGCTGGTGGAGGCCGCAGCTGTCCGGGTTCGATCTACGCCCCTGTGGGAACCAGGTGAGCGTAACAGTGTGGGATGATATACAACATTGTCCTTGGGAACATGATTACCATTTCTAAATTTACTGCACGGATATGTTCAGTTTTCTAAGATTGTAAAACATCATTACAATTTGAGCTCAAGTTTGTCCGATTTTTATAACTGGAAGGCCAGCAAACGTTGGTACGTCTGCAAAAAGGGCCTAAAACCTACAATAGTCCTGAAATAGTGTCCATTTATAATTAACTGGTTGAATTTTGTGACTGTCAAGCCCATTTAAGAAAATAAATCAGCTTTTTGGACACTTATGGTTTGAAAAGATTGATTTGAGTGAGGTTATTAACTTTATCCTGAACGTCCTGTATTTTTCTTGAAAATGATATGCATCATCCAGAATTTGTTAGTGCATCTTTTGAATTTCTGATAAGAAACCATGTTTGTCACTAATAATTTGTTTAGCTTCCAGTAGTTGACTTTAAGGTGGACTACCGACTGTATGTACTGGATGGAAACGTAAACAATGTAAAGGTTTATTGCATTAAGTCGGCTAATAGCACAAGTTTGTTTTGAATGGATATTTCACCACTAAAATATCTACATCTAATTAGTGTACATTTGGTTGACCAATTGAAAATATGAATTGGACGCAGTCAATTTAGTTCAGGCAACTAAAAAAAGTCCTGAGGATTTTCCCTGTGGTTACTCAAAGTAGTGACTAACGTACCCTTAGTCCCCTTTCCTCCATACTGCATGGGCTTCTCTTCCTAGGGACGGGAGACAGAACCTTTTTCACCAGAAAAAACCTTCTTGCCTTTAAATTTAGAGGCACGCTGGGGTGCAGCTCTGGGAGCATGCGCTGCCCTGACTCCGCCCTCTGGCGCCACACCTCATTCCCCCCTAGACGCGTCGATAATAGATTAACATTGCCTAATGACACCAGTTATATTAGGGGGGAGGATGGTGGGACTTATGAAGGAAAGGGGACTAGGGACTAAGAGTATGTTAGTCCCTACGGTAACTTATAATTACGCTTACGTCCCGTCCCCTTTCCTCTACACTGCATGGGATATTACAACTGAGTAGCTCCAGGGTGGAGAAGAGACCCTCCTTTTGCAAACAGGTTCCTAAGACCCGCCTGAGCTGGCGTCCAAACAGTAATACTTGCAGAAAGCCAAAGGGGTGGCCCAGGTGGCCACCCTGCTTATGACTTGCCACGGGACCTGCCGTTGGAATGCAATGGTCGTGCATGTTAGATGGAAGTGGCTTATGCTGTCCCTCATATGCTTCCTTGATGGCCGAGACCATCCGTCGTGCTATAGAGGCCTTGGATGCCCGATACGCAGGCCTTGACCCGCCGAAGGTGAAACAGTGAGTCCGACTTGCAGATGCCCTTGGTCCTGTCCAAGTATAATTTTGGAGCAAGCCTGACATCGAGGCAGTGCAGAACCCTCCGAGTGTCGTCCTTTGGTTCAGCAAAGAATGTAGGCAGCACTATTTCCTCATTTAGATGGAAAGCAGAAGGTACCTTAGGTAGGAATGCTGGGTGTGTCCGCAGGACTACCTTATCCTTGTGGAAAGTAGAATAGGGCTCCAAGGCGACTAGCGCCTGGATTTCGCTGACTCGGGGAGCCGAAGTGAGGCCAACTAGCAAGGCCGTCTTGATGGTGACCAGCCTGAAGTCCGCGAACGCCATTGGCTCGAATGGTTGGTGCGGCAGGGCGCCCAACACTATGTTGAGGTCCCACACAGGATGAGGCCTCTTGATGGGCGGGAAGAGTATGGTGAGACCCGTCAGATGCTTCTTGACTATCGGGTTGGAAGAGGAAAATACTTCTCCCTCCAAATTTCTGTAGGCTCCTATGGCCGCCAAATAAGTGCTGTAAGTGTTCACCTGCACGCCCGAGTGGACGAGGTACTCTAGAAGGAGCACACGTTATCCAATGTACATGCAAGGAGGGTTGGGGGGGGGGTTGTTGTCCTTAGAGACTGCACAGTGACAGAACCTGGTCCACTTACTCATACTGGTTCCTTGTAGACTTGCTCCTTGCACCATGTAGGATTTCAAGGTTAGCCTGCGATAGGCTGAGGTGCCCTAGCGTGACCTGCTGTGAGGGCTAATATTCTGTGGCACTGGGTGGATGACCGTGCCCCCCTGTTGTGCCAGAAGATGTGCTGGGCCCGTCGGAAGGTGAATGGGGGGCCTGTACGAGAGGCTGAGCAGCTCCGAGAACCATGGCCTGGCTGGCCACCATGAAGCTATCAGAATGACTGAGGTGGCAAGACTCCTTTATCTTGCATTTTACCCTGTGGTTCAGCGGTGTGGGCGGGAAGGCATATGCTGTTCCGTTCTGAAATGCATCACCCAGGGAGTCAGGGCCCTGTCCCTGCCAGGACACAAACTATTTGCACTTATGGTTGTCCCAGGAGGCGAAGAGGTCCTTCTGGGGGTGCCCCCATCTGCTGAAGATCTCCTGCAGCACCTTGTCTTTCAATTGCCACAAGTCTGTTCGTCTCGAAGATGGATTCCCCCGGAAGGTGGACAGCCCTGAGGTAGATGGTTTCCAGGGCCCATTCCCACATGCTGACTGCTATTCTGCACAGCACAGGGGATCTGGTACCTCTCTGCTTGTTGACATAGAACATGCTGGTGAAGTGGTCTGTCTGGATGAAGACGACCTTGCCCCCCAATAACCGTAAGGAAGGCTCTAAGTGGTAGCCAGGTGGCCTTTAGTTCCAGCCAATTGATGTAGTACTCGTTCTCCTGCTGGATCCAGAGCCCATGGACGCTGTGGTTGTCCAGAGTGTACCCCCTAGACCTCGATAGAGGAGTCAGTAGTGATGGTGACCTGCAGGGTCGGCTCCCGGAAGGGCTTGCCCGTCCGCAGGTTGCAGTCCCTGCACCACCATGTGAGGTCCGGGTGAAGAAAGGGAGGAACGATTATAATCTCTGCCTGAGAGCCCCACTCCTGGTTCCATGATGCTGCAAAGTGCAGCTGTATCCTCCTCATCTCGAGTCTCGTGTGGGGGATGGCCGATAGGACCGCTGCCATGAGACCCAGTAGGTGTTGGTACCACCATGCCGACGTCGCTGCTCTGCTGAGGAAGTGAACGGTGGCCCTCCCGATGGCCGTGATCTTGTCCTCTGAGGGGAACACTCACAGTTTATGTACCAGATGAGCTGCAGGAAAGTCAGTCTCTGCATAGGCTGCAGCTGTGACTTCTTGAGATTGAGCGAAAAGCCCAGATCCTGGAGTGTGCTCATAAGAACATGGGTAGTGTGATGCACCGCTTCCGGAGATGTCGCCCTGACGAGACTGTCGTCGAGGTACGGGTAGATGTGGTGGCCTTGGGCCCCGAGGAGGACCGCCATTGTATTCATTAGACTGGTAGAGACACTGGGTGCCGAGTTGAGGCAGAGGGGAAGAACCTTGTATTGGAAATGACAGCCCATGATTCTGAATCATAGAAAACAACAATGAGGCCACCAAATTAGGACGTGTAGGTACGCATCCTTCAGATCCAGGGAGCACATTCACTCTCCCTTGCACAATGTCTCCGCTATGAGCGCTGGCGTGAAAAATTTTTGTAGAGATAGGTTGAGGGTGGATAGATCCAGCACAACTCTCAGGCCCGCCTGATTCTTTTTCTGAATGGCGAAAATCCTGAAGTAAAACCCAAGCCCCACTGGGAGGCTGGGACTTCCTCCACTGCCCGAGTCTCGACGAACGACCAGATCTCCCCCAAAAGAGTTGCTGTCCCAACCTGTGGGAGTGGAGGGGGGCAGGGAGGAGAGGCAGGGATAGGTAGGGGGTACCCCGTGGAAACTAGGGAGAGGATCCAGGGTTCTGTGAAATTCTGGCACCATAAGAGTGCGTGGACAGCAAGCCTGCCCCCCACTAGAGACATGTGGACCCGAGAGGGCGTGTCATGCCTTCTTTCCCTCTGAGGGTGTTGCGGAGGAGGGCTGGAAAAATATCTTAGCCCCCCCCCCCCCCGACTTTTTTGTTGCTTGGGCTGATGTTGGGTCAGCAAATGGTCTGGCTGCTTAGACCTCTCTTTGAAGCCTCAGAACCCTCTGTACGTACGCCCCTTGTGCGAGTGCTGCAGTGACTGGGTGTATGTTTTGAGTGTTGCCTTGGTGAGGATGGATAAAGACTTTGCCGTTTGGGAGCTCTTTTTATCCAGCTCCTCGGCCGTGGAGGAGTGAAAGAGGTCACCCCCTTCAAACAGCAGGTCCAAAACGTGTTCCTGGACATCCGGGTTGAACTTAGTATCACAGAGTCAGGCCGTTCTTCTCATGTCCGTGGCAATGCAAATGGCCCAGCCAGAGGTGTCAATGTGGGCCACGGTGGACTCCATGATGTCTTGTGCCACCATTTTGGCCTCTGTCAGTCCCGCCTCGAATCATGGTTGGCTCTGCGCCGGAAGCTCTGGGAGGAAATCCACAATTTCCGTTGTCTTGACGAAGCTGCAGTGAAGCGTTGGAATACAGCTTCTTCCCGTACGCCTCAAAGATCTTCACCGCCTTGCCTAGCAGTGCCGCAGATGAGGAGACCGAGGGCGACTGAGGCTTGGCGTATAATGATGCCGCAGCAATCACTGAAAAGTGTGGCTTAGGTTGTGCCGACAGCTAGAGTGTATCCCCCTCCATTTGCCTGTACTTGGCGTCCAGGCGTAGATTGATCGGCTTGACCGAGTGGGGCTTGAGCCAACCCTTTTTGTCCAAGTCGACAATGTCCTTCTGCACAGGGATCCCTGTTCTAGCCACAGGGTGTAGCTTGAGGACCTCGGCAAGCACCCCCTCTGCTGGCTGCTCAACTTCGGGTTGAGGAAGGCCCAAGTACTCTGCCTGCCCTACAAGATGTTTGTGGAAGGCCTTGGCTGACGATGGTGTGTCGGGATACTCCTCATCCGTGTCCATCTGGGGGTCTGGTTGGTCCGGGACCGGTGGAGGGGTGCTGGGAGCCGACAGCTGGGGTGTGGAGACCGGACCCGGGGCTGCTGCGGAGGCTAGTACGGAAATGCCTGTGTTATAGGCTGGGGGGCCGGAGCGGGCACAGGGGCTGCACTGGGGCCTACGGTGCTGGAGCCATTGGCCGGAGCACATCCCTATTGGCATCCCTGAGGATAACCCCCATCAGAGGAGATCTCCTGAGCCCAAGGCACCTTTCAAAGAACCGGTCCTCAAAGGCCGGAGGGGAGGTAGGTGATATTGATGAGGTAGCGGAAGGCTGCTGAGGCAGTTGCATGCCCTGATAATATGGACGCAGCGGAAACCTGCCCTCTACAAATGGATAGGCTGTAGACCATGAACCTGGTTGACACCAGTCCCACCTTGATAATCGCTCCTCCACCTGCTCCCTTCCATGGTGCAGTATCGGACGGGTGCCCATATTGTCGGGCGCGTCGCCCATCTTGTCGAGCTGCCTTTCACGTGCCGATGTGTTGCTTGGCTCACTGGGCCCAGCCTTGTCCAGGACTCTTGAGCGTGGATCATGAGGCCTACCCTGCACCTCAGGTTGAGACATGGTAGGTGTTTCGCCCTTGGCGGAGTTGCCCGTAGTGCCGCATATAGGCGCCCCCTCAGACATGTTGCCGGTACTAGGCTGTGGCCCCTCAGGTGAAGACCCGGTAAAAGAACCTTCCTGTCCCTCAGCACCGTCACCAGGAGGATCTACTGGCCTGTCGGCCAGTAGCTGGATTAGCCTCGATACTCGTGCTGGTACGAGAAACTGAGATGTTCCTCCCGCTCGGGCGAGTCCCTGGAAAGGAGTCTCCCTTGCAGGGTGCGCTGGAAAAGAGTGGCCCTACCTTGGGCCTGGATCGATGTTTGATGAAGTCCTTCAGGTCCTCTGGAGGCGACTTCTGGAAGAGCTTCCTCCACCTGGCTAGTCAGTTCCTTAAAAACCTCGAAGAAAGCGCGATGCACGCGGTACAAGCTTGCCAGCAGTGGTCGGGGACAAGGCACCAGAGGCAGAGGGTGTGGGGGTCTGAAGTAGGAAAGAGCCCTCTGCAAGATGGACAGCTGCTGAACCCTGTTGAAGTCGACATGCGCAGGGGAGGAGCGGGATGCCTGAGGACCAAGTACTTCAATGAAAAAAGACAGATGAAGTATCCGCGCATGGAATTACATGCCCGAAGCCAAACCCAGGAGCGCTGGTGAGTTCGGCCTGTTCCCGTGTATGCGGAAAAGTGGACTGAGGTGTGGCGCCAGAGGGCGGAGTCAGGGCAGTGCATGCTGCCAGGGCCGCACCCCCGCGCGCCTGTAAATTTAAAGGGGAAGAAGGTTGTTTCTGGTGAAAAAGGTTCTGTCTCCCCTCTCTAGGAAGGGACGCCAATGCAGTATATAGGAGAAAGGGGACAGAACGTACGAGTTTGTTGTTGTATTTATGGCAACTCTTTAATTATGGCCTTCATGGACGATGGCATAATGTACGTTATCAGATTTGAATTTTAACTTGAAAATATTGGCATGTGAGGAGTCATGATGGCTTCTGTACACGTAACGAATGCTTGTGGGAAAAACTGATTTTTAAAGTGAGCCTATACTCCGATTGGGTAAGAACATCAAACTGCCTCAGGTCTGGGTGATGCGCCATTACCTTTGGCGAAAGCTGTGTCCTTAAATTTGACAGGTAATGGATCCTATCCGGGGAGATGGGGGTGGGGGGGTAACCCCCTCCCGAACTGGGCTAGGCAGGCTACCAGGGCATATACCTCCTACACCTGAGGGACGTTGAGGAAGTTGGGTGGGCCCCAGTACCTGAAGGTACTATATGTGCCTTGATTGTTGGGTCTGTTACCACTGTACCACCCAATGCCATGCACCCTCAATTCTGTCCGGAGTGATCTCCTGTGCTTCAGAATTACAAGGACTGCAGCACCATGCAGCAACAGGAAACTCCTGTGGACCGTTGAAGAAAACCATCGGCACTAATGCAAAGTCTGACACTCGGATGTCAGTCAAGAGAACTAAATCTTACTCACCACCACTCACAGCCAGCAAACCGGCAAAAAGGCAATTCAAATGGAGATCATCACAAAGACTGCTTGAAAAACTGTACGACAAAAGAGCAGGGCCAAGAGGGGTTTATGTAGCCTAGTACTCCAAGCGCCCAACCCCAGAGAAAGTATAGATTGGGCCCCAGAGGCATGTGGAACAAGGAGTCAATGGAGGGAGGAGAACAGAAACAAAGTCACAGGTTTGTAAGATCCATAAAGGTCAGTCAGTGTGAGGGGTGCACGGGTAAGGTCAGCAGTTGTGAAAATAGACCAAAAGACTAGGTGAAGGATGAAGGTGGAGCGGAGTGCTGAAGAGTCTTTGGAATTAGTTGTATTAAAGCCACATGTGAGGTAGTGCAAGAGAGTGATATCAAGTGGAAAGAGTAGCTGTGAGTGAGTGGTAGAGGAGAAGGAAGATGGTGTGAGTAGAGGGGGTGAAAGGAGACAGTGTAGTGCAAGTGCATTAAGTGAAACAAAGTCAAGAGTGTTGCAGAGGGTGAAAGGAGTTGAAGATGGTAAGGTGGTTGAAAGTAGGAGGATGTATTAAGTGGGAGTTGGAAGTGGTAGAGATAGAAAGGAGGGGAGTTTAAGTAGACCGGAGGGACAGAGGAGTAGAGGGTGGAAGCAGAGCGAGTTGGCAGGAGGGACAGAGCAAGGAAGAATATGGTGTGAGAATACCATAGGGAATAAGGGGAAGAGAGGAGACGGTGAGAGGGATGGAAGAAGAGATGAGAGGGAGTCAGATGAGAAAGGGGAGTAGGTGCAATATCGTAGGAAAGGCGAGAGAGTGAAAGTGTCTGGGAAAATACAGGCAACATTTAAACTGTCACCATGTTCATTCTGTAGGCCCCCTGTTGTAGTTGGGATAGATTAGGCAGCATGGGGATAGGGTAGATTAGGCAGCATGGGGATACCAATCTCCAGAATTCACATTAATTCTGGGTTTTAGGGAAGCCTGGGCTAGGGTGGATGGAGCCACGGGAGGTTGAGGAACCAGTTAGAAACACCCATTAGTCAAGTCTCTCTGCGGTGTTGAGAGCATCTAAAGCACACATTTTTTTTTTTGCTGATAATAAAAATTGTTGAAACAACCATTGGATTCTTGAGTTTTAGGCCATCTTTTAGAAGGAATAGTCAAAACAGCATTGCCCATATTCAATCATTTTAGATTTCGTTAAGATCCACAAGTATAGATGAGAAGAGATTTCTAACATGTATTGTTATTTTTTCGGGTGTGATGGATGGTATGCAATGGGTGTTATATTTAGTTTGCCAGTCATCCATGGGCTCAGGTGCGATTAGTCATTGCTGATCACATCACACAACCACTACAGCAGTATGGGCTTTCATTTCCGTCAAATACTTTATGGGGCTTTCAGTCCTCAATAATTCATATGACAAAACAACAAGTTACTGACCCCTAGTGATGTTCTTTAGACTGGATGTTCCTCCCACGTGTACCTCCTCTTGAGAGATCATCCCTTCCAGTTTTAGCTGCTTCTGGAAAAAGATTTTCAGCAGAGGGCACTGTGCGTCGATGCTGTCGACTCGATGTCCCTTGAGAGCCAATGTCTCGAGGTCGACAGCATCACGGATATATCTATGTAGATATAGATAACACGTGCAGCGCCCGTAAGCGTCAGTTCTGTTTTTTTGCCTTCTTCTCACAGGATTACCAGCATTAGTCAGTCCAAGACAGTGAAATACAATGAAGGAGTCTAAGGTGTAATGCACAGAAATTCTACTGCGGGGCAGGTTGGCAGGGGCGATGAGGAATACATGGGAGGAGTATCCAGTCGAAAGAACTTTACTTCTTGAGATTGAGCGAAAAGCCCAGATCCTGGAGTGTGCTCATAAGAACATGGGTAATGTGATGCACCGCTTCCGGAGATGTCGCCCTGACGAGACTGTCGTCGAGGTACGGGTAGATGTGGTGGCCTTGGGCCCCGAGGAGGACCGCCATTGTATTCATTAGACTGGTAGAGACTTCTTCGAATGGATTGTGTTCTTCTTACATATTCCTCATCTTTAGATAGACTGCCAAAGCAGCGTAAGGTTTGGTGGAGGGAGTATGAATTTTAAAACGTATTCTCAAGCTTTGTCATGGACAGAATGCAAAACCACCTTTCCAAATCCTCCCTCCTGGCCTGAAGACGAATCCAGGCAGTAGTGTTTTAGGAAGTTATGAAAGGTATTGTCATTTATTGGCACCCCTCTTTGCAAAGAAGACGACGTAGCCAAGGCATTTTGTGGAGGCGAGTCCCTCAGGTCTTCTGGGGGATCCTTCCATGCAAACCTGTAGCATTCTGTAATGCCTAGTATTATCTATTATGGATAAGGTTTGCTTTGTGACCGCCAGACCCAATTTGTGTCCGGTGTACCCCACAAAGAGTTGGTTATCTTGCTGTATTCTAGCCATAGGTGAAAAGGTAAAAAAACTAAGTGCCCTTTTTGGATGTAGCCTGTGCAGCTTTTCCTCCTCCTTGCCAGGATGTGGAGCTGGATTAAATGTTGGCAAAACAATCTTCTGCGAGATGTGAAAATCCAACACAATTTTCAGAAGAAATATAGGCTTGACCCTTACAACAACTTTGTCCTTATAGAAGGTTGCGAACAGTGGTTCAGTGGATAAGGCCTGCAACGCAAGTTTCAATGGACATGAGTGGAGAGGCTCAAATGGAGCACAAATAAGAAATGTTAGTACAACAGTCAAATCCCAAACTGGATCTTGAAATAGTGTAAAGGAAGGGGGGTTGTTTGAGAAGGTGGGGGGGGGGGGAGGGGGTAGAAACATTTGGGAGCCCCTTTAGAAATTGTAGAATCAATGGCATTTTGAAATATGAGACTTCCTCCGACATGCCCTTGAATATCGAAAGCGGCACCAAGTACCCTTTGATGGTTCCAATCTGGAGCCCCAGATTTGCCAGGTGTTCTAAGACAACACCATAGGTGGATCGCACTGAAAAGGGTCCACGTTATTTTCCCTGCACCAGCTACATAATTTGTTCCAACGGCAGCGGTACAAGGACTTTGTTGCTGGCCTTCTGCCGGAAAGCAAAATCTCCAATGCGTCATCCAGGAGGTGTCCAGTCCTTCGATCTCAAACTCTCACAAACCATGAGTGCAGGTGGAGTGTCTTGACCTCTGGATGGAGAACCCAACCCTCCTCTAGCGAGAAAAGGTCCTCTCTTTGTGGAAGGCGTATTGGAGGGCAGATGGATATGTCCAGAAGGTCCAGGTACCACGTCCCCTGCCCCAATCCGGGGCAATTAGGATCATGGATTTCCGGAAATTTCTCAACCTCCTGATAACTTGTGGAATGACGGGGACTGGAGGAAATGCATACAAGAGTTGAAACTCCCAGTCCACTATGAACGCGTCCCCTAGAGATCCTCTTGGGGGAAATTCCCTGGAGCAGAACAGTTTGCACTTCCGGTTGACACTGGTCAAACAGATCCACTTGAGGGGTTCTCCAAAGGGCAAAGACCTCTGGAAGAACTTCCTGAGCTGGTTCCTACTAGTGTTGCGACTGCTCTGCCTGCCCAGAGTGGCCGCCACCCTGTTCTCTCCGGCCAGGTGAACTGCTACTAAGGAGATTCCTTCTTGAATTGCCCAGAACCAGAGCTGCATTGCCTCACTGCACAGTGGTAGTGTCCCCTACACCACCTCTTTTGTTGAGGTAGTACATGGCCACTGTATTGGGTCATCATCAGGACATTCTCTCCCCACACAGAGAGCACAAAAGCCTTTAGCGCTAGTCTGATTGCTCTGAGCTCCAAAAGGTTGATGTGTAGTTTGGACTCCGATGGAGACCAACGACCGTTGTCAAATCACTGGTGTGTGGTCCCCACCACGTGAGGGAGGCATCCGTCCAGCCATGGTTGCTAAAAAAGGTTCTACCTTCACAATCTTGTCCTTGCAGGCGCACCACAGGAGATCCTGTGCAATCCTGTTCGGAACCTGAAGCAGATCCGACATCTTGCCCGAGAACAGAGACCACTGCGTTCTGATGGCCCATTGGAGGAATCTCATTCTCAGGAGAGCCTCTGGCACCAGGAAAATGCAGGTTGCCATGAGGCTGAGCAACCTCAGAAAATCGGAAAGACGTTGGACATTTGGTGACCATCTTCAGAATGTGTCGAATCCTCACCTCGGGTGGCAAGGCTTTTCCCAAGGATGCATCCAAGACTGCTCGATGAACTGGAGCTTTTGAGATGGTATCATGTGAGAAGTCTTTAAATTGAGGGAGAATCCCAGTCTGTGGAGAGTGTGGAAGGTTATGCTGAGATGTTCCAGGATCTGTTCGGGGGGTGGGGGGGAACAGGCCCTGATCAGCCAATTGTATCCCTGTGGCAGGCTGAGATGTCCAAACTCTGACTTCA
The DNA here is from genome assembly GCF_040938575.1 of Ambystoma mexicanum. NCBI lineage: Eukaryota > Metazoa > Chordata > Amphibia > Caudata > Ambystomatidae > Ambystoma > Ambystoma mexicanum. Next base: position 78,154,974 of record NC_090936.1, read on the forward strand.
GGAGCCATTGACAAGTTCATTGAGCTGGGTTGAGGATGCACGGTTTGACCTTGGTGCTGGGATAGTAGGTTGTACACTGCTAGTCTGCGCAGGTGTGGGAACCACGGTTGTCTCGCCCACATGGGAGCAACTAGGATGAGCGTCATCGATTCTCTGTGCATCTTGTTGACCACCTTCCTCATGAGGGGCATTGGTGGAAAAGCGTAGGCAAACATCCCTGACCAGTTCATCCACAGGGCGTTCCCCTTGGAGTCTGGCTGGGGAAACCTGGATGCGAATCCTGGGCATTGTCGGTTTCCGCTTGTGGCGAACAGGTCTATATTGGGGAAAACACACTGTGAAGAGGTCTTCTACGACTTCTCTGTGCAGACACCATTCGTGTTCTTCTGGCAGGGGATCTCTGCTCAAAGCGTCTGCTAGTGAATTGAGATCCCCTGGAACATGTTGAGATGATAGGTAAATCTTCCGTCTGAGTGCCCATGTCCAAATTTTCTGGGCAAGCTTGGAAAGATTTGGCGAACAAGTCCCTCCCTGCTTGTTTATATAAAACATGGCTGTCGTGCTGTCTGTTAAGATCTGCAATGACAGGTTCTTCAGGTGGGGTTTGAACGCTCTGAAGACTGCCAGAAGCTCTAGCAGATTGATGTGATTCTTGGCCACTGTGCGAGACCAGAGACCCTGAGCTGTGTAGTGAAGGAGGTGTGCTACCCACCCAGATAGGGATGCGTCTGTAGTGACTACAGCCTGCATTTTCGCATCGAAAAAGGGTTTCCCCTTTAATAGGTTTTTTCTCGCCCACCAGTGAAGACTTTGTACAAGTGTTGGCGAAACAACCACTAGATCGTCCCACTGACCACTTGCCTGAGACCATAGTTTCGCCAACCATTCCTCCATGGGTCGCATGCGCAGGAACGCGTGTGGAACCAGGTAAATACATGACGCCATCATGCCTAGCAAACGCATTGCTTTGCGCACCCTTATCGGACGGCCGGGCTGATAGAGGAATTTCCAGTAGTATATTCCGAATTCTTTCCTCTGATGGAAAGGCCAACCCCTCTTGAGTGTCTAGGACAGCTCTTAAGAACTGTTTGAAGGTGCTTGGCACCAGGCTTGATTTTTTTCTCATTGATCGAGAAACCCAATTCGAAGAGCAGGTCGATAGTTCTTTGGATGTTGGATTTGCAAATTACTGGGGTTTCCCCCATGATGAGCAAGTCGTCCAAGTAAGGGTACACTGGGATTGCCTCCCTGCGTAGGTGTGCCACCACCACCGCCGCCAGTACCTTGGTGAATACCCTTGGAGCCGAGGCTATACTGAAGGGCCGCACCTTTAACTGGTAGTGCTAACTGTCCACCTTGAAGCATAAGAATCTTCTGTGCGCTGGGAACATGGAAATATGAAAATAGGCATCTTTCATGTCCAATGTTGCCATGTAATCGCCTCACCTTTTGACGCCTGGCGTCGAGATTCAGGGATGTGTAGGGTACTCTCTGAATCTTTCGAGTGTCCATGTCGACTTTCAGAGGCAGGCACCGAACGGGCTGCCGGAGCCGACTAAGCGTGCAACTCGGGGGTGGAGGTCGGATTCGTCATCTGACGAATATACCTCTGTGACTTTGGGGCGCGAGACACTTTTGGCAACTGGACGGTTGCCGTGTGTCGTGCGGCGATCTAGACCTGGAACGCCCAGAGGACACAGATTCTGTGAACCGCTCTCTTTATGCCTCCTTTTTCCGAGAACTTGACACGCATGTCGAGTCTCGGCTGGCCTTAGTGTGTTTAGGTGTAGTAGTTTTGGTAGCACTCGTGTTGCCGGGTGTGGTCCCCATAACTGCCCCACCGGACAATCCTCCGAGTTCGGGGATTAGCGCTTGGGTGTCTTTAGATGCCCCTGTGCCCTCGCCGTCCGAAAGTGTGGCGTCGCTTCCATGGCCTCGAGCTGCCTGGCGTGGTGGGCCCGACTTTTAGTGGAGCGGTCCTTTAGTGTTTTCGCCTTAAACAGGCTACACGCTCTGCAGTTAGCTTCGGGGTGGTCCCTAGGCAAACAGAGATTACAGGTGGCGTGTTTGTCAAGCCAAGGGTACTTGCAGTGGCACTTGGGGCAAAATTTAAATGGAGTACTCTCCATATGTCACCTTATGGCAGCGGGCTAGTGTATGTAGGAAATAATAGTGAGTGTGAGTATGTTTCTCTCCCTACTTGCAGGGCCGAGGCCAGAGGCCTTCCGAGGCCCAAAATCCGTCGTTGCAGTCTCGACAGTGGTTTTGTTCTTTGGACCGGCGTCGATCTTCGGATCTCGAAGTGGGAGTGAAAGAACGGGGAATTAAATATGATTTTTAGCATAATGGCTGAAAGCCAGGGAACTCTGCAACAATGCTGCTGACAAGTATGGTGGAAAAAATCTGAGGGTCCTACACGCGTGAGGGATCATGGGTACAGTGGACGTCACACTAGGGATAGTATTACTGGCACGCCCTGTGTCGACGCCCATTTTCGAGTTTCAAAAAACAAACTAGTACTCTGCAGCTTCCACTAGATGTCGGCCTATGCACAGCATGTGATCTAAGCAGATTCCACAAGCCTCAGATATATATATATATATATTTCAAAAAGGTGTCAGGAAAAAGGTGCGGGTAGACAGATGAACAACACCTCCAACTTTAGCCAAAAACTTGCCCAAGCACTCACGACCATATACTAAGTTAAAAATGATATTCCTTTATTGTATCAAAAAGTAGTGGAAAACATCATAAAAATGCATACAAGGAAATACCTGGTCAGACCAGGCATAAGGCACCACTCACCCCAACGGGTGGAAAAACGCCACACGTTCCGCTTGACTAGCGAGCTTCCTCAGGCTTGTAGTTGTTCCCAACTAGTGTGTTCTCCTGTTTATATTGACTCATAGGCCATGTCATGAGTTTCTCCCATTTGTTGCTCACGCGTCACATGATGCACTGTTCAAATTTCACTACGAAGAACTCTATGGTTCTATATGTCGGAAAATCTGCCATCTAGGAGTGGCTAAGGTCTAATAGACCATAGGAATAAGTCTATAAAACTAAAATGCTACTAGATTATTTGAAATAGAACTCGCGCGTGTGGATAGCAAACACAGGGGGAGTCAAACATGACATGCCTGAGCGAGAATAAATTAATATCAACTTAATGACGAGATCTAGCGCCAGTGCGCAATTACAATATGTGTTGCTTCACCGCCCGAGAAAAAATTCACTGCGGTGGGGCAAACAATCTGCATGAAGGGGTGAGTGCAGAAAAAACGAATACAGCGGCTACAGCTCAATATCGGTAATGCCAGCCTACACAATGCACGAGAGAGGGAATCTTTGTCTAAGAAGCAAGTATGCTAACTGAATGACGGGTGAGGCGTAGTGCATGTTGGACCTACTAGTCTCTTACTCGCCAATAGTATGCATGTGCATATACTGGGGATAGAAGTCAATATCAGACAAAAATATAGACGCCTCTCATTGATAAAAACTCAGTGCATAGATAAAATGCAAGTGCAAAATTAAATCAGCATGTTTACGAAATAATTGGACAAGTGTCCAAATAGGTAAATTTATCTAAAAGGGTTGTTGTTACTACTCTAAAAACACTGCGATGCGGGAGAGATAGAGAACAGAGATCTCTCTGTCTCTAAAGGTACCCAATCGTCTAAGAATATATGAGCTGAAAGACATAGAATAAAGGTATCTCTTCCTTAAGGGGTACCTCATATTTCTCCCTCTCTCTCAGCACTATGCAACCGGCACACCGACACTGGACAGCATTCCACTTGAATGATCAATTATACCATCTTTAAAATGGATGAGCATTTAGCCCGTTACATAAAGTGAAATGTGCATTTCATTGATACTGAAATTGCAAAGTGATATATAAATATATACATTCATAGAAACATGACTAACGAAAAGGAACATCCAATCACTACATGTTAATCCAGCTTAAAATCAATTTAAAAGATCATTGTCCCTATGTTCTATCCATATCAGGAACCAACCCAAATATATCATAAGATCATTGTCCAAAGCAGATGGTGAACAGACAGAATGTGATGCTGGTGACGGTCATTCCACTGAAGTATAGAACCTTCACTGCTGAGAACTACTATAAGCATCTAATCAATCATATAAAAAGACTTATAGCTCTGAGTCCACATTTAATCCATTGGGCTTTAAGGTTTCAAACCTACAGATTAGCTTGGCTTCTAGTTGGCGCAGTTTGAGTTCCCTATTACCCAACCTGTTGTGTTGTGATATAGGTGCCAAGCCTACAAAACTCATCTCTGATGTATTTCTGTTGTGTTTCTCACCAAAGTGTTGCGCAAGGGGTATGTCTGATCTCCATTTTTTATGGCTCTGTAATAATGTAAGATACGTCATTTCAGGGGGCCAATAGTAGATCCTATGTAGTGTAACCCACAGCTGCATGTTATTGCATAAACCACAAACTTAGTTAAACAGGTTATTTTGTGCTTATACTTCCATTCTTGCCCATCACTGCTGCTTGGAGAATTTCTCGCGACATGTTGGCACGTTTTACATTTGCCACATTTTTTAAAACCTACAAGTTCATGTTTGTTAGGGAACCAGCTCAATGAAGAAACCTCGGTTATAACCGAGCTCGGTGTCAGTATATTTTTCAATGTCAGAGCTTTGCAAAAAGTCACACTTGGTTTCTGTTCCAGTACTTTGCACAGATCTTTGTCAGTGGTTAAAATATTCCAGTGTCTCTGCATGATAGCCCTTATATGTTTAGCTTGCTGGTTGTAGCCTGTAATGAATCTTATCTTGTCATTTTTTGATTTGGGATGTGGTTTAATGCCCCACTCTAATCCCAGGTCATCAAGCCTAAACTAACTCTCCCTCTCCCACCTTTTATCTCTTCCGATTGCTCTTCTCTCCTTGGTACGGTATGACTATATGAATTCCTAAATGTTTCATACCTTGTAACAAACCATGTTTTAAACTGTGCTCAACAGGTCACACCATCCCGCACCAACCACAACCACCAACCACTTTCATCACGTATCCATATTCGCATATCTTGTTCTTTAAATTCTTGCCTTGTTTTTGCCTCATTGTGCACAACCTTTTTGGAATATTTTATGTTTCTCTCCACCATTACCCTCTAAATGCAACATGCTATCACCTTGTGCACTCTCTCACTTCACCTACCACTCACCAACCCCCACCACACACAGCCTTGAGAAAGACTTTGGTTGAAACGCGCTTCGGCTGTTTTTCTGTTTCACCACGTGGCACATTGTGCCCCATGTGTCATACTGCACTTGAACTAATAAATATCAATGCACATTCAAAACTCAAGACTGAAGTGTGAATATCTACTGACATTTCAGGAGCACCAAATCCCTGCCAGCGCCAGCAACTAACAAGGTTTTGCCGCCCCACCTAGAACTTCCTAAACTCCTGGGAACCTTGGAGTTTGGCTCCCTGACAAAACCATGTGCTACGCCGCAGGCCAAACATTGACCAAAGACAACTGGTTGCGCAGGGGACCAGCTCGTCCAGACACCAAACTCCCTACTCCTTGTAAGCTAATAAAAGAACTTTCCTCACTTTCCCGCTTAGGTTCACTTCAACGATACTCAATTAATAGCAGACAAAAATATAGGAAGAGCGAGAGACCAGCCTAATTCACCACCTGTTAACAACCTTTTCCAAAAATACTCAGTGTTTAACCAGCTAGTGTCTTCAACAAATTTATCAAAATTACATTTTACAAGTGCTTGAATTTCATACAATAATAAGATGTATATTTTCATACCACCTACTACATCACAGTACGAGCATGTCTGTTCCTCTCCAGACATCCCATTTCTAAACCATGTAATTTCTCCCGTTGGTAACGGGTTTAACCTTAAAAATTGGAGACGCCCTTTGGAATTTGGGATACAATTTAGATATTGTGGGAAGATCCCATATGGTCGACTGTCGCATTCGGGTAGAGAATAAAATTTATATTTCATAATTTTGGCACTATACTTAATCCAGTCCATGCTAAAAAGGTTGCGTTTCTACCATGTTTAAACTGACACATTGCACAATTTTCAATTATTTGTTTATGGTTATAGGCATAACTGTAACGCTCACCTGGTTCCCATGGAGGCACGGCGTCGAAGGCGCATAACTCTGAAGATGGACAGGAAGGGCCCCTCTATTCTGGCTTCCCTGGCTCGTTGGATACCCTCCTGTGCGTGAAAAGGGAGTATTACCAACTGTGGAACAATGCTCAAGCCTCCCACTCCTTTCCAACCCTCCACGATACCTCCTCCACGATTCCCTGTGAAGCCTCACCTTAGGGTTTGGAAGGATGAGCTCTCCATCCTGCTTCTGATGCAGGGGCGCGTTGAAACCCAGTTACTTCACTGGATTGAGGATTGATGGGAGTTCAGGTAAGCTTGACTGTTCAGGTAAGGCGCTGTAAAAGTTCTGTTCAAAAGTTCAAGCTTAATAATAATGTTCGTTGTCTAATTGCAGCAAGCGCTAATGCTTATGTCTTTTTCCCCTTAGGGGCCGGGGTTCGGAGTGCCGGAGATATGGCGCCGACCCGAAGTGAAACAGTTCTGGATGAGCGCTCAGGTAATGTCTTTGCATTCGCTCATTCAATGTCTTTGTCTTTTTTCCCCATAGGGGCCGGGGTCCGGAGATGCCAGGAAGCGGCAGGACCCGGAATGCAGTGGGAATAATCCAACAGGTAAGACTTAAAAGGAAACTGAGCTTTCCTTATTCCTTTTCTCCCTCTCACCTTTGTTCTTGTCTTTTTTCCTCTAGGCGCCGGGGCGTAGCTGAATCCGGAAGATCGCTGCTGAAGATGGAAGCGCCTTGCAAAGGTGAGTAAAATGCAGCGCTGCAGCGATCGAAACAAAATGCCTTTAAAATGATGTCTTCCTTTTCAGGGCCGTTGGAGAAATGACTCCGGGATGCAGATTTAGCAGGTAAGGGCTTTTCTTCTCCTATTCTCTTCCTTTCTCCCCTTGCAGGTGTTCCAGGGTGCTGGCAGGCGTGGCTGAAGTCAGGATGCAGGAACTGACACGGTGAGCGTCCAGCTGCTAGGTGCAGAACAACGCGAAGCACGTGTGGCTGTTCGGGTGGGGTTTAAATAGCCTTGGAAGAAGTTCCTGGTATGTATCTGTCACGACTCGCTCCCTTCGCTCCCGTTCCCGCCACTTGGGGGCATGTTTTGGGGCTTATTCCTTGCTGGACATTTCCTCCGAACCTAATGCCACAGTGCTGTAATGAATTGGGAGCGCTAAATCCCTATTTTCCAAACTACTTCCCTTCCGGATCCATTCCAGGTTTTTGGCAGCCAGCATGCTTCTTTAACCAAATGACTGTGCTTCCCAGAATGCCTGGCCCACTGCTCCACCTCCGCCCTTGCAGGACAAGGTTGGGTGGAGGATAGGCAACACCTGTGGCTGCAGGTGCAGCAGTCAGCACACCAGGGCGTGTGCTCGTTAAACAGCTTTAAAAGCCTCAGTCTCACTTCAGTCCAGCGCTGGTCATCGATTGCAGTGTTCCTGTTTTTGACTAGTCCCTGGTTCCTGGTTCCTTGCCTTTGTACCTACTTCCTTGTTCCTGTTTTTCTTGTTTCCTCCGCCCTGAATTTCGGATTCATGCGCTAATTGATTTCTGCTCCCTTGATTTCCCTTTTTGTCTTCCCCTGTTTGCAGGCAGCAATTCTCAGTGCTTTCCCCTTTTAGCTGCAGCCCAGTTTGTCTGTGTTCTATATTTCTTTGACTCTGTCCTTTGCTGCTGTTACCCATTTGCCTTAGCCTTCCTCTTAGTTTAGTTTCCTGTCTTTTCCTTGGAGGGGTAGGGAAAGTTTGCATAGGTTATTTCGTTTTTCCCTGCTCCTGATCCTTACTTTCTAGAGGATCCATTCCATGTTTTCCATTGCACTTCTGCATCCATTTCCCATTTGATCATTAGGTGTGGTGTGTGGTGGTAGCTAGCTCCTGTGTGAATGCTTATGTTTTCCCCACTAAGTTGTAATCCCTATTCCAACTTAGGTATTTAGTTTTCTGCAGCGGATCACGCTCCGCTGCCTTCCAGTCTCCGCCCTTGCCCAGCGGGCTCTCCACATAGCAGCGGATCAAGCTCTGCTGCCTTCCAGTCTACGCCCTTGCCCTGCCCGGCAGCCTGCCTCACTCCGGCTGCCTTCAGCCCTTGTCCTCTGGACCTCCCTACTTCTCCCATTGCTGTTATAGCCTTTCTGGGTCCCAGATTCACCAACAGGATTCGTGGGCTAGCTGACATTCAAGAGGTGTATCTCGTCCTCGTGAGTACAGTTCTTAAGTTCCCTTATGTAATACCATCAAGAGTGTTAGTACACAGATCCTGTCATTGCTTGCCCTCCACGTGGGTTTAGCGCTGTCAGTACCTGTAACAGCAATTGGGCGTAAGGCGCTTGCCGACTTTCCTCGCGGTCAGGTGCTTACCCCACATCCCTTTTCATATATTGGTTTTGATGTCACACTCTATTTGCACTCCTGGGTTCTAGCATACCTGAGTCGTTGTTCCTGGGTGCACATTTCCCTTGCCATATTCGCTGCCTTTGTACTCGCCTGACTAATCCTGACAGTATCCTTCCACCAATCAGGTATGTATCCTTCCCCGACCACACCCGGGTGGTGAAGTAGTCCTACAGGTAAAGTAGTCCCATTCAGGCCTCAAGAGGGCCTGGATGAAGCAGCAAGGTCTGCATCAGGTAAGTGTGCACCCAAGCACTTAAACACATATCCTCTTCTATGAGCCTGGCGCCTAAGGCGCCAGGACTGGGGTCCGCTATGAGCCTGGCGCCTAGGGCGCCAGAACTGAGTCCAAAGGGCCCCGACTTGGGCCCGCTGAGACTTCCCTGGGGAAAATGATGTCTGCCTCTGGGGTTGCTGGGCCCGGCCTGGCTCCTTGGAGGTAGGCATCATGACAGTACCCCCCCTCAAGGCCCCTCCCAAGGTCTTTTCCTCCGGGGGTTTTGGTTTGTGCGGGAATCTTCGATGGAATCGTTGAATTAATCGTGGTGCGTGAACATAGTTACTGGGTTCCCAAGATCTTTCCTGAGGTCCATATCCTTTCCAATCAACAAGATAGAAGAGTTTCGACTTAACTATCTTGGAATCTAAAATGTCTTTCACTTCAAATTCTAATTCTCCATCAATTTGGACAGGGCCTGGGGGCTCAGACAGTCTGGTTCCAGGTTGTACTGGTTTTAGAAGAGATGCGTGAAAAACGGGATGAATCCGCATGTTGGATGGTAAATCGAGTTTAAAGGCCACTGGGTTGATAATAGCTTTGATGGGGTAAGGTCCAATGAATCTGGGATTAAAAGTTTGCTGACCCTTGAGGGGTAGATGTTTAGTTGCTAGCCATACCTGATCTCCTACTTGGTAAGGAGGAGTTTTACTTCGGTGCAAATCAGCGTTTTCTTTATACTTTTTCTTGGCTTGCTGTAAGTGGGTTGTAGCTTCTTTGAAGGCTTGGGTTATTGTGGAATGTAGGTGATTTACTGCAGGCATCTCCAGGGTCAGAGGTGGATCTAGGTCAGAGGATGGTGACCATACAGGGTATAAAAAGGAGTCTGTCCGGTTCCAGAATGCACTGAATTGTTGTATGCATATTCTGCAATCCAAAGGATGTCTTTCCAATTTAACTCGGATTGGTGTAACATGCACCGCAGATATTGCTCGAGAGTCTGATTGGTTCTCTCGGTTTGTCCGTCGGTCTGGGGGTGGTGGCTGGTGGATAACCGCACGTCTATTTGTGCTAGTTGGCAACATTTCTTCCAAAAGTGGGAGATAAATTGACTTCCACGGTCTGAGACTAATATGGAAGGGAAACCATGTAACCGCACTATATTTTCCATAAATTCCTTGGCCAAGGTGGAAGCTGACGGCAATCCTTTTAAAGGGATGAAATGGGCCATTTTGGAGAATAGATCCACTATTACGAGAATCGTGTTGTAACCACCACAAGGAGGCAGGTCAGTTATAAAGTCCATTGACAAGGTGTGCCAAGGTGCTGGTGGAATGTCCAAAGGTTGAAGTAGGCCGGCTGGCCTTTTCTTTTGACTCTTATTTTGGGCACAGATTCCGCAAGACAACACAAATGACTTTATGTCTTTTCTCCAAGAAGGCCACCAGAAGTGGCGTTTGATCTTTTCTTCTGTTTTCGCGATACCGGGGTGTCCTTCCATTAATGATTCATGATGACGGGTAATGACAAGTTCCTGCAATTCTTTACTTGGCAGAAATAACCGCTCTTGGAAGTAAGGTTAATCATCCTTAACGGTGTAGTGAGGACCCTTTTGACTCCATTCCAGTAAGGCAGAAGAGTCAAAAAGCTGTTTTACTTGAGCTTGGATGTCCTCAATGGTTTGCAATGAAGTCAAGCCCAGAATTCTTTGTTCCGGTATGATTGGCACAGGTTCTGAACTCGAATTGGGTTCTTCCATGCCTATCCGGGATAAGGCATCTGCCTTACCATTCTTGCAGCCAGGCCGATAGGTAATTACAAAATCAAATTCCGCAAAGAATAAAGCCCATCGGAGTTGTCGCGAAGATTGAGCTTTGGCCGTCTTTAAATACTGCAAATTTCTGTGGTCCGTAATTACGGTGATGGTGTGTCTTGCACCGAGAAGATAGTGACGCCAAGCCTTGAAAGCTGATTTAATAGCCAGTAATTCTTTGTCGGTAATTGCGTAATTGAGTTCAGGTGGAGAGAATTTTCTGGACCAAAAGGCTACAGGGTGTAGTTGGTTAGTTTCTGGGTCTCTTTGCGACAGGACAGCTCCCATGGCCGAACTGGATGCATCGGTTTCCACGATGTAAGGGAGATCTGGGCGCGGGTGCTTCAATGCAGGTGCAGAGGTGAATTTGGTTTTCAGGTCCTGAAAGGCTTGTTCAGCCTCAAGAGTCCATTCAAAGCGTTTGTTTTTCTTTAGGAGAGCTGTGATGGGTTGAACAGTTCGAGAAAATTCCGGGATGAACCTTCGATAGAAATTGGCAAAGCCAAGCATGCTTTGCACTCCCTTCACAGAGCTAGGAGATGGCCATTTGAGAATGGCGTCCACTTTCCGCGAGTCCATTCGGATTCCTTGAGGTGTCAGGATGAATCCGAGAAACTCCACTTCTGTGGTATGAAAAACACATTTTTCGAGCTTGGCAAATAATTTGTGCTGGCGCAATTTCTCAAGAACTGCCCTAACATGGTTTCTGTGATCAGATTCTGAGGAGGAATACACCAGGATGTCGTCAATATAAACGACACAAACATCGATAAGTTCCCGAAGAACATCATTCATGAAGTACTGAAAGGCGGCAGGTGCGTTGCACAAACCGAAGGGCATTACTTGATATTCGAAGAGCCCAAATTTGGTGCGGAATGCAGTCTTCCACTCGTCGCCCTCTTTTATACGTACCAGGTGGTAAGCTCCTCGGAGATCTAGCTTGGTGTACACACGAGCATCTTTTACTTGGTCGATAAGCTCAGGTATCAGGGGCAAAGGGTAACGATTCTTAATCGTTATCTGATTTAGGGCGCGGTAGTCAATACAGGCCCTAAGGTCTCCTTCCTTTTTAGGTACGAAGAACAAAGCGGAAGAGACTGGTGACTTTGATGGGCGAATGAAGCCATTGGCCAGGTATTGATCCAAATACTGGCGCAAATGCAGGTTCTCAGGTTCAGTAAGAGCATAAATCCTACTACAAGGTAGTTGTGCATTGGGTACCAAGTCGATTTGGCAATCGTAAGATCGATGGGGAGGTAAGGTGTTAGCCTGCTCTTTCTGAAAAACGTCTTGGAATTCTTGGTATTCAGATGGTAACTGTACAGGGGTGGAAGTTACAGAGGCTAGACCCATAGCTGGATTCCTTGGGTAACAGGTTGGTTCACAATCAGGAAAAGTTATCTTCTTTGCTAGCCAGTCTATTCTCGGATTATGTGTTTCTAACCAAGGGATACCAAGAAGTACTTGAAATTGTGGGGCCTTGATCACATCAAACACGATTGCTTCCCGATGTCCGTCCTGACCCACCAGAGTGATTTCAACTGTGGAATGCGTTACAGGCCCTGAGGCTATTTCGGTTCCATCAACTGTAGTAATTACATCTTGGGTTACTTTCTGGCGGAGAGGAAGCTTAATCCTGGAAGCCAATTCACGGTCTATGTAATTTCCAATAGCTCCACTGTCTATGTATGCTTTTATAGCATGCAACTGCTGAGGCTGGTTTGGGTTCACAAGCACCATTGGCATGACAAAATGCGAGGTTAAAGAGTTTGTTTTCAAGCTCGGCAAGCGGACCCCTACGCTTGTCGGGCTAGGTCGTTTCCCGAACCAGGTGTCAATAACTCGTTATCAGTGGCTCCAACCACCTTCTTGGGTGGTTTAACTGGACAACTTTGAAGAAAGTGACCGGAAGTTCCGCAATACAGACAAAGTTGCATTTGTCGCCTTCGCTCTCGTTCCTTCTGCGTTAATGGTCCTTTAACACTGCCAATTTGCATAGGTTCGGAAACGTCAGTACTCTTGGAGTTAACGTGGGTCTTGATAGGTACTCTGGTTTCATACTTGAGCCGATCTGCTTTTCTATTTTGAAGTCTGTGATCAAGTTGAACCACTAAGTCTATGTAGTCTGCGCAGGCCTGGGGTGGATCTACTATCTGAGCTATAACATCTTTAAGCTCTCCGTGCAGGCCTCGATGAAACAATGTGATCCTTTTATTTTCAGGCCATCCGGTTTCCACAACTAGTCTATTAAAGGTGGCGATATAGGACAAAAGATCCTGATTACCTTGTCGTAAGGATAGCAGTTCGTTGTCAAGGGCCTGTCCCTGCGAGTGTCGAGCGAACAATCTTTCCATGCTGGCCTGGAAGCCCTGGAAATCCCGGAGAATGAGATCATCCTGATTTACCAATGGAATAGACCAATCGGCAGCACAGCCACTGAGGTAAGATAGTACAAAGGCTACTTTGGTCTGGTCGTTGGGGAAGGCCCTGGGCCTGCATAAAAAGTGTAAACGGCATTGGTTCATAAAAACGGCATATTTCTTGGGATCCCCCGCAAAACGTTCCGGCGGGGCCAAAGGCATGTGTCCAGGTAGATTGATTTGTACCGGGTTATTCGAACCCATTGTTGTAGAAATATCTCCGGAAACAGGTAAAGGAGTGTGCTCTGCCTGGCCCTGCAATAACCTTTTGGCCAGATCATCAGTTCTTTCCTTGGATAGGATTAGTTCCCTTCTGAGAGCATTAGTCTCCTGGCGGGCTGAATGCACTTCTGCCCGTAATTCCCCTAAAGATGGGCCAGCTGATCTGTCTCGGAAGAATCCATAGCGCCCAGGTGGGAAATTGTGGTAAGGCTTCGCGTTCTGTAACGCTCACCTGGTTCCCACGGAGGCACGGCGTCGAAGGCGCAGAACTCTGAAGATGGACAGGAAGGGCCCCTCTATTCTGGCTTCCCTGGCTCGTTGGATACCCTCCTGTGCGTGAAAAGGGAGTATTACCAACTGTGGAACAATGCTCAAGCCTCCCACTCCTTTCCAACCCTCCACGAGACCTCCTCCACGATTCCCTGTAAAGCCTCACCTTAGGGTTTGGAAGGATGAGCTCTCCATCCTGCTTCTGATGCAGGGGCGCGTTGAAACCCAGTTACTTCACTGGATTGAGGATTGATGGGAGTTCAGGTAAGCTTGACTGTTCAGGTAAGGCGCTGTAAAAGTTCTGTACAAAAGTTCAAGCTTAATAATAATGTTCGTTGTCTAATTGCAGCAAGCGCTAATGCTTATGTCTTTTTCCCCTTAGGGGCCGGGGTTCGGAGTGCCGGAGATATGGCGCCGACCCGAAGTGAAAAAGTTCTGGATGAGCGTTCAGGTAATGTCTTTGCATTCGCTCATTCAATGTCTCTGTCTTTTTTCCCCATAGGGGCCGGGGTCTGGAGATGCCAGGAAGCGGCAGGACCCGAAATGCAGTGGGAATAATCCAACAGGTAAGACTTAAAAGGAAACTGAGCTTTCTTTATTCCTTTTCTCCCTCTCACCTTTGTTCTTGTCTTTTTTCCTCTAGGCGCCGGGGCGTAGCTGAATCCGGAAGATCGCTGCTGAAGATGGAAGCGCCTTGCAAAGGTGAGTAAAATGCAGCGCTGCAGCGATCGAAACAAAATGCCTTTAAAATGATGTCTTCCTTTTCAGGGCCGTTGGAGAAATGACTCCGGGATGCAGATTTAGCAGGTAAGGGCTTTTCTTCTCCTTTTCTCTTCCTTTCTCCCCTTGCAGGTGTTCCAGGGTGCTGGCAGGCGTGGCTGAAGTCAGGATGCAGGAACTGACACGGTGAGCGTCCAGCTGCTAGGTGCAGAACAACGCGAAGCACGTGTGGCTGTTCGGGTGGGGTTTAAATAGCCTTGGAAGAAGTTCCTGGTATGTATCCTTCCACCAATCAGGTATGTATCCTTCCCCGACCACACCCGGGTGGTGAAGTAGTCCTACAGGTAAAGTAGTCCCATTCAGGCCTCAAGAGGGCCTGGATGAAGCAGCAAGGTCTGCATCAGGTAAGTGTGCACCCAAGCACTTAAACACATATCCTCTTCTATGAGCCTGGCGCCTAAGGCGCCAGGACTGGGGTCCACTATGAGCCTGGCGCCTAAGGCGCCAGGACTGAGTCCAAAGGGCCCCGACTTGGGCCCGCTGAGACTTCCCTAGGGAAAATGATGTCTGCCTCTGGGGTTGCTGGGCCCGGCCTGGCTCCTTGGAGGTAGGCATCATGACAATAACCTTTACAAAAGAAAAACATAATACAAAAAGAAAAGCAGATAAAAAAAAATGTAATTACATGAATAACAAACATAGTTCCCAAAAGTAAACACACACAGACTAGTACCAGAAGGCAATAAAACAAAATACATTGAACAATTTAAAGGAATGGTTCGGTCAACATTTTTTATTGCCCCTACGAGTCGGCCATGTGTTTTTAAGCCTAAATCGCTCGATTTCGAAAAATGTCCTATGGACCTTACCCTAGTTTTCGTGCATTAAACGCACGCGAAAACAGGCATCAGGGAGCTGCCATTTTGTGATAATCCCATCATTTTCCCCATCGCCTTGGCTGACCTGCTTTTGCGGCACTAAATCATATCCCCCGCCCCTAAGCCTGTCATCAGCAGACGTGTACCGCCCATTTCACAACGCCAAAGCACGTCTCTTGTCAACATTCGCTGCGCTTACGCTAATGACGTCTCGCCATGGAAATGGCAGGACGCCTCTTTCCTCAATAAGTATAAACAGACCGTTTCACAACACACAGCAGCAGATTTTCGATTCCATTCCCCTCTCTGTGTTACTTTGAGTATTCTGTGACTCGTTTCTGTGCTCTGGTCAGCTACCTTTGTTGCTTGTAGCCCGTGTGAACAGATACCAGTACCACCGCTATAAATTATTTTAGTTTGTTTAACACACAATGGCTACAATAATGCCCTACATGTACGAGCCAGAGTATACCGAGGAGGAACTACTGGAAAGGGAAACACGCGAAAACGATGGGTCTTCGGACAGCAGTTGGGAGGACGATTCAACAGCTGAAGAGCCTGGACCTAGTCGCATGGACGGTGTTTCCACCTGGTGCACATGCAATCGGTGCGAGCTAATGCCAACCGAGGACGAGAACTGCTGCTGCGGTGAAAACGCGGGATGCGTGGCCTACATTTCGGAAGGCGAGCCACGACCGCAATGCATCACCGAGCTGCCAAACTTCAGGGCAGCCTGCCTCACACGGTCCGTGTTGAGGATAATGATGGTGCTTATGCACAAACTTCGCGCAACTGTTCGTCCTCGTAATCCGAGTAACGAGTAAGTATACTCTGCTTTGTCATACCACTCCTATTTCATGGTCTACTATATCCAAAATTACATATACATATCATTGTAACGCATGAAAGTCGTTCAATAGTGTGCAGTGTCTAGATAGCATTTGTCCGAGCAGAATGCCATTAGTTACAAGAATTGTCATTGACAACAAATGTTTATTAAACTTATATTGGTCATTTAAAAACAGTTTGTTTCATTCCTTTTCACAGGTGGTACAGGTGGTACAGGCTAGTGGCCTACCGTTCCTTTACATGGTGGCTTCACGGGAGGCTTTGACACCGCGTTGGAAGAGTAATACCCGCCTGTGCCATCCGTGCCATAAGAGAAACGTTCCCGGGTGACAGCAGTCAGTACAGGGGATTTTCTCTCACTGTGCTGCAACCTGACCGGTACAATGTTTAAAGTCTTGTATTTTTGTGTCATCAAAATAAGATACAAAATAAAACACCACATATATTTTAACAACGGTTGTTTCGATTTTTTAAATGAATCAAGTGTCTCCATTCAAGGATAGACGTCAGACATCTGTGCTCCGAATGGGTGAAAGTCAGGTCGCTGTGAAGCAGAGTGGTCACTATCTAAGCTAACATAATATATTCTCAATAATGCATGCACTAAATAACACTTGTTCAAAGTCAGTTATGTCTCTATGAAAGTCCCACATATATCTATACTATCAATTAACATTGGATTATACAGGCCTTAGGTTAAGGGTCTTGACCACTATAATACACTGTTTGAAGTGTGGGCCTGTGCTTACAAGAATCTCCGGTATGTGGCCTTTGTTATTGATAGGCAACGATATACTGCAGTAGGGGTCTAATGTTAGTTGGGGATCTGCTAGGTGGGAATCATGGCGTGGTCAGTGGTCTGGCACATGAAGAGAATACCTTGCAGGGACCAGGGTCAGAATAGCAGTAAGTTTCCACTGGCGAGGGTGCGTGGGCAAGGACACGTTTGTGGAGATGAACGAGCTATGTGCTTAGTTCAGGCTGGTTCACATGCAGGACAGTGATCTCAGAGTAAGAGTGATGTGTTACATTTATTAGCTGTTGCAAATACCTCTGGAGTTTTCCAGTCAGCGTGGAAACGAGGGTGGGGGCCATGTGCTCTGCGCAGTGAGGCCTGGTCACC
The DNA here is from genome assembly GCF_040938575.1 of Ambystoma mexicanum. Taxonomy (NCBI): domain Eukaryota; kingdom Metazoa; phylum Chordata; class Amphibia; order Caudata; family Ambystomatidae; genus Ambystoma; species Ambystoma mexicanum. The sequence continues at coordinate 78,172,005 of NC_090936.1, forward strand.
AAGATGGAGTGGAAAGGGGGTACAAAAATGGATGCCCCGTGTCCTGCTCAGTTGTCCCATCTACGCGAATGTCAACCAAAGTTATCACATAAGGGCAAGGGGCGAACCCACTACTGGAGGCACTTGGTCCGAGTTTCTACTGAGACGTAAAGGATGAGAGGGGCCTTATGACCCCTTGCTCCCACACACTTGCCTGCACGTCCCAGGCCCATCCATCCAACCCCCACTATCAAAGGCGGTTCGCACCCGGGGATGAGCGCTGGCATGGGGGCTGTGACGGGCGCAAACGGCCAAGGTGCCAAACAGCATGTACACTTCAAAAGGTATCCCACGCCCAGGGGCCATCGCTCACATGGCCTCCTCAGACCCAGTGTCTCCAGGCAGGCCTCCCCTGAGGCAGGCCGCCCCCCTGCAAACCACATAATACCACGACATACACACGTCATTCATTCACAAACACACTCCTGTTTCTAATACTTTATAAACCACTTGATATGTCTCGCGAGAACATCTTTGTGCTTTGCAAGTCAACTCCTTAACATTCTACATGAGAAGCACTGAGATCTATGATAATCTGCTCGTCGTCGTGCTATCTGTGACCGCTTGAGCAAACTCGTCAGTGTGCTACCGGTGGCCATCTACCTGTTCTCCTACAACATACTGCCCGGCCTGCTGAATCCAACTGTTTGTTGGTCAAGGTAAGGCCATGTATCCTAGTCATATTTCGGTCATTTTTACATTTCTATTTGCGATTACAGTACCCAATAGAGATATGGTCATTGGTCTCATTGCTATTGACTTGAGTTTCAATTGTTATGCTATCAATAGATCTATTTATTTGCATCTGTGTCAATTGTCATCAAATTGCATCCTTCGGGGGTCGAGACTATAATGTAAGCATGTTTCCTTTTCGTGCAAGACAGAACATCCAAGGGACGAGTCACATGTTCAGAGTTTAGTCACATAATTAAAAAAAAATTCTGTAACTTATGCAAATACTAAGCCGCACATGATGAACTGGTATAGTTCCGGCAACCAAAACAAACCTTGCATTGAGCATGGTACGGTTCATTTACTTTATGACATTTTTATTCATCAAGGTTTTATAATAATCTTGATATTTACTTTTCAGAATTTTCAACAATGCCTGCCTGTTCGATTAGCGGTTGCCCTTCGAAGACCCATGCTAAATCTGAAGGCACTACAATGCATGTATTCCCGAAAACTGTTGATCGAATAAGAGAATGGATCAGACATTGCGGATATCCACTGGATGAGCTGGAAAGTAGAGTCCATCAAGTCTTTGAGGACAAGAGGGGTGATCGATACCACATCTACAGCCAGCACTTTTCCTCGAACATGTACGCCACATCTTGGGTAACGAAGAATAAACGGCGAACGACACGAAAATTGCTCGCAAACGCTATTCCAACTCTATTCGTCCACATTCCGCCACTGGTGAGTCAAGTGTCCGGATTTAGCTTTAGGCCTTGCGTTAGTGTGTAGGTAGCCAAATGGACTAATTGATATTTTAGGTGTTGTGTCCCTTGTAATGCTCCCTTGTAATACTTTCGATACTGATATGAGTGTATAGCTTTTTGAATAATGACATTTATCAATAAATTATTTTTTGATTTTATAACCCCCAAAGGAAATCTATTTATGGGCACAAGGAACTGTACTATATTGCGCATTTTCAATAGCATTATTCTCAAGTATTCTGTTGGTTTACATGGCAATTTTGTAACATTTGCATTTATCATCAAACAATAATTTAACATTACAACTGCTTGACTATCCACTGAATCTGAAGCAAGAACATTCTACATCCGTGACGTGCCCGCAGTTATCAACCACTTCTAGCGCGTATCAGGTAATCATACTTGGCTATTCCGCTACAGACTTGTTTTATGCATGTCAAGTAATAGTTTTTATGTATCGTGTGATTATTTTACAAATTGTTTGGTTAGTGCTTTCCAATTGATATACACCTTTGTTGTCGTCCCTGGTGTTTGTTTTCAGTTATAATTAGTGTTATCCATACTAATGCAAGTACTGTCTTTCAGGGAGATGCTGAAGCGTCCACCACATTGACAACAGCCCTAGATGTTCTTCAGCAGCACGAGGTATGGATACTGACAGCTCCATCGACCGTGATCATCAGGACTGGAACACTTGTCGTTTGATTGTTCTACACCATGTTTCATTCGTGGTTAGCCATTGATATGTACCTGTGCGGTCGACCGTAAGTGTGTGTTGTGTTTTCAATATTGTAATCCTTACTAATGCAAATACTATGTTTCAGGCAGTTGTTGAAGAGTCAGCCCACGCACTTGATGCAGAGCCTGACATTCAAGTAATTCCAGGGGCAGCAGGACCATGCGGATACGAATCAGCGCAACAGCTTTCGGAAGTGCGCACCACATTTACGACATCCATAGATATTCTTCAGCAGCACGAGGTATGGATATTGACAGCTCCATTGAGCATGATCATATAACGTGATTCCATGTGCTATACTTTCTTCCCTATTAACGCAAGTACTGTGTTTCAGGGAGACGATGGAGCTTCCAATACAATCACAAGATCCCATTTAGATGATGCAGATGTAAAGAAATTGGGAGAAATAAGTCGATTAAATATGATCATATTTAAATATTCCTTGATTCTTTTAGACAATGCAACATTTGTGGTTATCGCTTTATATGTACCTGTGCCGTCGACCCCATGTGTGTGTTATGTTTACAATATTGAAAACCATACTAACGCAAGTACTGTGTTTCAGGGAGTTGCTGATGCCTCCTCTTCAATACAATCATTCGTGGCAGTCCATGCAGAGCCAAAGGTATGGATACTGACAGCTCCATCGAACTAGGTCATCAGAGCTCGAATACTTGTCATTTGATTGTTCCACACAATGTTTAATTCGTGCTTGGCTATTGAGATGTACCTGTGTGTTCGTCCTCACGTGTGTTTTATGCTAACAATATTTTCATACACAGTAATGAAAATACTATATTTCAGGGAGTCGATGGAGCCTCATTCCGTGCTGTCTATGCGGATACAGAAAATATAGTCGTTGCAGCGCAAGAGGAAAGGGAGACATGCAGATACGTGCAGATGTTGAAGGTCGAGTCAAAAAAGTTGCAAAGAAAAGAAACAAAAATAAGGTTAGTTACAAACAGTTCATAACTATAGAATTTCTTTTGTGCTGGGGACTATTTTATGTTTTTTTCCAGTCAATTGTACTTTACTTTATCTTGTGTTTAAACTGAACATCCCTTTTCCAATCTGTCCTCTAGTTACCCGTGGGTGTCCGAACTATACATACACAGACAGTGAAGCGAATGAGAGATGTTGCTTGCCAGACCATTTACACTATGGAGGAACTATTAATTCAGATGCTGCGTGTTGAGACTAGAGATGCTCATGTCCAATGGCCAGAACATGAAATTAATGTGTCCGGAGAATCCAGTAAAGTTGTAAAGGACCATTGCTACAGTGCGACCGCACCACCACAACATGATACTGGATGCATTGAAGATAGCTCTGAAGTACTCGCAGATCAATTCACACAATCTACACCAGCCAAAAAATTGCCACCAAAAAAGCTGTCGACATTGTTGTGTTCTCCCATCAATGTTGGAGTAGCAGATGTTGAAATGACAGAATGAACCAGCAGCAGCAGCATTCACTGACGCATCAGAACTTGATAGCAGCAATATTTCTTTTAAATGTGGTGATATGTCCTCAACGTCACAGGCCGAAACAACTTTGACGCAGGATGACAGTCTAATGAAAAAGGGCAAATACATCGTATTCGACAGTTGTTTGATGGATATTATAAGTATGCTGAAATGTGGGCATTCCGTCAGAGGGAAAGTATGTGGGAAGCAATTGATTCATGTGACTCGTCAAAAACAAGGCAGTAACGTCACAATACATGCCGCCTGTAGATTAAATCATACATTCTCATGGTCTGCACAACCGATGCTGGGGAAACTGCCAGCAGGCAATCTACTGTGTGCAGCTGCATTACTTTTTAGTGGCTCCAATTTTAGAAAGTTAGAGTCTTTCTTTCAGTTTGTGGGACTCCACTGAATTTCAAAAACGCAGTACTACAAATACCAACATGATTATCCGTTTCCGGCCATTAGTGATGCTTGGAAAATAGAACAATGGTCTCTAGCAAGTACATTCGAAGGCAAACGATTCAGGCTAACCGGCGATGGACAGTGCGACAGCCCTGGATTTTCTGCCAAGTACTGCACCTACCACTTTTAGGACATGGATAGTAAGAAAATTTGAGTTTGGTGGTCGTGCAGGTAACACAATGTACATCCTCAGTGGCCATGGAGAAACTAGGATTTATAAAATCAGTGGAATATCTACAATCGAGGGGAATGCACATCGACCTCATAGCCACGGACAGACACGTTTCAATTGCCAAGACAATGAGAGAGCAGTTCCCACATATTAAACCTCATTTGACGTATGGCATCTTGCTAAATCAATCAATAAGAAAATCTCGGCTGCAGGGAAAAAAAGGTTTGGAAAGTATTTCAGAGTGGTCCCAGTCTATCAGCAACCATCTTTGGTGGAGCTCCAAAACTTGTGAAGGGTCAGTGGAAATACTACTTGAAAAATGGCGGTCACTGATGCACCACTGTACCAACGTTCACCGCTGGTCAGAAAACCTACATTTCCACCAATGTGAACATGGCCCTTTGTCCCCAGTGGAGGCACGGAAGAAGAAGTAGTTGACACACAAAGCCATTGAGAAGATTGTTTTCGATAAAACTATCAAGAGATTTGAGGGGACTGACAGAATTCTGTCACACAGGAGGTTTGGAGGTGTTCCACAATATGTGCCTAAAGTACAGGCCAAAGCGCTTGCATTTCAGCATACAGGGCATGAGACATAGGACTCTACTTGCCGTCTTGGCCCATAACGAGAATCTCGGCCGTGAACAATCTAGGACTACGGGTAATGTAAGGATGCCTCGCTACACTAAAGCCTTTTCAAAAAGAAGTAAGCAATGGGTGATCAAACCAGTCTATGAGGAAATGGAGTTCGACTTTGTCAAAAGCCTTATTGTTGCTGTATTAGAGAAGCACAGATAGGGAATTTTGAACGTTTCTGTGCAGAGCACTGATCCATTGCCACCCAACATTGCCACTGTGCCATGTCCACCCAAAGGAGAGCTGGTTGTGAAGTAAAAAGCCGGGTTTAAATAATTGTAATAAGATTGTCTTTTTGTAAATAAATGTTATTGTACAGTGTACATACAAAGTACGCTAACCCTAACCCCTACCTTCACCATCCTGGGTGGCGAACAACCTGGGTGTCATCTTTGAATTCTCTCTCTATTCACCTCATATTGCTGATCTCGTCTATATGTGTATGGATATATTTTTGTTGATGTAACTAATTTTCGCAATCTCATGTAAATGCTGCGCACTGTTAACCGAGGGGAGGCTTGCGTATTGCAAATAAAAAAAAAACCCAATAAATCTCACTTTCAACGCAACTCCTCGGGTACTTTATACTTTCCCTGATCTTCCCCAAAAAATTAAAAGTCTCAATAGTTATGGTTCTTTGGGGCTTCAAAGCTCGCAGACAAGGACAAAATTGGGGGCCTTCGAACGCGCCAATCGAGCCGGTGCAGATGGGAGAGAAGCCAGTTCGCATTTGCACATTGAGGCGCAGTACATAGATGGATTCGAAACTTCAAGTTCTCACAGATGGCTTTACTACGGGATGTTGCAAAGAAAGAATGTATGCTCATTTCTAGTGAAGGTCAGCGGCTTTGATTTTCAGCTCGCGCCCTGAAGAGGCCCACAACTCGCACTGGCAGTATAAGGTTCTATTGTTTTTTGACCTTGAGAGACAGGGACCATACAGAAAGAACTTCATTTGAAGGTGGGGGGTGCAATAACGTAAGACGATAAGGCAGAAAATTCTGAAACTAGACCGAGTTTCATGTTAGTTCAGTATACGAAAAATCGTTGTCAAGAGCACAGTGGGATTTACGGACTGCATTACGCAGAGACACAATGGAAATTGCAAATATAAAGTAACTCTTTAGACGCTTTTATACCGGAATGAAAAATTAATGAATGGATGCATGAATAAATGAATGAATGAAGAGCTAGGAAAACGTTTGTGGGATCGTCCTTGTAGCGGGCACATGAGCATGCAGGTCCACATTCCACACGCATGTAGACAAACAGTCGTTTCTCATTGTGTGCTAACCTCGATTTATTTAGTTACTTTTCGCATTGATTTTAGAGCCGAACATACTTCATTGCACTATCCTTGAAAGCAAATAGTTTCAGCTCGGCCGTAATAAATAAAATGAATAATATTAATAAAGATCGGCTGGCGAGACTAATTATACATTTTATGTTTTCAAAACAGGTATATCCTTTCCTACTGCTACTGCCACCAGTTACAGACCCCGGCAGATGGTTTTTTCAATCGCCAGCTGCAGCTTCTTGTAAACAACTGCACCACTTTGATGATTTTATGGGACAATCGCCAAGGGCCCATATACCCTTACGCGGTACTAGCGGCTAGAAGCAACATATCAACCTTTACGCTGGCCTAGTGCCTACTTGATGGAACAGCCTTGCGGTTCAACGTGCGACCAAAGTGCTTCTTTTAACAAAAACCAACACGCTGTGTGCCATAAAAGAACAGCGCATGACTAATGATAAACTTTTACGGATTTGCGGATAGATATAAAACAAAATAAATGGCATTCCAAGTTCATATGGCAATTGCTGAATATTCTATAAACATTTAATGTCAAATAAATGTACTTTACCAAATGTACCGTATTGCTGTTTGATTTTAAAGTACAGTTTCATATTCCGAATTGTGGCGGCTGTGTTGTGAGTTGATCTGTGTTGGTTTCCGGGTTCTGTGTGATGTCGCGTAGACGACGACTGGGCGCGTTTGCCTGCACAGCACAGTAAGGTCCCGGAGAGAGGCAGGGAATATGAATGTTTTGATAATGTCAGGCACAGGGGCGGGGCATATGATTTAGTGCCGCAAAAGCGGGTCAGCCAGGGCGATGAGGGAAATGATAGGATTATCACAAAATGGCAGCTCCCTGATGCCTGTTTTCGCGTGCGTTTAATGGACAAAAACTCGGGTAAGGTCCATAGGAAATGTTTCTAAAATCGAGCGATTTAGGCTTAAAAACACATGGCCGACCCGTAGGGGCAATAAAAAATTTTGACCGAACCATTCCTTTAACATGCTTATTCACATCTCATTCATTACTCAGTATACAGTTTGCACGTGCTTGTTACAAAAATCCAAATACGGAAAGGTGTAATGATTTACTTTTCCCATGAAGCACTTTCCACCAAAGTCCAAGTTGACAACCCCTGTACAGTTAACAAATTTCCCAAAATACTGTATTCTTGCATGCCTAAGAGTGCCGCGGTCCACCATTAGATGTTCAAGATTTTCAATTGCATCCAGATAATTACAAAATCTACAAATCAGTGGCAACTCATCCCCCACATGACGCATATGTAAAATTTCACAAGTTGGAAGGGCATTAAATTTGAAGCGCATATATTTCTGTCGAGCACCATTATCAGGGAACAGAATTAAGTAGGATTCAATTGTGCCCAGTTTTTTAAAATCACATACAAGATCTTTGTATAAGACTTTTGCAGCTACATTTCTGACAGTGAAACTCCAATCCCACCATTCAAATCTCTCACTTTCTGGGGGTTAAATATAAGAAGATCTAAGGAGATGCCAAGATGGTTCATATATTCTACACAATCCATTTTCAATCTTGACAAATAATCAGATGCAGTTGTATCAAATCGAAAACCTCGACCCAAAAGATCATACAAAGTGTCCTTAGGAGAAGTTCTTAGTTTCCTAAACATCATCATCTTTCTCCATATAATCACATTTACAATGGAGGTGAGTCCCAATTCATAACGAATGGCTTCCACAGGTACACATTTTGGTAGACACTTGACAGATGCCCTTAGTAAGCGAGCTTCGAATTTGGGAAATTCAGCAAGCATCCATTTTGGGAACAGCTCGAGGCCATAGCACAGATGGGGTAAAATCTTCAATTTATAGTAGCGAAGCGTAGGCACAATAGAGAACTTTCCGAATTTACTGTCCCCTTTTTTTAGTTGTATAATCAGAGGCGCTACCTTAATCTCCAAGAAGTCCCTGTATTGAGATTTCTGAAGACACCCAAAAATTGGGTAACCCAGGTATCTCAAACAAGGATGCACCACCAGCTTTATGTGATTCAGAAACCATGAAAACTGTTTAATATAAGGTCTAAGATGCAGCCAAATGATTACTGTCTTTTTTTCATTTATAGCGAGACTGTTGGCCACAGTGCAATCCCTGAAACTACAGAGTAAGCGCTGTAAGCCAATTGGGGTGTGGTCCAAGAGTAAAAAGTCGTCCGCATTAGCAGTCTAACTAATTTTGACTCCTTCCACAGCGGGAGGAACAAAATATGTTTATTCCAATTTATTTTTGGCATCAGAAACAGAGGTTGAAAATGGTGGGAGCAAAAACGCACCATTGCCAGAGCCCGTTGGAGGCAATTATACAGGAGGTTAAGTGACCCAGATTGTTCAGCCGGACCTGGAGCTTTGATCCCTCATGGAGATGTATCAATATATAAAGGAGATACAAAGGCATCCCTAATCAATTTAACTTTCCCCAAAGCACTGACCTATCCACCTTATATGCCATCGACAAGTCGATGGAGGCGATGTAAATGGGTGCCAAATCCTTAGTCCACGCCTTTGCCTGCAAAACATTCAAAAGGAAACCACCAGCGTCTGTTCCCACCCTTTTTCTAAAGCTAAACTGGAATTGAGACAAACTACTGTGTGCCTTAATCCACTCTTGGATGTACTTCAAAATAATTCCTGAAAACTTTGAATCCGTATCAAGAAGGGGCGATTGGCCTGTAGTTTTTAGGACTAGACCGATAGCCCTTCTTGTAGATTGGAACCACAAAGGAAATATGCCATGATTGGGGAATGATACGGGTCTTAACAATGTCATTGAAGAAGATATCAATTTCTTTAGCCCAGAGCCTCTGATTTTTCTTAAAGATAACATTTGCAAGGCCATTAGGTCCAGCCGCCCTAGATGCTGAAGCCTTCTGAATCAGTTTAACATCCTCCATATGGATTTTAAATAGCCACTCAGTATCTTGCACACCATCCGGAAGTAAAGATTTAACCTGGGAAGATTTATACAGCTCACCAAAATGGCCAACCCACTGTGCTTCTGATATAGAGCAAGAGGGCCTCACTATTCCTAGCCATTTGATTATTCATCAAAGCCCAGAATGTTTTTGCAGTGATCTTTCATAGAAGCAATAATACTTTCCCCATCTGCCTGATATAATGCGGTACGATAAACCTTGATCTTGTATTTCCATTTGTTATTAATATTTTTCCTTAGTTGCATTTTTTTGGAAGATGGAAAGCTAGTTTTAGATAGGGTCATAATTCCTTAGCTCTATTATTCTTAAGGGTTCTAACCACCAGATCTTATGTGTGCAAGTGAATTTTCTGAGCACTTAATTTTGCATTTTGGCCCATAGATGAACAAGTTACTTTCTTACCTGGTAACGTTCTTTTGATGGGATGGTCCGACGACGTATTCCATATCTATGACAGGTAATGTCCACAGCTGTGCTGCTTCGGAAAATTTTCGGCGTCTACATCCTGCATCGATGACGTTGATGCGCCGTCCCCCGAGGAACTCTGCCGACAGCCGACGTCACCCGATGTGATAAGTAGGACGCACGACGCCCATAGCCTCAGTTTTAGTTTTTTCCCCCAGAACGTGTGACACCAGTTTTCTGCCAGACAGACACACAAGGCCTTGCGGAACGCAAGCTGCAATCGCATAAGAAATTCTGCAGCGGGGAAGGTAGGGAGGGAGCAATATGGAATACGTCATCGGACCATCCCATCGAAAGAACGTTACCAGGTAAGAAAGTAACTTGTTCTTCGAGGGGATTGGGTCCTCTGACGTATTCCATATCTATGACAGACTCCCAAAGCAGTACCAAGCAAGGAGGTGGGAAAAGAATTTAGAACACAAATTTAGCATGCCCAATCAAATTGCGGAATAAAGGACTGCCTTGCCAAAGGCCAGATCCTGCCCTCGGATGGAATCGAGGGAGTAGTGACGTACAAAAGTATGTACTGAAGCCCAGGTGGCTGCATCACAGATGTGACGAATAGGAACACCCCTCTGCAGGGCAATAGACGCAGCCACTCCCCTGGTAGAATGGGCCGGCAAGCCAGCCGGAGGGTCCTTACCGGCCAAGCGGTAACACTCGGAGAGAGCTAAAATAATCCAACGAGACAGTCTGTTTCGTCACAGCTTGTCCCAAACGCTTTCCAGCGTAACCAATGAAAAGTTGGTCGTCCACTCTGACCCGGGACATGGGCGAAACATAAAAGCTCAACGCTCTCCTAGGATCAAGCCTATGGAGCCTCTCCTCTTCCTTATCAGGATGTGGAGGAGGATAGAACGCCGGGAGAACAACCTTCTGGCTCAAATGAAATTCCGAAACCACCTTCGGAAGAAAGGAAGGACGAGCTCTAAGGACAACCCTGTCCTTATGAAATGCAGTGAAGGGGGGCTTAACTGATAGTGCCTGTAACTAACTCACTCACACTGCGAGCGGAAGTAACCGCAACCAAAAACACAGTTTTCAGAGTTAACAGTCTCAAAGGGCAAGAATGCAAAGGCTCAAACGGAGCACCCATAAGAAACTTAAGAACAAGGTTCAAATCCCAACCGGGCACCAGAAAAGGTGAGGGAGGGAACACATTAGTGAGCCCTTTCAAAAACTGAGAAATTAAAGGAATTTTAAAATGGGAACATTCTTCAGATGAGCGCTTAAATATGGACAGCGCCGCCAGGTAACCTTTAATGGTCCCCACTTGCAAGCCCCTGTGGGCCAAGGAAAGCAAAAAAGACAGAACCATGGGAATGTCACACTCAAAATGATCCACATTCTTAACTCTGCACCAGTCGCAGAACTTTCTCCAACGGCACAGAGACTTTGTTGCCGGCCGCCTGGCCGAGAGAAAACCCTCCATCACGTCTTCAGGGAGGTCCCAATCCTTATACCTCAACCTTTCAGAAGCCAAACGTGAAGGTTGAGGGATCTGACCTCTGGATGGAGAACCTGACCCCCCCTCCGTGAGAGCAGATCATCTCGGTAGGGAAGACGACGTGGAGGGCAGATGGACAAGTCGAGAAGGTCTGGGTACCACGTCCTCCGGGCCCACGCTGGAGCAATGAGGATCATCCGGGAACCGAACCTCCGTAACCTCCGCAGTACTTGCGGGATGACGGGGACTGGAGGAAATGCGTACAGCAGTGGGAATGACCACTCCACCACAAACGCGTCTCCTAAGGCTCCTTTTGGAGGAAATTCCCGCAAGCAGAACCTTTCGTACTTCCGGTTGACACTGGAGGCGAAGAGATCCACTTGAGGGGTCCCCCAAAGGGCGAAGATCTCCAGGAGAATCTCCTGAGCCAGCTCCCACTCGTGAAAGATTGTCCTCTGCCTGCTCAGAGGGTCCGCCGTCTCATTGTCGTCCCCGGCCAGATGCACAGCCGAGATCGAAACTTCCTGCTAAATGGCCCAGAACTCGAGCTGCATCGCCTCCCTGCACAGAGGAAGTGACCCTGCCCCCCCCTTTTTGTTGAGGTAGTGCATGGCAACAGTGTTGTCCGTTAGAATCAGGACACTCTTTCCTCGCACAGTCGGCAAAAAAGCCTTCAGGGCTAGCCTGACGGCCCTCAGCTCCAACAGATTGATATGGAGTCTGGACTCCGACGGAGACAAACCACCGCTGACTGTCAACTCGCTGGCATGAGCTCCCCATCCCATGAGGGATGCGTCCATCACGATCGTCACCTCCGGCCAGGGCAGACAAAATGGGGCCCCCCTTCATCAGATTGCCTTTGACGGCCCACCACAGAAGGTGCTGGGCGACCGAAGGCGGCACCTGAACAGGGTCTGACATCCTGCCGGAGGACTGAGACCACTGGAGCTTGAGTGCCCATTGCACAGATCTCATCCGCAACCTGGCCTCTGGCACCAGAAGAATGCAGGATGCCATGAGTCCGAGCAGTCTCAAGAACTCGGATGCTGGGAGAGTCTGGGCAAGCTGAAACTTGTGCACCATCTGCTGAATGTGAAGAGCCCTCACCTGGGGAGGAAAACACAGCCCCAGGGATGTGTTGAGCACTGCTCCGATGTACTGGAGCCGCTGTGTTGGCGTCAAATCGGACTTCTTTAAATTGAGGGAGAAGCCCAGCTTGTGAAGGGAGTGGCAGGTGACGGACAGATGATCCAGGACTTGCTCGGGAGAGCTCCCCCTGATCAACCAATCATACGGGTAGGGGTAGACGTGAATCCTCCCTTTCCTGAGATGCGCTGCCACCACCACCATGAGCTTGGTGAAAACCCTCGGGGCGGAGGTCAATCCGAACGGCAGGACCCAAAACTGAAAGTGTGAGTCGCCAACCGCGAACCTCAGGTACTTGTGCTTGGGATGGACCGGCACATGGAAGTAACCGTCCTTGAGGTCGAGAGATACCAACCAATCCTGAAGTTGAAGGGCCGGGAGGACTTGAGAGAGAGTAACCATCTTGAACTTGTCCTTCCTGAGGAGTTTGTTCAAACCGCGCAAGTCCATGATGGGTCTCAATACCCCGTCTTTCTTCGAAATCAAAAAATAAGTGGAATACTATCCCTTGTTCCTCTCCGCTACAGGCACCAGTTCTATGACGCCTTTCTCCAGCAGGGCTTGAATTTCCTGCGCAAGGAGCGGATCCAGACTTTTCAAAGAGAGGTTCCCAGGTGGATTGTCGTGAGGCCTCTGCCGAAAAGGAAGACAGTAGCCGTGGGTTATGATCTCCAGAACCCACACATCTGAAGTAATGGCACGCCACTCTACAAGATGCTGCACCAGCCTTCCCCATCCGGCGAACCATGGGACCTGGCATCATGACTGAGTGGTAGCGGCTGCGGTGTTGCCTGAGGGCAAAGAGGCAACTGCCCGAGTGGCCTTGGCACCCTGAGTACCCTGTTTTCCACCTCTGGCACTCTTTCGGTGGCCTCTTTGACTGACAGCTCCTCTTGCTTTACTGAAGGACGAGTAATAGCGGAAGGAACCTCCCCTCCATTGTTGTCCCCTAGGACGAAAAGGCAGAGGTTGTCGAACTGCAGCACCCTACGACTTTGCTGCAGCTTTGCAGGTCTGCAACCTCTCAAGGCTCTCGTCAGCCTTGCTGCCAAAAAGATGTTCACCGTCAAAGGGCATGTTGAGGCGCCGGGACTGCACATCAGGAGCGAACCCAGACTTCGGCAACCACGCAAACCTGCGTATTATGGTGCTCGCCGCCATGGACCGGCTGACACAATCTGCCATGTCAAAACCCGACTGAACAGCCTCACACATGGCATCCTTGCCATCCTGAACCATAGCAAAGAAACCATCCCGTTCGTCCACTTCGGGAATATGTTCAGCCACTAATGCAACACAGTTCCACAGAGTGTGTGTGAAACGAGACAAGGCACATATGGAGTTGGCCGCCTGAAGCGCCATACCCCCTGAAGAAAACACTTTCTTCGCCCAGCCGTCAAAACGTTTGTCGTCCCTATCCGGAGGGATGGTAGGATACGACGCCTGCTTTGCCGGGGCCGTAGCCACCTGCACCACCAAACTCTCCGGAATGGGGTGCCTGGACAAGTAGCAGGGGTCGCTACTGGCTGGACGGTATTTTCGTGACAAAGACTTGCCCACTGCCGGGAGACTCTCTGGAGCAGTCCAAGCCGCCGCCACCCTTCTCTGCAGAGCCATACGAAACAGCAGTACCGGGTCAGTGGGGGGACCAAGATCAAGGATGTCCGTGAGATCATCCTGAACCAACTCCCCTGGGGGAGCCGACCATCCCAAGTACTCGGTGACCCGAGACATAAGACACCGGTACAAAGAATCGGCATGAGTGCCAGGCTCCGGCCTACAAAACTCCACCTCCGGAGAGGTGTCCAGTCCACTGGCATCATGCAGTGACTGCCTCAGGTCATCAAACTGGCTATGGCCCGAGAGAAGCTCATCTGGTACTGTAACCGGAACCAAGCCTTCATCAGAGCCTTCATCACCCTCTGAAATGTACTCCAGGCGGTGAGAGGAAGACACCTGGGGACCAAAGCTATGCCTGACCTAAGCCAGAGCCTTTCTAGGGGCTAACCCCGTGCCACGGGATCCCTCCGACACCACCGTCTCAAAAGGTGTCGAACGAGTCGGCGCCGAGAGAATCTGCGTCGAGCGAATCGGCATCAACGGCGTCGACACAGGCCTCGAAGCCGGAGCTCCGAGCGTGTCTCTCGACGACCTAGGCGCCAACAGCGTCGATGACCCCTAGGAGGCGGAGCCTCGAGAGAAATCGTCGACAACCTCGGCGCCACAGGCGTAGACGTCTTCCTCGAAGATGGCACAGGATAACGCGGTCTTGAGCGCGTCGAGGACCAGGACCTGGAACGGGCATGGCGAGAACGGCTACCCTCGTTCGAGCGGGACCTTTCCCGCGAGCCGTGCCGACCACCCGAGCCCGAAGGCGTACGAGCGGCGTCTCTCAACCCGTGCCGACCGACCCCACTCGGAGGCGCGGACGGACCGGTGCCCTGTGATTCAAGAATCGCTAACATCTGCTTCCCGAAGGAAGCCCATTCCTGCGTTGTCGCTTGCATGGTGGGATAAGCGACCTGCCGACGGACGGAATCCTCGGAAGAGGACAGGGAAGGCGACTGATGCCGGCGCTTCCGGGAATGCCTCGAAGAGGTGGAGGAGTGGCGAGACAGGCTCCTGGAAGGAGACCCACTGGACTTCCGAAGATGACGCGGACAGTCACCTCTCGAGTCATCCGTCGAAAGCCCCGTAGACCTCGACTTCCGGGGCTTAGACACCTGACCTACCGACAACAACTTCTTGCGCTCCCTCAAGGCCTCGGCCATGAGCGACTGGCAGTCGACACAGTGGTCCGTATCGTGGGCCTCCCAGAGGCACCAGAGGCAGGCGTCGTGCGAGTCCGTGACCGACATCTTGGACCTACAGTCCCGCATTTCTTGAAGCCCGGACGCGGGTTGAAGACGAAGTAGACATCGTCACGAACAGGTATTCACAAAAAACCGAACAGGTTCAACGAACCGAGAAGACTACAGCAAACTCCAAAGAGTCGAGGCGTACCGAGATTCACGAAGCGAACACATTCGCGGAAAAAATGGAACTGAGGCTACGGGCGTTGCGCGTCCTACTTATCACATCGGGTGACTTCGGCCGTCGGAGGGGGTCCTCGGGGACGGCGCATCGACGCAGGACGCAGACGCCGAAAATGTTCCGAAGCAGCACAGCTGTGGACATTACCCGTCATCGATATGGAATACGTCGGAAGACCCAATCCCCTCGAATGGATAATTACATTCCCCATATAGACACCAAAAGACTCATTAGTATACATGTTTTTTTCCCATAGCTAAAGCTGTTAAAGTCAGACAGGAAAATGGCATTCAATTTTACAACATTACCTTTATGCCAAATAACTTGTTTTAGTAACATTGAACTGTAGAATGACATCACAAAAATGGTCACAAACACTGTCCCCCTTCCTCCGCAAATTTAAACTGTAGAATCTTATCTTTAGCAATTTGTATTTTTAAATCCATGAACAGAGAATCCTGAACAGGCAATAACATTCTTCGATAAAATTCGAACATCCGCCACCAGTATCTAGCTTCCAATTAAATGAAACCCAGCTTGTATCGCAGAAACGAGTTAGAAGCACAAGTAGGGATAGTAAAAACCCCCTTCCATAACGTCCCTTACAACGTACTTAAATCTAGTTTCCCAACTTGTGGGTTAATGTTTGTGGCGCATAGAATAGAAAGCACAACTTTCCCCTCACAGTACTTAAGAGGACCGATTGTAAACCGACATGCATACTATGACATACAGATGTTAGTCTTTAAACTAAGATCAACCAGATCTCCTGCAATTAATAGGCGTGAGACGAGATGGAAGCCCAAGTATATCATCTCATTCATAATTTACAGTGGCTGGCCACCTGCACACTACCCAAAACCAAATTGCCTGCACCTAGTGTTCTCAAACTATGATTTTTGTTTTCGCAACTTTAAATTAAGTCATTTTTGGTTGTGTACTCAGATAAAGTAGTCAATAGTCGCTGTAGCCGGACTGTGGTATAATCCAGCAGCAGGACACAGTCTGCATAGGTGAGCCAACTCACCTTTGTTATCCCGATCTGAAGAGATGCCAAAGCTACTATATTAAGATCCACCTCCATGTCACTACAAGTTAAACAGGCAGGGGGCCAACACACTGCCCTGCTGCAGACCATTATTGGAGTTAACCTAGTCTATGGTGGCCCCTGCAGCTTGCTACCAGCATGTGGATAAATTAACAAACCCCAGGTCTTTAATTTTCCCCACAAAAGATGCCGACTGTGTCAAAAGCCATTGACACATCCACAGTAGCAACATAAAACGGTCTACCATTACCGATCACTCCAGAGAATGGCAGGGCATATAACAAAAACCCGTTCAGACTGGTACAATGCGCCCTTCTGAAACCGGTCTGCTGTTTAGAAGTCTGTTTTTTTAACCCACACTTCAAGTTCAACCAACACCAGTGACGCAAATAATTTACTGTCCACGTCCAGCAAGGCTATTGGACGATAGTTGCTTGGACACACTCTCCTTTCTTATAAACTGGAATTACACAGTTTCCATGAGTCCGGAGTTTTCCTTTATTTTTAATATCTGTAAATATCCGTAAATTCAATATACAAGATATAAACTCACATGTCTGAGTCGGACTTGAGGATGTTACTCAGACCGTTGGTGGTGGAGCCAGATTAAGAATGCATGTTTCATCGTGCAGAAAGAGCCTAGTGCTGCTGCTGCCTCGTTCATGTCCATGCAATGTATGCGCATTGAAATAAAATAAGCACTGGAGTAGCCACTAATAGCCGCCGCTAGGTTCAGAACTTCAGACAGTTGGAGAAAATTTCTGAATCTGAAGGAGGCAGGTGACTGTGTGCAGTGCACCGTTTACATTTCTTGCTTGCTTAAGTAAATGGATATGATAAATATCAATCAGCCAGGGTTTGATAGTTTGCACTGAGAATTGAGAAAGAAGGCTAACCCAAGCAACGGGGTGAGAACGTTTTCAAGAATAGTTTGATTTCAATCCATTTTCAAACCATATGCGGGTTTTGGTTTAGAAATAGCAGCACCAGCCAGGCCGCTGATTGCAGTTGGGTCGTGTACTGCCCTGGGTTGAGTCAACTTCAGGTTCCTTCCTTAGTGCATGTCCAGTCCATTAGTAAGTCACTGTACATTTTCCACTTCCTTGGCTTCAGGGGGCGGCCTGCCTGATCAGGGAGGCGGCCAGGCCCTTCCAGAAAATTGCAATGCAAATGGATTGTTTTCATGCATGCATGAGAGGCGCAGGCCTGGGAGAGGAGGACAGCACAGAGGCTGGGCTACCCTGGGCTCGGGTGCTGGTGTGTGCTGTCATTGCCTACAGCACACAGGCCAGCCTGATGTGGTTATGCACCTGCCACCCTGGCACAATATAATTATGAAACACCGTCTGAAGTTTCCCAAATTAATTTCCCTTTGCCCAGCGCTGGCCCGGCTTGACCCAGTATGTTACAAAAAAACAAGGTCCTGGTGTATCAAAAGGTTGGCCCATATAGGGTACAAATGAATTAGAATTATTTATCTGGTCCAAAACCTGTATAGCTAGTGTAATTTATACATATTACATGCGGTAAAAAGTAGAAGTCATTCCTTCACAAATGAGACATAAACATTATGGAAAATGCAAAGTAAAAGCTTTATGTCAAAAAAACAAAAATAACACACATGGTGAGGTCTAACATGTAAAAACATATAAAATCAGTGATATAAATGGTACATACAATTATTTGGTGTAGATTCATTAACAAAATGAGAACATTAACATAAATTTCTTCGTCACTTTTGGATTACAAATGAAATCTTAAGTGAAAGTATAGAATTGAAAAGACAATTGTATTAATGGTAAACTGTGTTCTTGCTAGTTGATCATAAGGAAAACAAATGCCCCTTATTGTTGTACAATTGTGATGAAACAAATAAATTAGTAGTTTTTATATCCCAAAGTCAAAAAGTTATTGTATATTGGGATTGGGTCTGCTTGACCCAGGGCCTTCTGCCAGAAGGCTAGTGAGCCCTCCAGACTATCTGGAGCGGCCAGCTAGCTGTTACAAGGTACATTTGCTATAAATGTAGAAATTTAGCAAATCTAGCCCATTCACAACGAATTGCATGCGCCTGCCGGTGCCACGTGCCTTTGCTTTGCAGTAGAAGGAGCCGAGCGAGGACTGAGAATCTGCAGTCAGTTAAGTGAGCACCGGAGACCGTGCTGCATGTGTCGCCATGCCAACCAGAGCCAGTCTGCCCTTGCATGCCCTGCTCCTGCTGCTCAGCCGGGTCTGCCTGCGCTGCTGCCCCCTGCCTGGCCCTGAGTGACTCACACTCATCAGCATGAGCAAGAGCAAGAGTTGAGCCGAGCTGCCCAGCCGACCCGCCGGGCCTCCTGGCCAGTGCCAGGCAGCCAAAGCCCCAAGCCCTCCCTGATCGCCGGTGCCGGTCGGCAGAGCAGAAGAGAAGCAGGCAGCCCGCCAGCCGGAGCCAAGAGCAATCAAAGGCAGAGTGAACTGACTTGCTTGGCGCTCGCTTTGCCGCCGGTCCGTCCGAGTTTGACAGACTCCGTCCGACTCCAGTATCCAAATCCAATTCCGATTTACAGAGAGATCAGGAGGGAGAGAAGAGTTGTTCCACAAAGCAAGAAGAGCCCAAGTAAGTAACTTGCTGCTCTCTGTGCACTGCTGGCCATAGACAATTAAAAACATGCACTTTTTTTTTTAGTATACTGCCCAACACGCATCCTCAATGGCGACCCAATCAGTGCTCTCTCTGATGGGCCAGTTGGGCCTGCGGCCTGCACTGTGGATGAGTTTAACATTCACAGTGCAATCCACCTGTCCCACTCGTAATCCTAGGTATCCTAATGTTTGACTCAGATCTGCCAACAAAAGATATTCATTGAAAGCCATTTCCACCGAAATGCACTTTCATTGAATATAATTCGTTGGATTTCAATTAGGGGTAGGGTTAGGATTAGTTTTTGGGGGGGGGGGTGCCCGTCGGTGTCGAGGGTGGGTGTTTGGGGGGGGGGTGGTTTGGTAGGAGACCCCCGCACCCCCCAAAATAGAAAAGAAAACAAACGCTACATGGAGCTGGTCAGTGCCGAAATACTTTTAAGATCTCAGCACTGGACAGCTCCATCTAACGTTTTAATGTGCAAAATAAATTAATTGAAATGCTTTCTTTTACATTTAAAAGCACATATCCATCGAAACTTGTCCATCCCTATATTCGATGGACAAGTTTCGCTGCATATGTACTTTTACATACGATCGCTTTTAAATGTTAAATATAGCATTTCGATGCATTTACATTCAGTAGTTTTTAATCGATTCATTGCTTTTTCGATGCATTTTTTTCGATGAAGACCATACACCGTCTAAATGCTGACCCTATGCATTGAAGGAGATCAGAATATTTTGCTTGTAACATAAGCATATGTCCTGTGGAATCCTTTCAAAACGTGTTTACCTGAATCCTATCACTTAATAGCTAATACAAGTACTAATGCAAAATACAAACTAACTACTGTGCTTAATTTCAATGAATGAGAAAGCGCAGTATTGCCTGACTCAGTCATACACCATGCACGCTTTTATGATTAGAAGAAATCTGTGGGTGTTCAATACATCCAGCGCATATTGAGGTGATTGTTGGTGTGCCTCATCACCATTATTAATGTCTTAATCCACATCAGAAGTTGACTCGACACTTCATGTTGTAAAGCATATAACACCATCTTGCCTGTCTGCACCACTTCTCGGTCTGCACTGCAATTCAAGGTACCACCTGCTCCTATGTAGGCACATGCATCTGGATTTGAGTATGCCTAATCCACACTGCTGCCAGATGTGCATTTGGCGATAATAAGTGCTGTATTTTTTGGGCTAGCTGGCATACAGGTATAATAAGACATGGCAGCAAGGTGTGCTTTAAAGCAAGAGAAACGGAAGTAATTTGACTTTATTTACACATACTCATACGTATGATGTCAACCAATACAAGGTATGTTGCATGACTATTGTGTTGTGTCTAGCTGTGTGCATATGCTGTGTTGTGTACGTGTGTGTGAATGTTCTTGTGGAACACCGATATTGACACACAAGTAGTACTAGACCTACAGATAACATTCTGAAACTGTTTATTCTTGAGAGAAACCCTACATTTTCTTCAAAGAGGCTGGACAGATTTACAGACCGATTTAAACAAATTGACCTCCAGTGTTTCGCAAGTCTGGGGACCTTGCCCAATTTAGCACTGGAAGGAAAACCATTAAGGGAAGGGGCATATAAACCCAGTTTCTTATGGCTATTGTGTAATTCCTGATGTGCCAAGCAGATTAGTTATATCCAATGCCACAGCTCACAGAAACTCAAAGTGCAGCAATGTAGATGGACATGGTGTATACCAGATGGCTAAATATTAATATCTGTGCAGTGGTATGTAACTACTGTACCATATTACCCATCCTGCTGAATGGACGTCAATAGGGCTTGGACAGCATCAGTCACGTAAATTGATGATGGTGGGTTTATATAGCACAGAAGCACATCACATGGCTGCAGTGCAGCCTTTTCTGTGGTCTCTTGGCACTTTGGGAAGGGACCCACAGGAAAATGTAGGTTTGACGTTTGAGAGTTAAGCTGTGTGGTGTGAGATCTTTGACTGAAGTGGGGAGTTTTTGTGGTGACCCTCTTCAAAACTGAGCATGTCAGAACAGTTGGAGCCAAACTGACGGCTTTCCAATATGGGCTAGGGGTACACAGCTGCCAGCTCACATTAATGCCTGCGACTGTCACTGGAAGCATTTGATCTTTCTACTTGTTTCTCCTTTCACTCGTCTGAGTCTCCTTTTTTTCTCATTTCCTCTTCCCTGTTCGCTCCACCTGTCTCTTATACCACTATCTCCCTTTCTATATGCTCCCCTCTGCTTTTTATTCTTTCTGCATCCCTTCTTTCCCAGTGTCTAATCTCTTTGCCATCATTCCTTCCCTCGCTCTTTGTTTCCCAATTCTCCCATTACATCCCTTTTTTCCTTCTTTCTACCTGTGTTTCTATCGGTTTCTCCTTTCCTTCTCACTGCTGTTTGACCAACCAGTCTTTTTTCCCTCCACTCCAATGCAACCATCTTCCCCCTCCATCATTCTCCATCCGCTCACTCCCTACTTTCATATTTATTCTTTCTCCACTCCTCACTGTCAATTTACCGGTTTTACACCATTGCTTTGTCTTCCTTTCCCTCGACTCGTTCTTGTCCTCTACCTCTCGCCCCTCCTTTCGGCTCCCTTTACCTTTAAGTTGCCACCTCATCTTTACCTTTCTTCTTCTTTTGTCATTCATTGCACCAGTTATTCTCCCTCTTCCGTTGTCCTGTTCCCATATCTGTACCTGCTGCGGCCTCTTCTCAGCAGCTGCCATCCATAGGTCCCGTGGTGGCGGTTCCTCCTGCACTCTACTTGACTTCCCGCTCCTGCTCTCCTCCCCTTGTTTGAGTAGCCGCCAAGGGGAGGTTTTTGATTAAATGTGATGCAAATTGTGCATTGAATAGAATATGTATTCAGTAACACTGGTCTAAACTACTACCCGCAGGCGCAGCATGAGAGAATCTTTCTGCAGTTCAATTAGTGAGTCATTGGCAAGTTAGCTGTGTGAACTTAATTAAATGCACTAATCTGTGTTGCTTTCCTTCTCTTCCTGCAGAAGTATGGAATAGAAAGCAACATGAATCCAGAGTCATCAGCGAAACCAAAAGTCTGGTGCCACAAGACAAAAACAGGTAGGCAAACAAACTTGCCAAAGCAACAAAATCCGCGCAAGTTATTTTGTCTGCTTTCAAGATCCAGCACAAAAGTTCCACTCACAAGCAGGAGCAAGGAACAAGTTATTTACCTGTAACTATTGTTCTCCAGCATGGATTTGGTATGGATTCACATGCTCATGAATATTCCCAGTCAGGCCGGGAATCCTCATTGAAGGAAAAACCAATTTCACTTACAAACTGTATTTCTCCTCTAAACCAGTCACTGAACTCTAGGTCATACTGGCCCCAGCCAATAACTCCCCTCTCCATAAACACCTTCTCTGGCAGCCACCTTCAGATTTGGTAAGTACATAAAGTGGCAGTATGACCAAGAAGAGCCGCAGAGGGGACGACAGGAGGATTTGCATGTGCAACCATGCCAGAACCATCCTGGATAGCAATAGTTACAGGAAAGTAACTTGTTCCTTCTCCAATATGGGGTCTGGCATGGATTCATATGCTCATGAATAAAGAATACCACGCAGTACAACATTACACAACCACGGGAGGAGGCAAGGCTCAACAGAAGCAATTACTCTTCCCTCCAGAACAGACTCACCTTCAATCGAACAGGTTGCATAGCACTGCTTGGCCGACTGTGGACTCCTCTCTGGAATCCCATTTGACGCAGTATAATCTTGTGAAGGTGTGCGTGGACCTCCATGTAACAGCCCTGCAGATGTCCAGCAGGGTCACACCAGACAGGAACGCTGTCGTCGCAGCGATCGCTTTGGTGGAATGGGCTCTCGGACGGCCGGGCAGCGGTTGGTTTTCCAACAGATGACAGTGTGTGATACAGCCAGAGAGCCACCTGGAGATGGAAACCTTGGACAAGGCCTTCCCATGGTTCACAGGACCAAAATTCACAAATAGTTGCGACGTCTTCGGGGAACTCTTTGTGCATGCCACATAGTACTTCAAAGCACAAGCCACATCCAGCGAGTTCAAAGTCCTTTCAGACAGCGACAAAGGTTTCGGAAAGAACACAGGCAACACCAAAGGCTCGTTGAGGAGAAATTCCGACTGAACCTTTGGCATGAAGCAGGGGGTGCGTCCGCAGCACCACCCTGGAGTCGTGAAAAGTCAGATACAGCTGTTTGCAGGATAGGGCCTGGAACTCACCCACCCTCCTGGCACATTGGATGGCCACAGAAAGCCGTTTTCCCTAAGAGGAACTTGAGAGGGGCCTGATGCATAGGCTTGAAAGGGCCGACGGCCCCCCATTAGCCTCATCAGTACCACATTGTGTTGCCACGCTGGGGCAGGCGCCTTCACTGGCGGGAATAATCCAAACAGTCCTTTGAGGAACTCTGACGAGACGGTGGGACCAAAGAAAGACCATCCAGGAGAGGTGGGCTAGCAGGAGACAGCCGCCAGAGGCACCTTGAAATTAACATGTGCCAGCCCCGCCTTGGCCAAGGACAACAAGTACTGAAGTACCTGAGGTGCTGTGACACTCAGGAGGATTGATCTTCTGCACCCGGCACCACGTAGGGAGCGGCTTCCATTTGTGCCCGTAGTACTTAAGAGTCGACGTACGCTCTGGCCCTGCCAAGGACCTCCCTGCCGTCCACTGGCAACTCGTACCCGCCGAACTTGAAGGTTGCAGGAGCCAAACCATCAGGTTCAGCAACCCAGGGTCGTGATGCAGGATTGCGCCTCCTTCTCTGGTGAGGAGATCTGCAGCAATTGGCAGCTTGACCAGAGGCGACATGAGCGGGCTGAAAAAGACCGGGTACCAAATCTGCCTCGGCCACGCCGGGGCGACAAGGATCATCCTGCATTGGCATTGTTTGAGTTGATTGATGACTCGCGACAGGAGAAGCAACGGTGGGAACGCGTACAGGACCAGGCCTTCCCACGAGAAGGAAAACTCATCCCCCATGATCCTCGGCTGGTGGAACCTGCTGGCGAATTTCTGGCATTTGGAATTCGTCGCTGCAACAAACAGATTGATCTGGGGTCTGCCCCACTTGAGGAAGAGGCGGTCCACCTGATCCTGTCGAAGTTCCCACTCGTGGCAGAAGCCATTGAAGGTGTTCTTGAGTCCCGCCATGTGAAAGGGGAGGAGGAACAACTCTTGGGCGACGGCCCAGTGTCAAGTCCTGCGTCTCTCTGGAGAGCACTGGGGATCTGGTGCCCCCCCTATTTCCTGATATGGAACATTGTGGTGGTGTTGTCCCTGAATATCCGCTCTCCTTTGCCCTTGAGGGACGCAAGGAACGACATGAGGGCACAGAACACTGCCTGCAGCTCCAGGATATTGATGTGGAGATCCCTCTCCTCCGGCAGCCACAGACATCTGGCGTGGAGACGTCCGGTGTGGGCTAACCAGCTCTACAGGGAAGCATCTGTGGTGAATGTCTCCTGGCACGGGGCTCTGAAATCCTGTGCCCCCAGCGATGTTGGAGCATACGCCCCACCACCATACCGCTTGACAGAACTCCTCGGCGAGAGCAATCTGGTCTGCAAAGCTTCTGGACATCTGGATCCAGTGAGCATCCAGGAACTCCTGAAGGGGTCACATCCGCAACCTGAAGAGCTGGATCAGGTAGATGCACTACAACATGACAAGCAGCGACATGGTGCTCTGCGGCACTCTTCAGTGCCAACAACCGTTGCACCTTTCACAGCAGGGCCGGTATCCTCTGTTGCGAGGGAGCTGCCAGGCAGGAGACCGCGTTAAGCCTGGCCAGGAACAGCATATTCTGCAATGGTATTAAGCAGGACTTTGGATAGTTGACGGAGAACCCCAGATCCGTCAGCTGCCGGACGATCTTCACCATGTGTTCAACGGCTACTTCCCTTGACTTGGCCCAGATGAGCCAGTCGTCGAGATACGGGTACACATGTAACTCCTGTAGACACAGATGGGCCGCCACTGGTGCAAGGCACTTCATAAACCCCCTGGGTGCCGACTTCAGTCCGAAGGGGAGGGCCTTGAATTGGTAGTGCCTTCCTGTCTCTGCGTCAGTGTTAATGGACTGCAGCAACTCGTCAACGGCCTTCCCAAAGAGGTTGTCCCCGAAGGGCATGTCCAGCACCCTCGTCTGGACCCCCTAACGGAAGTTGGGGGCTTTCAGCCAGCCACGACGGAGGCAGACACCGTTCCCCATCTGTCAGAACCCTGTGTCCGCGATGTCCACGGAAACTGATGGCATGGTCCGATGCCACCTACCCCTCCTGGAGGATGGAAAGCGTCTCGACCCGTTTGTCGTCGGGTAGGAACTCCAGCAGCAGGGCCCTCTTATACCACAGCTCCCTGTCTTACCTGGCCAGGATTGCAAGTTCGCTGGCCGCCTTGACTGTTGATGCCACCGAGTAGATCCCCATTCTTCCCATGGCATCCAACTTCTTCCCCTCGCTATCCAAAGGAACGGAGGATGAAGACAAGGTGTTGAACTACTTTCTCACAGCCGCAAAAACCATATAGTCTAGGGAAGGCTGCAAACATAGGCACTTGGGTGCAGACTCTGGCACCCGGTACTTTTTCTCCAGCCTCTCTCTCTTGGCTGTGGCAGGAAGCTAGGCCCTCCTCCCAAACATCATCCAGGAGAGGCACCGCCAGGATGGTCTTCCTCTGGGCCTTGCACCTTTGGTATAGGAAACCTTACTTCTTGGTCTCTTCTGGCATCAGTTGGAAGGGTTGGGACGCTCTGGTGACCATGGCATGGAACAACCCCACCTCGTCCGGGAGAGAATCCCTTGGCTGCGACTAACCACCCGCCGTGGCCATGTCCTTCCATCCGTAGTCACTGTGTCCGTCCCCGTGTGCCGGGGTGGGCACGTGTGAAGGTTGATGCAGCAATGTAGGGTGTCGCTTCCTCTTTCACTGGGGCCGACAGTGTTGCTGGCATCCTTTTCTGAATCTCTGACACCAGGGTATGTAGGGTCGAAAGAATATCCAGTGACACATCCCTCGGAGGGGGTCGGGCGGTAGGCCTATTGGGCCCGTACTGTTGTCTGCATTTCCGCCATCGCCCCCCTTGGCGTTTCCACCATCGGCATCCCCCACGTCCTACTGGACAATGTTTATGAACACCTGGTCCTCCTCGTCCGAGTTAGAAATATCTGTGCACTGGAGTACGGTTGAGGCCTCCTCCGACCCCTCGCCCCCAGCCTTTGCATCCTGAAGGGTGGGGTTCGGGCTTAGGGATGGCATCCTCTTCTCCGGTGTTCTATCCACCGGCTTGGCCGAGGCCTCCCGCCTCGGGGGCAGGGACAGCACCCTTAGCCTTAGAGGTGGCGGCCACCACTAACTCGATCGACGATGACTTCATCTGCATGGCTTGGGCCTTCTGGGGCGTCTTCTCTGGCTTTTCCCACAGCTTCGCCGGGTTAGGCGATTTCCTCTTCGAGGAAAAGATGGAGACGAAGAGCGCGCCCTGCCCATCGCGGGACCAGCTTGCGCGGCGACCCCAATGCAAAACTTGCAGTGCTTGGCCTGGTCTTGGGCCCCCACGGATGAAGCACTCTCAAAGGACTTACAAGCCAGCTCCTCAGACAGGTCCTGGGTGAGGTATGCCACTGCTTGCCGCACGGGACAGAGGCCTGGGCGCTTAGCCATGCTGCCAGCCTACTGTGACAATCCTTCATGGTTAGCTTGGCGAACCAGAGGCAGATTTCACAATCCACTTCCCTGTGATCCGGATGGAGAAAGTAGAGGCACTAGAGGTGTGTCATCTACAAACACATTCCGCAGCTGGAGCAGTTTGATAAGGGAACTCCCCTCTCTTCTCTCTTCTCTTCCGACATGGTCCGGAGTGCGGAGTAGGCCTGATGGCCTTCTGGAATCTTTGATGCAACTTCAACGATTCTTGCCCTAGAGGGGTGTTGAAATACACAGAAACTGATCCCCACTTGTCGGCTGAAGGAGCAAAAGAGCACACAGGCTTGGTTTGACAAAAATATAACTTTTTATCGAAAAAAGCACAAAAAACATAGAACAGATCACATAGCAAAACACAACGGCTCCCAACACTTGAACGTGCAGTAAAAATCTGAAGATGGCTGCCAGAGGAGGGGCTTAGGGAGAGGGCAGTCATCGGCTGGGGCAATATGACCCGGAGCTCAGTAACAGGAAATTCTGCTTCATTCTGTCACTCATGCTTCTGGTGATGAACGTCTGTCTACTGCTTCTCCTCCTATTACGATATATTCCGCAGATCACGCATTACACACTGACATTCCTGTGTGTCCACAACGCTCTACTGAATCTACAGAGGGTCTGACTCCTGATCAGTCAACAGACATTGTTACCCAACCTGAAGTTATGCATGGTCGCACAACTGCTGATTGCACTGAAACTGTTGAAGATACCAATGTTGGCACACAAGTAGTACAAATGCAGTGAGAATATAAAAATGCAGGTCACACTTGATGCACCAATATTACCCAAAAGATCTGTACCTCTTTTGGAGCAGGCCAATGTTTACACCTTTAGTTCGAACACTTCTTGCAGCTGGTCCATGTCAGCCTGGATTAAAAGATGGCTATACAAAATGTACATATGACTCCAATCTTCGAAGATTTAACCCAGAGCGCTATAAAAAAAAAAAAAGGTTGCAGATGGATGCTCTGTAGTAAAGCAGTGGTTAGTGTATTCTCCTAGAAGTAACTGTTTTTTTTGCTTTGCATGTTGGCTATTTGCTGATAAATAAAATTAGCACTTTACAAAGGTTTGGTCTGATCCGAGCTGTGGTTTTTCCAATTTTAAAAAACGAACAGAAAAAATTGTAATGCATTCCAAGATACACTGAAGTTGAAAAACAGCTACAAATAGCCAAATTTAAAATTAGCCAAGATAGAACTATTTTTTCTGAGCTAATAAAAGCTGAAAGGGAGCAGAGAAAATCTGCGGTATTTTAAGGTGACTGCTTGATACTATATTGTATCTCGCCAAGCAAGCGATGCCTCTCTGTGGACACATCGGATTGGGAAGTACGTCCAATGGAGGATATTTCTTGGAGTTACTCAAAATGATGTCCAAGTATGACAATGTTTCAGCACAGCATATTGTTCAGGCCAAGCGGAATGAAACCTACTTGAGCCATGACATCCAGAAGGATTTCAATAGTGCACTAGTGAAAGGCAATGCGGGCTATCCTTGAAGTTAAAATTGCCACATTCTATAGTGTCATTGTTGACTCTAGATAGATGTCAGCAGAGTTGATCAATTTTCTTTGTCTCTTGCATATGTTACATCATCTGGTCATGCAACTGATCATTTTGTAACATTTGCTGACTGCCTGGAGCAGGATCAGCAGACTTTTATTAACTATTGACATCGACTTCAGAGTCCCTGGAACTTGAAGTTTCCTTGATCCATGGGCAGGGGTGTGATGGTGCAAGCACGATGTCAGATGTATTGCTGGACTGCAAGCACTTGAGAAACATCTCTCGCCCAGAGCTATATATGTTTCCTGTTGTGCGCACAATTTAAATCTTGTGTTGATGCTGCACAGCCATGTACAAATGGAAAGTTATTTTTGGTACACTTGAGGCACTGTACACTTTCCTTACTGGCAGTCTGCCTCGCTTGAAAGTTCTGCAGGAAAAGCATGACCTACCGGAAACGGCCCGGACATTAAAAAAGCTGACCCTAGATGGGCTAGTCGTAAAAGGGCAGGAGATTCAGTGAAGATTCAGCGAATCAAAACATTGTTAACAATTAGCATAGCACCGAATATCCACTGGATGCATCCCAAATGCAAATGGAAAAACACTTTGATGCACAGGGGCTCTGGAATGCAATTGAAACCTTAGAGTTTAAATTCTGAATATGTTTTTGACACAAAGTCCTGCAAACTGTGCATACACTACATATTTGCAAAGTAGTACACTTATTTACTGCAGAACGCATGGTTGTGACATGCTGTAAGGAACTAGAGAAACTTCAGACAGATTATATATTTGATTGGTTTGAAACAGATGCTAGAAACATGGCTGAAGAGTGTGGGGCATCAACAATTTCGAGAAAAAAGGAAGAGGGCTGAGAAAAGCTTTCATGATGAAGCAGCTGATGATCATCCTTTAGAGAGTGGGAGGCAGGCATTCAAAGTTGAAATCTTATGAGTACTTCCTGATACCTTTGTTGCTCAGATGACAGTGAGTTTCAAGATTTTAGAAATACTGTGCATATATTCAGCACTGGGTCCTAAACATTTTACTAGGTCAGACAATGCTGACACATTGAAAGTGTTAGCTACATTTTATGCAGGTGACGTCTCTGTGCTAGATGCTATGGAAGAGTATTTGTTTTGTGCACTGTATGGGGAAATATTCTCTGACAGCTAGCAGTTAATAATTGATGTGCTGCCTTTCTTGATCTCTAAGGATATGCAGGGTGTTTCGAATTTGTACAGAATGTTAATCACTTTGGCGGTAAGTAGCCCAGCCGCAGAACGAAGCTTTAGCACAGTGAAGTTGATCAAATATTACTTAGAGTCACCATTGGGTGAAGATAGACTTTCAAATGTAGCCTTCCTAAGTATTGAGAGACCTGACTGACTGTGGACTTTGATGAAGAAATTCAGACATTTGCTTTAATGAAACCATGCAGAAAGGCTTTGTAGCGCAGATGCTCCATAGTTTTTTGGCTGCGGTAGAGGGCTTCTTGGTTGTAATCTGTCACAGCAAAAAATCTTCAAGCACATTAGTCTTCCGTAGCCTACCGCTACATGGGACACATTCTCACCTTGCATTTGAAGGAAAGGTTTCATCCTCATTACATGTATTGTATATGTTTGTGTGTATGTATTGAGTCATTGTTATGCAATAAGCATTTGATATTAGAGATCTTTATTTTCAGCTCAAATGTTTGGCCACATGTTGGCTTTTTATACTAAGACATTTTTACAAACGATACTGCTTTAATGCACTCTGGGAATAATGACCATTACATTGAAAGATGTATACAATTGTACTTAAGTTGTTTGCTAATGTATAGCTTTGTTTCAGGAGGATCCATAGGTCTGTTGCTGGGACAAAAGGTTATTGTTGGTCCCACTCCCATCTGGTGTTATATTGGTATTTATATTATCAGGGTATCTTATATTTTTTAAATTTAAATGTCTAGACACATGGCTTGTTTGTGCCAGGCAGACAAACTTGTATAATGTGTCAGAGAATCTAAGAAAATTATTAAAACATTGTCCATTGCAGTCTGTGGTTTTGTATTTTTTGACCTGGTTACCACCAGCACGGTATGGTATATTGCTTGCAAATGTTTATTGAATTGTTCTTATTTGCCATGCTGGTGGATGGATCGGATTCAGATCTCTAGATTTCACTGTCACATTGAAATTACATTTTAATTGGACACTCCCGCCATAACAAATGTGTGGTGTGTAACCAATAGATGTGGCTTGTAGTGTAAGGTTTTATAAAAAATGAAATATTGGGTAAAAAACCTTGCCAGTTTTCCCTCGAATGTTAAGCTTCAATAGTTCCTAGTTATACCCGCAAAATTAAGTAAATGTTAGTGACCCCTGTCCCGACCCAGACTACACAGACCATACCGGCGGGGGACACGTTGGTGCACCAGAGTGGCACTTGCCGCACTCCCTCCCTCCCTCCCTCCCCCGGCACCAAAACCTGGCTCTGCCACTGCAGGCCGTTAGGGCCAGGGGCCCTAGACGATGAAGCTTTACCAATAAGTTTCCCAATTTGAAACACAGAAAATTCAAGATTCCACGCTACTTCCTCCATTACAATGCTATCTGTGGCACTCTGATTTAGAAATGTTTGAATGGTAATGTTCCCAAGTTCCTGCAGATATTGTGTTTTCTGGCATAAATTGCTGTGGCCTCTCCATATTCCTGATCATTTTCCAAAAATTACACATGGTTTATTTTAAGAACTGTTGCCAGAATACCAGCACTATCGCGTTGCAATAAAGTTAGTTGGTGGGCTTTCACACAATTATTATAGTGTGATTTCAAGGTTTCAAATGTTTTGTTTTTAGTATCAGGAGCTAAGTGTTCAGAGAATACCCCAAGACCAACTTTCAATGATTTTTTTCTTTTCTGCCACTACAGCATCAAAATAATGACTATGCTGTCTGTGACACAATTTTGCCTTAGCAAGCATGGCAATACATGAACCAATAAATCGAGAAAACCTCTCTACTTCCAAAACCATTTTCTTCTCAACTCAAGTGGAATTTTGACACAAATGCCTCATATAATTATTGAATATGGCTAGGTTCTTGTGTTTGCAACTAATGACGTTTCCCCTGCCATTCACTCTCAGTATGCTTAAGAGACTGGACCATGCAAGAATCAATAGTGATATGGAACACTGCTGTCAGCATTAAATGATCACGACAAACAAAACTAGACACTTCATATATAGATCTTGAGACACAAAAGCATAATCAATACTCGAAGTGGCCTTACCATTTGTCCAAGTATAATTTGCTGTAGGTCACCACTTACAGTCACATTTAATCTTAACGGACCCCAAGTATCACACAATGTTTGCCATTTCAGCCCATATATCGTTTTCCTCGAACTAATTCTATTATTCATACTCTGATAAGGTAACATATCGTTACAAGTAGCATTCATATCACCAGCAAGTATTACTTCACAGTTCTTACACTCACTAATTAACTTTCACTTCATTCAGCTGGTCTAAGACTTCAATTTCAATATGCGACAGGCACTAGTAGATGTTATCAGGGCTAGCTGTTCGCCTGGCCCGATCGTTATTTAAGACTTAATTTTACTGCTAATATGCCAAAATATCTGACACAATATGAGCGCCTCTAATGTAATTGGTATCAACCGCAGTTAACAGTCCCCATAAGGTCTCCCCCAAGTATCACCTCTGGCCATTTGTTGAAAAATCTTACACTCATTCGTGACAGTCCTTGTCAGCCAAACCTCCTGCAACATTATTATAGTATGGGATCTCAAACAATTCCCCAACTCAGCGTTACTAAAAAAAGTGGGTATGACCTCGCGTATTCCATGAAATTAACGTTAAATTACTCTTCCGGGGCTCTACAAACAAATCCTTGCTTGAGTTTCGCAATTCTATGATTCTCGGCAGAGTGTATTGGGTAACCAACTACAATCACCCTCCCCTCTCTGATTCGCCCCGGTTGAAGCGTCAAAATTCACCATTCTCCTGCCGTCACCCGTGTTTACACACTGAATCTGCAGGTTTAAAACCTCATTGGATCACTGTACCTTTACATACTGCCTATTCTATTGTGGAGAATTGATTTCGTCTTCCACAAAGTCCACCAGAACTATGTCTTTTGTTGACAGAAGCCTCACCTGCAGGACTTCATGTAAAAGATTCAGAACACAAGATCGGTTCAGAACAAGATCCCTACCAAAACCCAGGACAAATTCTAACAGCTTCTTAGTTACTCCTACCTTTTCATTAGACAGTTCCTTCAGAGTTAGATGGTACTATGTCTCTGCTGTCAGTTTGCGATGCAGTAAATGCAATTTTTGCACCCCCTATCGCAAGGGTACCAAAAGCGATGTTTCTAGACGTGAAATGGGTGCTAGCAGCCACAAGATTATGAGTACATTGGGTACTCACATGCTGTACATTCATAGGCAAAATGCACTGTGCCTCTTTTCAACCATTTAGCGCTGCTACTGAAGTTGTTACATTAAAACTGAATTAGTCTCCAAAGTAGTATTCTTATCACATTGAGTACCGCAGTTGTATCTTCGAGCCTTTTAAACTCCCAATAGAGTTGTTGCTAGAACTATATGAAGTCTGCCTCACTTTCCTTAAAAGCATAAGAAATGACTAGAGAAATTAATGTTTTAGCTAGTGTCCTCCGATACTGGTTCTATTGCACGATCAGATGGATTTCATGCCACATTATCTTCACTGTCCATTAAATGCAAAGCTTGCAGACATTTCCAAGAATTCTTGCATTTCACATTTTTTTTTTATTTGCTTCTTGGCCTTTTTTCGATAATTGCGTTGTCTGCTGTTTAGAAGTCGAATTTCCAATACTTTGGGCCACTTTTCCTTCCAGAGAGGACTGCAACTTTAATTGGGCCACTAATAGAATCAACTTTGCTACTTTTTACTCAGACCTTTGCACTGCCTGATGTGTAGATTTTCGTACCCGTTTTCACATACACAAACGCTTCTAGTCTTGAGGCATTTTCTTCTAATTTCAGTTTAATGTCACTATTACTTTAACCTTTATTCGACTGCAGAGTCAGGTACACATCTTACAAATAACGTAACAATGCATACACATTCATATCCGTTAATTGGCAATAAAATACACAAGTTTAAAAAACAATGAAGCCATAAACACAAAATGCTGCAATAACTCCCATTTGCTCCTGAGACCTGGCTGTTAGCATTGGTGGAATTTAAGTCATATAGTGAAAAGTGCTTGGTTGACATGGCCTCTGTCGTTAGATCATTAGTGGCGCGCACTTGGGGGGCAGTTGCAGCACCTACACTACATCATTGGTTTAATATTATGTCGACATGTGAGCGGAGGGAGACGCAGTACAACCTAACGCTCCCCCTTAACAGCAGACCCAGGGACTATTGGACGGCCTTCAGAAGCTACATGCCCAGCGACTGGAACTGTGAGAGCGTTTCCTCGGTGCAGGGCAACCTGGAGGATGCCCCTGCAACACATCCGAGGTTGCGACCCCGGAGACTGGCTAAGGACTACATCTTGGGGTTCATATCCTCTGTCATTTGGATGCTGTGGGTCATGAGGCATTCCATACGGCTGCGGTACACTGATGCGCAATTGTTCAATGAATGTATAACCTGGAATGAGTTGGGGGAGGGAGGGAGGGGTTCACTGTCCTATGTTGAGGCATGGTTTTATTTTTTTTGTCTTCTGTACTGAATGCATTTTAAAAAAAAAGCTGCAATAAAAAGTACATGCAGAAGATGGCATGGGAAGGGCAAAGATCAACACTAATTAGGCAAGGTTCCATCTGCGATGCTATCAAAAACCATCTTTTTAACCACGCCCAATGTATATTTAGCAACAAAATAAACCACATCCATATTAAGAGAACTTTTGCAAAATTGATTAGCCTCAGACTTTATGCAACAGAAGCAAAGGTCTAAGAAATCTTTCAGTCCATTAGGTGCAAACTATCTTTTCTCGTGGAACCACAGAGTATGCAAATAACACCATTTGAATTTTTCCACTTGCCAGTATCTGGCACCTTCCGATATCCGGTTCTAAACTCAATATAAAGTGCTGGTGCTAATTTAAAGTGATAATATCAAGGTAGGGCTCATACCCAAACATCTGTTTGGAGAGCAAATAATTCATGCCATGAGCTAGACCTACACACAATCTTTCCATCTTTCTGGACCTTAAATCTGCCCATGCCTTTTTTACCCCAAGTAAAGTGGTTTTAGAAATCAAACTCAGGGTCAACCAATAACAGGAGAGATTCAGTGCTGCCAAACGGTTCTTTACATGGGCAAGCCACAGAATGTTTCACTCCCCTCCATACTCATTACATGGATCAGAGTTTCTCGTTATTTGCCAAGACTGCTGCGTTCCCCCATATTCTGATCCAGTATAGAACCAGTCTTATGCAAACCTCTTCATCAACTGGCCAAATATCCCATTCCATATGGACGAGAGCCATCGGAGCACCTTTGGGAAGCAATAAGAAACCTTTTAGAAATGAAATTTGTTTTCAGTTATACTAAAAGTTTGACTCCTGGTGAAATCCCAAATGCCTGCGCCATACAAGGCCACCAACTTTGCTTGTGATTTATGTACTTCCAGAACTGGGCGCACTGCCCCCCCTGGCATGGCTGAAAAAGAAATTCAGGAGATCCACAATGTTTCCCCTTAGCATCGCTGGCCTCATCTATGTGGCAGTACACCCCCCCACATTACAAGCAAAACGAATACCAAGGCAGACATACCATGGAACCTGCTTCAAATGTAAGCCTCCCTGTTCTATAGAGGGGTTTATTCTTTGTATTCTTGGGGGCAAAAATTCATAATTTTTGTGTTGCTTACGTTCAATTCAAGGCCCAATTAGGCACATTTCCTTACGGAACATGTCAGGGATGATCTCAACCCAGATGGTGTGGTGGACAGAAGGACAGTGTTGTCTGCAAAGTACAGTGCTGGGAACTTCTCGTTCCCCAGCCTGGAAAATAAAAGTTATGCTGACTCAATTCTTCAATGACTGTTGATATAAATAAGAAATAGGGGTGCTAAAATACACCCCTGCCGAACACCTCTGTCCCCCTGTAAGGGGGGCGGTTATGTCTCCCGCTAAGCTCCATCGTATTGTGGCTGAGTTGCCAGAATATAACAGCTGAATTGGGGTTAGCAGTGTCTCAGGGATATTCTTAGTCACTAATGTGTCGCAAAACTTCCTCGAAACACTGTCAAACGCAATTCGTAAGTCAACAAAGACTGCATACAGTTTGGTTCTGGACAGGCCCAGATACTTGTGGGCAATTAAATACAAGCTGAACCCCTGTCAAGCCAGATCTAAAACCTGCTTGCAAGTGGCTGAGGAAACCTTCACTAGCTACCCATTCCTGAATATTGTTTAGGAGGGTCTTTGCATACATCTTACCCGTGATGTGCAGAAAGGAAATACATTATTGCCCCAAGGGATTGTCCCTGCCCCCCTTTTTGTATATTGGGACAATCTAAGCAGTACTCCCAGAATCGCGTATTTTCCTCATGGCAAGCATAGCATTAAAAACGCTCATTGGGACTGGAACCCATCTGGTTAGTTCTTCCTTAATACAGGTTTACCGAGATTTTGTCTGGCCCAACTGCTTACCCCACCTTTTGGGACTTCCAATACAACCTCCACATCTTAATAATGTATGAGCCTTTATTTCCAGATGGGTATCTTTATAAAGTTGAAGTAAAGAGTTCAGGCCCAAGTCTTGCGTGAAGGCTAATTGAGACTTCAGATTGGGTAATAATTTGCCCTCAAGTTTACCCCCCCCCCCAGTTGGATGGTGAAATACTGAGGAGATTGGAGAAGGGAGAGTGATTTATGCCACAATTGCTCCACACTCGGATCGTGCTCCGATAATATTGACAGGAAAGCCTGCGAATAACAATCATTCCCTCCAGCTAGGGTTACCTCAGAGAACTCATCTGCGTTGCCAGCTCTACTATTATTGCTCAGATTGGATAATTCAAGTGAGCTAGTATCAGGAATAAAATATGAATCCATCCCCAATAATTCCGCCACATTTTCTTTGGAGGGAGTAAAAAAGGCTTTTGTTTGAACTTTGCTAGTGCTTTTATGTTGATAAAAATCTATAATGTTACGCACTTGTTTATCTGTTACTACACACTCTAACCTTTTTACAATTCCCCTTTTTTTCCCTGATGCCTTCCAACACATCTAGTGAGTTAGCAACTCCCAGAGCAATTTCTGGAAACATAGGTTCGAGTACGTCCCTCACTGTAATAGAAGAGACATTTACAGAAGACTCAGTAATATTTGAGATGGCAGGCAAACCATATGTAATGTAAGACCCTGATCCTAAGGGCCCTTGCCTAACCTGATCTTTTGCTGCCATACCGATCAAGGTTGTCAGCTAACCTTTTGTTATGTTAGGGAGTGGTTACAAGTTTTCCTGCACCAATAAAGAGAATCCAAGCTAATCTACTATTTTTCTTTTCACAGAATGTAAGTCAGACGCAGGTCCGTCGCTGCTTGCCGACTTTAGAAACTGCTTTCCTTTTTGACAAATCGTAAGCCTCAAGTCCTGCTGTGCCAGTGACAGCGGCAATGGCAGCTGGTCACTAGGTCTGACTAATGCAGTTAATGAGGTGTGTGCTTCAGTGAACTCGTCTCCCCCCTCTACTACCATTAGAAAAATGGACTCTTCAGTTCTAGATTTTATCAACAGCATACTTTGTATTAAAGATATGTCGGAGGAAAAATCCGGGACTGCTGCAGCAAGTGTTAAGAGACTATCAGGGTTGCTGTGTCGGTTATATGAGCTTGATCCCATTTCCAGCTGGACCAAACGGAGTTCTTACAAAAATCAAAGAACACACTGGTCACTCGCCTGCGCTTTGCTAACTCTCAGCAGTAGTCGCAGCTCGCTGAAAGGTTCAGCGGCCTGCCCCAGCTACACACACACTCGACACACACTCTACACACACTCGACACACACTCTACACACACTCTACACACACACCCTACACAGCTCCGCTGAATGCACAGAGCTTATGAAGGCAGTTGTGCTCCTCCAAAGCGCATCCCTCCAGCAGCACCAGTAATTGGGACAAAGTTCCACCAACTCCAAAAATAGAAAAATGAAAGCACTCTGTCTTTAACGTGCAAGACGATATGCAATAGTTCTGCTGAAAAGCCTGGAAGAGTACTGCTTCGGTTAAATTACTGAACTCCTCCATGGAATTGTTCAGGAGATGGAGGTTTAGAAATGGGTAAACAAAATTTTAAAAAATCTGCTTGAGACTGCGAAATAGGAAGAGCAAGAATCGAAATCCCCTCTTCCAGCAGGACATTCGCCGATAGCTTCTGCTCTTCCCAAAAGAGTTGAGGTTCATCCAGCCACAGTCTCTAGAAGAGGAAGCAGCTGACAAATAACTTGCATTCATCTTGAAGAGTCAAGTAAAAAGTACTCTTTTGGTTAGGAACAACCCTATTCATGGGGCTGAGCAAGGAGTGAGGTTATGGCATTGGATTCAACAGCCACAGAGCAGTGAAAATCACATTCCATTTTATTATAGAGTTGGGCTAATCAGGGGTTTTAGCGCAACAAACGGTCCTTGGCTCTTAAAATGCCAACATTAGAAGAGAATGCACTTTTTAAATCCCCTAATGTGAATAGTAAGGCTACAGTTTCTTCAAAATGCATTTGAGGATGAGACAGAAAAATAAGACCTATGATCAGGTTCATCATGAGTGGGATCTATAAAGCACAAACTTGAATGTTTACAGTAGAGGCGTCAAGAGTGCATAGTCACTGAACAAAATAATAGACATGTTATGTGGTTGTCATGAATCAAGTTCTTGCTTATCAAATAAGGTAAGTGTTCCGATTCCTAGTTTGGAGAGAACTATACAGAAAGTAGGTCCATAAAGCATGATTAATATTTAATTCTGCATGCAACTTAACTGCACTTCCACAACATACTTTACTTAATAAACAAAAAATGAAGTGTGGAATGTACTCTGCAATTACAATACGTACCTACTCGCGGATGTATGCATTGAGATTTGTCAAATCTGGGTAGCAATGGGGCGCTGGACATAGGGGGTGCACCCAGGCAGGTATAGGGTGGGATGGTAATATCAGAAGGAGCTGGGATGGTTAGGACAGGACAGTAGGGAAGAGAGGGTAGGGAGTAGGGTCGAAGGGAGGGAGAGAATAAGGTTTGAGTCGAGCCATCAACAAATGTCAAGATTTTCTCAACTGTTTAGGTAGGTATGGTATGGGGACTTGTAATGCGTGAACTAAGGCCAGGAGGCGCTAGGCATGTTTATAACATTAAAATCAGCTTGATCAGCCACCAGGGGGTGCAGAGTATGGCAGCCTGAACTGCATTGCTTCCCCGGCTAAAGGCGAAAAAAGGGATCCCAGCCCCTCTTTTCCCCCACTGACGCGATCGTAAGGCAGCAGCTTGCACGGGAGATCCGATCACCCCGCCCCCACCCGAGGGACAACTTTTCTGATACAGCAGTGGCACTGCACGCTGAGTTCCGACCACCACGAGGTAGGACGTGAGCAAGCGAAAGGCACCGAGGCAAGAGCAGCCTGGCCAGCAGTGACGTGATGCAGCGCCAGAGGACTCTGGTGGTGACCGCGTGGCGCCCCCCACCACTGTGGGCCACCACGCCCCGCAGATCAGACCTGGTCACAGAATGGAAAAGAGCACAAAGGAGTGCAGTAGAATGGATGTGAGGGATACTGCAGGGGCCCAGACAGACTGGTCAGGACGTGGCAAAAAGAGTTCAAACAACGGGCCCTGGGGATTACAGCAGAGAGCCCAGCCACGCAGTGAGGGGTCCGAATAAGCTGGGTGGAGGCATGGAGGCACCCCAAACCGTCTGGGAGGGCGGAGTGGTGTCGAGTCGAGTGTGGGGGTCTCCCTCTGGGCCAGATGCCAGGACCACTGACAGATCTGTGGGCAGTCCATCCCCAAAGGAGTTCTGGAAACGAGGGAGAGTCGGGGGCTGAAGCCTTCTCATAAGGGGTGGGCGGCAGTCAACCCCCCCACAAAGTCGCCAGTTACAGGCTGACTCCAGGATAGTGTCAGTCACCGGCAAGGCGACGCACCCACAAGCTGTTGGGCAGCCCAGAACATGGGGTACAATTGGAGGAATCTAACTTTGGGTTCCCAAATGGAATTGAGAGGGAGCGGGCCCTGATCGATTAAAGGGTCTGTGCACGCAGCTCAGCTGGTCACCCTCCTCGAGGTCCCAGTGAGATATTGCAGGGTCAACACTAGGGAAACAGTCACCCCATAGCTGGTGTTAAAGTGCAGACCCTCTTGCCTGCATCGCTCAAACATCGAAAGAGGAGAGGCCTCCCTCCCGCAAAAGGACCGGGGAGCAGGTTGCATGCTCCTTCTGCAAGGAGCACCAGTCGGATCACGTGCCTCCTCGAGAGACTGGCAGGGGCAATGGGGAGTCCCTGAGCTGAAAGAGCCTTGTTGGACAGTTTCTTTAGACCAATGAGCTGAAATGAATCTCTGCAGCAATATCATTTTCAGAACCCCCCGCCCCCCCACCCTAGCTGAACCGACTGAGGAATTGAGGGCGTCACATCCCGGAAAAGACATGGTGGAGGAGGCAGCAGCACTAACGTGGAAAGACCTAGCAGCCCTGCTGAAAGAAAGGAAGGGAATTCGAACCACTCTGGATCCGAGACTGGGCAACATGGACAAAAGAATGGACATGATGAATGACAAGGTACAAGGCCTAAAAGCAAATCAAACATCACTAGACAGTCTGAAACTTCAGATGGACATGAGGCTCTCGGAATTGGAAAGGAGGGAAGCAAAGTTCACCTGAAAATGGATGATTTTGAAAATAGGGAGGGACGTAACAATGTTATGAAAGGGGATTTCCGGAAAAGGATGGGGAAACGGATATCAAGATAGATTCTGGGAGTCTTCCTTTTTGGGAACAATACTATTGATAAACCAACAATAGACAGAGAGCACCAAGCGGGAGGGGGATTCAGGGGACCCCCTACGATTCTGGCCCTTTACATTATTATCAAGAGAAAACTAGAATCCAGGAGTGAGCTAGGGCGCCGGTCCCAATAACTTATGGGGATGCACGCATTACTGTTTTCCAGGATTTATCTGCGTTTCACCTGACAAGGAGAAGGCAATGTATTCCCCTAACTAAATGGTTGACAGAAAAGGGGGTGTGCTACCGCTGGGGGTTCCCGTTTGAAATCTCGTTTGAACATGGTGAAAGGTATCGACTGGTGACAGAAGGGGACTTCGGTAGGGTCTCAGGAGCTCATGGAGGTACCATGGCCTGGGACTGAAATTCCATGTGGAGACGGGGGACTTTTGTCAAGGGAGGAAGCTGTCGGGAACAGA
This sequence comes from Ambystoma mexicanum, assembly GCF_040938575.1. NCBI lineage: Eukaryota > Metazoa > Chordata > Amphibia > Caudata > Ambystomatidae > Ambystoma > Ambystoma mexicanum. The sequence continues at coordinate 78,212,686 of NC_090936.1, forward strand.
CAGAAGATTTGAGGGGCCCGCAAATTTAAAAAACACCCCACTGAGGGGCCTAAAGGGTCTATGAATTGAGTGGGTCGACAAGATGGTCCTTGTTAGGTGGTGGCTGAGGGCGGATACCAAAGTGGCCTTGCTAGGCCCATTGAGACATTCTTAAATAAGGGAGGTGGGAGATAAGGGAAATGGTGATATGAGAATGTTTACAGGGGGCTCAGAAAGTTGGAGGTACTTATAAGCTTGCCCTGTGTCAGGGAGCCACTGGTGATCTAATTCTGGTTGGGTGGGTTGGATGCTTGGGGGGGGGAGGAGAAGGTGGGGCGAGAAGGGTTGGGGGGATTGTTAAAGACGCCCTGTGGGTTCGACAATTTGTTGGGGGGCTTTTTATTATTTGTGCATACTTTTTGGTGAGTTTTGTTGGTTGACAGTTCTCGGGATGAGAAGACCGTCTTGTGAAAATCGTGGTGCTTGACTTAACTTTAGAGGGCTGAACTCCCCAACGAAGAGGTGCTTGACAACATGAATTTCAAAGAGAGCCTGGATGTCCTCTTACAAGAGACACACTGGCAAAGGGCAAGGAACAACGCCTTAAGGGAAAAATGGTGTGTGGATTATATGTGTCAATCGGTGGTGAGGGCAAAAATGCGGGGGGTGGCGATAGTCATCATCCCAACTAGGCCTAGAAGTTGACGGGACACTAAGTGATGCGGAGGGTCGATATCTGTTAATCAAGGGGAATTTCCAAGGAGAGAGGATAACCAAATGTTCCATCTACTGCCCTAACTCTGGACAAGTTGAGTTCTGGAAGGGGGTCAAGAGGGAGTTTATTTTGTTTGCCGAAGGGCGTGTTATTGTGGGAGGGGACTTTGACATGGTTTTGGACCAAACTCGAGACCGGAAGAGAATGGGGTGGGGTCACTCTCCAACCATAGTGCCAAAGACAAAAGATTTCAAAAAGCGAATCAAGAGCTGGGCTCAACTAACTCTTTATTAGATTCTAAGAAAGGGGGGACAGGCCGTTTACCTACTTTTCATGGTACATAATTAACCTGATCCTGGTGGATACTGAGCTAAACGTTTGGGTAGGAAACTCCAGCATAAGGCCTGTCCTGTGGTCGGATCATGACATGGGGGTAAGAATGAGGTATGATTCTTCCAAGCAGTCACCGGGGTGGGGGGTGGGTGGGAGTAACTAGGAGGGTGGGGGTGGTGAAATGATTTCTTACTCAAGGATAAGGACCTTGCCCAAACATTTCACAGAAATTAAAGAGCATTTTACCTTTCACGATAATGGGGAGGGTAGGTATCCAGATGCTATGGGAGGACTTTAAGGCAGCCATTCGGGGGGGGGGGGGGGAGGGGGGAGGGGGATTTAATTAGAATGGGCTCCCAGAAAAAGAAAGGAGTGAACAAGAGGAAACCCTGAGGGAGAAAAGGCAGGTGTTACAGCTGGGGACCCAAGGCAAGTACCCATCACCGGCGAATGCCGCCAAGGTGCACTTGAACACAATCCTCATTCAAGACATGAAGAAAAAACTGTTTTCTGAAGCAAAGGTACCATCAGCGGGAAGAGAAAGCGGATAAGGTTCTAACATGGCACCTAGGGGAGGAACAGAGAAGTAATTCAGTTGTCGTAATTAAAGGGGAAGGAGATGTAGCGGTTTATGACCCAGCGGCCATTGGCAGGAAGTTTGCCAAATTTTATGAAACCTTATATGCCGAGTTATACAGGGGAGACTATTCCCAGATAGAGGGGCTTTTAGACAACATACCACTCCCAGGGATAGAGGCCGAGAGAATGGGTGAGCCGGTAACTCAAGAGTAAGTCATTAGCACCATTTGTGGGATGAATACGTTATGGCCCCGGAGAGCGACGGTTTCTCAGTAAAATTCTACAAAATATTCAAGTCTACTTTCGCTCTGTATATGGTGAGAGTCTTTAATGCAGTGTCTCTGGGGGAACACCTTCTGAACACAATGGCGGAAGCAATCATAGTGGCTATCCCTAAGGAGGGCACATTCCCGTCTAGGTGCGTGTAATACCACCAGATTTCCCTATTGAACAATGGCGTAAACGTCTTAGCTAAGATCTTGGGTAACATGTTGGAGACCGTGCTACCATCCTTAGTACATGGGAATCAAGTGGGCTTTATCCGGGTTAGATGAGGCTCTGATAATGTACCAAAAACAATTAACCTAATGCACCAGGCACAAACCAATTAAATTTTATCAGGTCTGGTCTCTATTGATTCGGAAAAGGCCTTTGACAGGGTGGAATGGCAGTTCATGAAGGTGGTCTTGGGGAAAATGGGGCAGGAGTCACTTTTCCTTTGTTGGTTAAAGGCACTCTACGCATCACCCACGGCGAGGGTACAGGTCAATAATATTCGATCCCAATCTGTCAATCGAGGGGGAAGAGACGAGACAGGGATGCCCCTTCAACACTCCCATATTCCCTTACAATGGAGCCATTGGCGATGGCGATTAGAGCTAATCCTGGGATTGAGGGAATCAAATGTGGAGGGGTGGAATTTAAACTATCATTGTTTGCAGACGACATATTAGCCTACCTTACTAATATCGCCTCGCCGCTTATGGCTCTCGATTTGAGTAGAAACCTTTCAGCACTGACGAAGGCGAATCTTTACTCATTGGTGGACAAGATGAAGGAAGTCCTAAAATGATGGGAGCCCCTGACCCGGTCTTGGTTTGGACGCATGACCATCATTAAGATTAACGTCCTCCCAGGCTCCTCTGTATGTTTTCGGCCCTCGCCTCTAAATTTCCCGAGAGGTTTCTCACACAATTGAGGTGTGGCCTTTTTTTCAAAAAAATTATTTTTGGTTAATATAAACAACTTTTACATTTTACTTTAAAACATTTCAACAGAATAAACCACCAACATTATAACACGTAGAATAAAGAAATGATAAAGAGAAAACAAAAAGAGAATAAATAATTAGAACATATTCACAAATGATACAACAAGAATTAATTCAATTTAAAAAAAACTAAAAGACAACATATTAATTTAAATCAAAGACTCCAATTTTCACATCAACTCATACTACTTGGCACTTTTTTCCATAACTGGGCTTCTTGATCACTTAAGATTTGTACTTTTTATTAGTTTCAGGGAATATTGCATTCAGAAATTGCACAATCGATATTTGTTCCGTTAATTTTGCATTGTTAAAAAGATGTTGACATATCACACTAATTTCCATATAACATTGCACATTCTTTTTTAAAATGGATATTCCTAAAATTAAACAATCTCGGACAAACCGTTAAACAATGCTCTAGCGTCTCTTTTGATGACTTATTTTAACAAAATCAACAAAAATTTAATTCTTTCGATATCAGTTTTCTTCGCAGCAGAATCGCTCTTGTTGGCCAGAGATTCAGCCTAAACCTGAGATATTGGTTGCGCAAGTTGGGCACAGAACACTTAATCAGATAATCTGCCATTACGCGAAAAACGCTTATGCAGGAATGGATTAGACCAAAAATCTTTATAACTTGGACATAGTTTACGATTAACTATCCAGTCATTCAGTTACAATTTAACTTTAGCATGTTCAAGGTTGGTTAAGGGTAGATCTAAGGATATTGAGGCATCAGCTAATGCTTGTAGAGTATGGTCACACCACATTTTGGTAAATTTCTCAGCTCATGCCATTAGATGTTCAGCCATTATTCTCAATAAAGTATTTGAAACTAGACCTAGAATGCATTTCCTAAGTAAAGCAGCCATTCTCTATTTTACTTGTATTTCAAGTGAAAGCAGACCAAGTTCATGCCTAATATATTGTAGTGGCACAGATACAGTTAAATTCAATAATTGTTTCCAATATCGGGATTCAAACTGTTGCCAATATTTTTACACAAAAAGGAGTCCACCCCATACAACAGTTTAGGAATTACCTTCTGTTGGTAGAAAGTCATAATATTTGTTAGAGTGAATTTCCCAAACTTTCCCTTTAATACTATGGCTTGACATATTAAAGACTGTCGTTTATTATCCATATCTAAATCACCTAGGTAGATAAAGAGTTCAGAATGCTCATTCCCAAATACCTATATTGTTGAACTTTAATTAGGCATTCTTGTTGAAGATACCAATTGTACGATTTTATTTTGGTATTTTTATGTGGTCGACACACCATGATCTGTGTTTTTTGAAGATTAATGACTGGTCCAATTTATTGAGCAAACTTTGTAGGCCAATTGGTGTTTGAGATATGAGAATAAGGTCGTCAGAATAGAGTAAATGCGTAATTGTTTATTTCCCTAGTTTAGGCGAGTCACAGTTCCCCAACCACAATTCAACACCTGGGTCAAGCAAGAAAAATTGAAAATTGTTGATGCCAATATGCATCCTTGCTTTACGCCTCGATGTGTGTGTAAAATTGCGGATAATTTTACAGAGAATGTTGACCTAACTTGCACTGACGTGTTGGAATGGAGTCTCATAATCAAAGAGGATATAGAGGTGGGACAATAGTGCTGTGTGAGTTTACTGTTTAAAATTTGTCGATGAATAGAATCAAATGCTGAACAGAAATTTATGTATGCTATGTATAAGTTTTGTTTTTTGGTGGCATATTTCGATTTCAACACACTCAATACCATAAAATTCGGACTGGTACCTAAACCAGCTACAAAGCCCGTTTGATACGAGTCACGAAGTTGATTCACAGAAGTCCATTTGTTAAAGTCCCTTAAAACTACTCTAGAAAAGATTTTGTCCGGAGCATCTAAGGAACAAGTTACTTATTGTAACTTTTCTCCAGCCTGGGTCTGGCATGGATTCACATGCTCATGAATAAAAGAATACATAGCAGTATACACATGCACAACCACGGTAGGTGGCAAAGGCTCAACATTAAGCATTACATCCAAAACGCAACATTAAAACAATTCTTACCTCCTCACCAGGCTCACCTTAGGCGAACAGGTTGCGCAGTACTGCTTGGCCGACCCTGGACTCCTCCCTGGAGTCCCGATCGTGAAGGTGTGCATCTACCTCCACGTAGCAGCCCTGCAGATGTCCAGCAGGGGCACACCAGACAGGAACGCCGTGGTAGCAGCGATCGCTCTGGTCGAATGGGCTCTCGGACAGCCGGGCAGCGGTCGGTTTGCCAACCGGTGACAGTGCATGATGCAGCCGGAGAGCTATCTGGAAACGGAAGTCTTCGAGAGAGCCTTCCCTTGATTCACAGACCCAAAGTTCATAAACAGATGTGACGTCTTCCGAAAACTCTTTGTGCAGTCCACGTAGAACTTCAGCCCTCTAGCTACATCCAGCGAGTGCAAAGTCCTCTCGGCCGGCGTCGAAGGCGACGGGAACAAAACTGGTAACACCAAGGGCTCGTTGAGGTGGAAGTCCGACAGCACCTTGGGCATGAAGGAGGGGTGCGTCCTCAGCACCATCCTCGTGTCATGAAAAGTCAAGTATGGAGGGCTTGCAAGATAGGGCCTGGATCTCTCCCACTCGTCGTGTGGAGGTGATGGCCATGAGGAACGCTGTCTTCCATGACAGGAACTTCAAAGGCGCCGAATGCATAGGCTCGAATGGGGCCCCCATGAGCCTGGTCAGCACCACATTAAGCTCCCACGCCGGGGAAGGAGCCTTCACCGGCCGGAACGATCGGAATAGTCCCTTCATAAATTCCTTCACCAGGCGATGAGACCACAAGGACGCCAGTCCTGTAGTCCTGGTATATCGGGAGATGGCAGCCAGATGTATTTTGATGGAGGTGTGAGCCAGTCCAGCTTTGGCCAGCGACAGTAGGTACATAAGTACTTGAGGGGCCGTAATCCGCAGAGGGTTAATCTTCTGTGCACGCACCAGACAGAGAACCTCTTCCACTTAGGACCATACCACTTGAGTTGAGGACGCCCTGGCTTTAGCAAGAACCTCTCTGCAGTCAGCCGGGATATCGTACCCTCCAAACTCTAATGCTGCAGGAGCCAGGCCTGCAAGTTCAGCGACTCTGGGTCGTGATGAAGAATGGCGCCTCCTTCTCTGGAGAGAAGATCTGCGTCCGCCGGCAGCTTGACTGGTGGGGACGTTGACAAGTCCAGAAGGTCCGGGAACCAGATCTGCCTCGGCCACGCCGGTGCGACGAGGATCATTCTGCACCTAGACTTCTTGAGCTGGTTGATGAGGCGGAGCGGCAACGGAGGGAACGCGTACAGAAACAGGCTGTCCCAAGGAAACGAGAAAGCATCGCCCATGCTCCTCGGCTGCGGGAACCTGCTGGCGAACCTCTGGCACTTGGAGTTTGTCGCCGTCGCGAAAAGGTCAATCCAGGGTTTGCCCCATCGTCGAAAGAGCCGATCCACCTGGTCCCGATGTAGTTCCCACTTGTGGCACGAGTGCAGCTCTCTGCTGAGTGAGTCGCAATGGTGTTTCTTATTCCTGGCAAGTGGAAGGGAACCAGAAACATCCCCTGGGCGACGGGCCAGTGCCACAGATCCTGGGCCTCCTTGGATAGGGCTGGGGATCTGGTGCCTCCCTGCTTCCGTATGTAGAACATCGTGGTGGTGTTGTCTGTGAAGATCCTCACCACTTTGTCCTTTAGGGACGGAAGGAACGACTTGAGCGCCCAAAACACTGCTCCGAGCTCCAGAATGTTGATGTGGAGAGACCTCTCCTCCGGGAGCCAAAGGCCTCTTGCGTGGAGATTTCCGGTGTGGGCTCCCCAACCCTCCAGAGAGGCGTCCGTCGTCACCGTCTCCTGAAACGCCAGGGTCTGAAAGTCCGTGCCCGTAGTGAGGTGCGCACAGGTACCCCACCATAGGATCACCCGACGGAACTCCTCGTCGAGAGGGATCCTGTCTTCGAAGCAGCCCGTCGCCTGAAACCAGCGGGCGTCGAGGAACTCCTGTAGCGGACGCATCCGAAGTCTGCAAAGGGGTACAAGATTGATACATGAGGACATCATCCCGAGGAGGGACTTGATGGACCTCACCCTGGCCACGTCTGTGGCTAGCAGGCGCCGCACCTTGCCCAGAATGGCCTTCGTCCTCTCCTCCGAAGGGGAGGCCAATTGCCCCACTGTATCAAGCTTCGCTCCCAGAAACAGTGCTACATGCGACGGAACCAGGTGGGATTTTTGGTAGTTGATGGGGAATCCCATTTCCGTGAGCAGCCGGACGGTCCTCGCTGTGTGTTCGACGACGAGTTCTCTTGTCCTTGCCCGGATTAGCCAGTCGTCCAGGTAGGGGTAGACGTGGATCCCCTGCAGGCGCAGCCGCGCCACCACTGGTGCCAGGCACTTGACGAATACCCTGGGTGCCGACTTTAATCCGAACGGTAGGGCTCTGAATTGGTAGTGGCGTCCCTGAACCACAAACCTGAGAAACTTTGTGTCCTTTTAGAATGGGGATGTGGAAGTAAGCATCCTCCAGGTTCACCGACGATAGGAAGTCGCCCTCCTCCAGCTGTCCCAGCACGTGCTGGAGGGTGACCATCCTGAATTTCTGCGCCTTGTGAACAGCTTCGATCCGGGCGTCGAGCTTCCCTTGTCCTGGGCCATGTCCGTTGAGGTAGGCCGCAGATCTTCCGGAATCCTCCAAGAAGTGTAAACTCGACGAAAACTTCACCCTTGAGGGGCGTAGAAGAATTCGGAAATGGGTCTCCATTATCGGAAGTAGAAACGGTGGAGCTTGAAGCTCGATTAAACTGAAAAAATGAGGAAATCTCCTGAAAAAGCACGAAAACGCAGCAAAAACTCAAGAGCTAAAGCATGAGGACTCCCAACACTTGAGCGTGCGGTAAAAATCTGAGGATGGCTGCCAGAGGCGGGGCTTAGGGAGAGGGCAGTCATTGGCTGGGGGCAGTATGACCCAGAGATCAGTGATTGGTTACTACTAAGAAAGACAGATCATAAACGAAACTGATACTGATTTTTCTTTACCGAGGATTCACAGCCTGACGACTGGGAATATTCATGAGCATGTGAATCCACACCAGACCCCATGCTGGAGAATAATGCCATCTGTCTGTAACCGGATGGTTGGAACGGTCCCCTTTTTTATAAATGGGGACAATTATCTAATGTTTCCATGATGCAGGGATAGTTTGTGATACATTGACTTGCGTGAATATGTGAAATAATATGTTAGACCATGGCTCTGGATATTTTTTAAATGTTCTGTTAGAAAAACCATCTGGCCCACAGGCCCCGGACTGGCTGATCTTACTTATGTAAAATTGAATATCATCTAAATCAAAATATTGATGGAAATGTCCCCAATTTTGATTCTTAGTAGCAACTTTATTAGGTGGTGCTGCATAGAGATCTAAAAAATGCATACTCCAGTCCTGTTCAGTGACATTATTAGCTTGTACAATCACTTGTGGATGATACACTGTTTGATTTAAGAGAGACCAAGTATCCGCCATACTTTGAGTATATGGATGATCACATACTTTCTCCGTCGACCTGATATCGTTTAGCTTTGGTCACTTTGAGCCAGTTTTTGTATTTGGTGTTAATGTTAGCTAAAAATGGGGCTCTCTGTGTGGGAGTCATTTTAAGGGCTTCTCTTTTTTGCCGATGAAATTCCGTCTTCCTATCTCTAGTGGCCACGTCATACACATGTAGTTTCGATTGTAGAGTTTGATGACTATGCACACCTCTGTTGCTTGTACATTGGAAATATTGTAGCATATCCGAGTAAACGGGCTGGTTTTCTAAGGAACCAGCACGATCTAGGCATTGTGTGGCCAAATGCTCATTCAAAGAAATTAGCGACTTGACCGACCATCATAGATGGTTGCCCCTGTTATTCATCCACTTGACACAATGAAGGGCTTGATTTTCTCAATCTCGTCTCACTACCCACTATTGGTTCTGTGCTGAGAACAAAACCTAACTTTGCAAGCTCCGTTTTTGCCATCCAGATGGTGTTTTGGACCAACCTGGAATTCATCCAAATTCGAACACTCAAATTGGATTGAACTGGAAATTCCACTAATGTCAGATCAGCAGAGTTAATGTCTTTGAGTGTTGGTATGTCCGAAAAGATGGCCAGAATAGACCGCCTGTTCAGATCATACTGTACAGAGGGACTTTGTTTACAAGCCAACTTCAATGAAAAGCTGGCCGGAAACTTCTTATTCCGACTTTCAAGAGGGCCACTGCTTGCCAATTTCTCAGAGTGCTCTGAGCAATCAGGGACTCTGGCTAGAATGGATTAAGTGCCCAGGGCGGCTTGTATTATTTGAATTATTTTGGGTGCCACCTGAGCTAGCAGAGCATTTTTACCATCTAATGTAGTTAGATTGTCTTTTTCTACAGGGCAGGATGAGTCAAGTTTATGGCGATTGATTCCCACCTCAACTTTTGCAGCTTCTGTTATTTTTTTAGGGTTGTTAACTAAGTTACTGCAGATTTTCGTCTTGTTGATCCCTTCAGCCAACTGTTGGGACTCACTTTCCCTTTCATCTTCAAATGACACTTTTGGTGTTGCACTTGGCTGGAGTTCGCAGCAAAGTTCTGGCATCATTAGCAAAGAATGCGGCAGACGGTCTGCTCATGTAAGCATCTACTGTTTTTGTAATCTCTTGCCGGTGATAATCTCTCAGATTCGAGGATGACCTCGCCTCATGATCGAAAATTCTAGCAGGCACGGCAGCTTGGAGTGTAACCCCTTTATCACTTTCGGGATTTTGTTGTGACACTACCTCCCCAACTAGATCATCCAGGGGTGCATACAGATCGGGCCGACTAAGGGGCTCACTCACTACTCTACTTGCTTTGTTGGAGTTCATGAGCTGATATAGCTTGAGCAGTTGCTATAGCATTTTTATTCGATACAGTCAGCTTCTTTATGAACGTCCGTGTATTAGAGCCCTTATGAACGTCCGTGTATTAGAGCCCTTTTTGTTTTTAATGTTAGGCTCATTTTTGGATACTTTTGACTGCGAAACCACAGTTGATTTATTGGTACATTTGTCTTTTTTTGAGAAGATGGTATATGCAACTTGAGGCACTTTCTTCAACTCCTGGGTGGTTAACGATGGACCTAGGGTTTCGCTCGGCATCGGGAGGTTGCTCTTTAGTAGATTTTATCCCCTTACAATTGCAATCATTTTCACGTATTATTTTAGTGACTTGTGGTAAAATTTGAGGAGTCTCATTGTTCCCCAACGACAATGACCCCCCAGGATGTGAAATCGGCGGGATATCCAGCACAGTGCTTGTTGCTACCGAGCGAGTGGTCAGAGCCGGGACTATAGCCGGCATGATTGGGAGTGTCGCTCGTAATTTATAAGTGACTTTTTTTGCCATAAAAGTAATTTTTCAATTTGTATTGCTCGATTATTAATTTTAATGTTAAGAGTGTCAAAAAGCTTAACCAAGGTAGACAAAGGCAGTTGCATTGTGTTCAATGCAATTTCTACCAGTGTGTGATTATTAGTGGCAACATTGGCAGCATCCAACTTATTACAAGGTGCCGGAACAGTACTAGGTCGTTCCGGCAACTGATCTCGTAAGAGACCATTGAACAAACCTCAGGTTCGAGAACCGGTGGAGCACAGGTTCTACGTGGTGTTGGAGCACAAAATGATTCATGAGTGCTGGAATTACAAGAACTAATATTAGAAAACATTACCAGTGATTTATACAGATCAGATAAGAGCTGCGGAGAAAAACAGGCACTTGATGAATTTAAATCAATTATAACAGCATCAGAGACCCCACCCTCGGCAACCCTCATGCTTGCTGTTCTTGGAGCCGTGAGCGGTATGTTGTTCAAGATACTGTTATCTGTTAATGATATGTTAGATTTCAAATGATCCATCATTGGTTCTTGCACAGATTTTACATAGTCTGACGTATAATCATTGGGGGGAGCGAGAGTTTGAGGACCAACTTTGTGAGATGAAGTGGGCAGAGCCAATGGAACAAAACTCACTCAGTTTCGCACGGGAACTACCTCAGTAGCATTCAGAGGGTCCGTGCAAAATTTCCTGATGTCCATGCAATCCTTTGTAGCATTTCTGAAGATTGCCGCCTTCTTTGTGCTTTTGGGGTGGACGTGTGGTTGTATAAACAATTTTTAGTGTTAATGACGACGGCCCTAACGGCCATAGGTTGTTTGAATGGTAGAAGGCCTGGCGGCATGCCAGATTTCAAAGAGGTGCCCATTACGAGCACTAGTAGCGACCGGGCAAGTCCCAAGGTCCCCTTGCCGCAACGAAGAGGCAAAGAGGGACTTGTCGGGACTTGCTCGGTGTGCGCGCGCTGGTGCACGCGGCCTACTGCTTTTGTAATCACGCAGCAGATGGGCGTGGTTTCAACGTGATCATCAGTATTCTAAATAAACAGAGTAAAAGATTGTCAGATATAAAGTCTAAGATACTTCAAAGTCCTTTCACACCTTCCAGCGGAAATAAGTAGTGTGTAATAACGTGCAATTAGCTTGAAAGTAATCCCACGAAGAAAGCGTTCGCTCAGCGTCCACAGCAAAGAGGGACTTATCGGGACTTGCTCGGTGTGCGCTTTCTAAATGTATGACGAACAAGAGGCCCATAGTTAAACAGGACAAGGGTGGAGTTGGCTTTCGGACATGTATCTATATTATAAGGCCATTCAACTGAGAGTCACGGTGGAGCACATGAGAGAGGACATGAAAACGTACTGGTCTAGTGAGGACCTTCTTTGGACATCCCAGAGGGATATTCTCAGCAATGTGTGCGTCAATCCCATGCTGGCCTTTCTCTGAGAGTTATGGAAGAACAATGGTGCAAACAGGGTGTCGTCTTTTTGGCCCTTGCCGTTATTGTCAGTATGGGGCCCTCCATTTCACTTAGCTAAACAGGAGTTGAGAGGGGCTTAATAATGGTTGGATGGAGGACTCGAAAGAGTGGTCAGTTATTTGCTAATGATCTTTAGGGAGATTCGGGAGGCCCCGAGTAGTGACACTTGGGATCTTTGACTACTTGCGCCTAAAAGGTATGTTCACAGGCCAGAAGTGGGGCACCTTGGTAATTAGAGACTTAAACCCATTTGAGAAAAGGCTTGATTCGGCATCCTCCCATAAAGGTATCCTCTCGAGAATATGCAAAACCTTGGTTTCCTCTCACAGAATGTGTAGACGGGCATTTAAAAGATACTGGGTGGAAATGGCGGGAAGGGACATCACGGAGGAAGAGTGGCCTAGAATCTTTCGAATTACCCTCCACGGAAATCCCCCTCAAGAGCAGTAAAATGTTTATGGGGGCTTTTCCCCTCTGTCTGAGGGGATGTGGTCATGTGGCTACCCTATCCCATATGTGGTGGCCTGCCATTAAGTCCAAATCTTTTGGGGGGAGCTTCTTACTTGGATTAAAAACCTAGGTGTCCAGCTGATTATGGACCATAACCCCCCCCTCCCCCCAAGATTCTCCTGGGAATCCCAGCAAGCAATGGGGGTGGGGGGGGGGAGGGGGTTAGTATAAACTGCCGAAATTGTGGAAGGCAAAGATAAGGGCAGAAAGGTTGGATAGCACAGAATTGGAAGGAAGGGGAATCAACCCTCGAGAGGGGAGTGGGAACGGAAATGGAATACGATGGTCATGGAGAAACAAACTGCTATGGTGAATGATTGGAGTACTATTTATGAGGAGTGGGGCCCAGTAATAGACAGAAGAGAAAATAATGGTGCCTGGCCGTAGAGGTTTGGGAATAAGGAGCTGAGCCATAAAACTACTTTTATTCAATGCACGCGGCTTGATTTGAATCTCGAGAGAAGACTCTGCTTTTCCATCCTACGTGACTGTGTTCTGTAAGGAATAATGTTGCTTTTGGACTCACAGGCATTGAGAGGGGGGATATGATGGGAATTATTACGAGACAAAAGGTTATTCTGTGGTCAAATGCAAATAAAGATAATTTTTCTTCTTTTAATTACCTTGATTTCTCTTTGCTCCACTGATTTTTCCCATATCTGCTGATCATAAGCTCCAATCTAAAAAAAAAAGTAAATCACAAAGATCAGAAGACATTTTAACTGTGCATATTGCAAATATATTCACATATAGACATGTTCATGTCTAGAGCCATGTAAGAAAAATTGGAATTCTTCACATGAATACGACTGGTACTTTCTGCAATACAGGACTTTCATGGGTTCTACAGAAATGCAAGGACTCAACCAGAATAGCACTTTGGAAATTAAATTTGTCACAAGTAAAACACATTGGCCCTCATTACGAGGTGGGCGGTAAGGGATTACCGGCACCGGTAAGGGCACCGGTAATCCCTTACCGCCCTACTACGAGTTCCCTTTGCGGGTCCTTTAACACCTAGTTTTCTCAGGCGTTAAGGACGGGACCCGCAAAGGGACTCCAGAGCTAATAACGGTACCGTTATTAGCGCCTTCCCCATTCCCATTGAGCCCTATGGGGGAATGGGGAATGGCCCTGGTGAATGGGGAATAACCTGTCCCGCCAACCTTGGAACAGACCGGTAATTGCTCCATTCACCAGGGCGGAGTCGGAACGAGTTTGGAGGCAGCCATGGCGCTAATAGCGCCATGGCTACCTCCCAACCTCGTAGTGAGGCACATTATCTCAAGTCCCTGAAAAAAAATATTCTTTAGTCCAGGCATATTCTGCTTAGTTAACTTGAAGATGAAGGGCACACATTTCTGATTCATCATCCTATTACCTGAACTATTCTGAAATTGATATTTTAAGACAATTAAGGTTAGTATGGCAGGTCAAAAGTAATTTACTCACATTGTCCACACGTGTGCGTTGTGAAGGCATCATCAAGCAAGGCACAGACAACAAATTCAAAGTTCAAAAAGAATTGCTTTATTAACTCAAATATCAGGATGGATTAAAGGCCAACTTGCCCTATGCTAAGGTAGGATTTCCCTACCATAAAGAAACTAAGGAAAGTTTGAGTCTGAAAGTTTTTACTTTTTTTAAACAATTTTTATTCGTTTTTACAACAAGCAATCAACATTCAACAAATCCAGCAGTTCTTGTCATTATACTTTAGCATCATTTATATATCGTTAAGTATCTACTGCTTTCCCCTTACCCACCTCCCAACTCAAGCCTACTCGACTTCACACTCTGTTTTTTCCCTTTCGGGGGGTACCTCCCCCATCAGTATTCTCAGAGGTTTCATGATCGCTTGGGTAGTCCTGGGCGGACCCCAACAGTGTGGCCACTAGGTGTTTCCAGGCCATCAGGGTTTCTGCTTCTTCCTCCCCTCCCCTACTGCCCACTTCATTCCACACTGCCATTTCGGCTTCCGGCCATTTCTGGAGATCATTCCACCAAACCTCTTCCTTCGGTCTGTTGCATGCTTTCCACCCCATGGCAATTCAGCGCTTGGCAAGTATATAAGCCAAGTCCTTAAAAGTCGGAGTCAGAAAGCTAAACTTAAAAGTCTGTGTCCAAAACCTATCCTTGCCATCATAACTAAAGCTAAACAATGTGTAAGGGATGGCGGCAATAAAAGTGATCAAAATAAAAGTTCTGAGCTTCTTCCAGCTCCTAGCTTATTTTTCAGCTCCCCTTCCTCAAGTTCAAGAAAGTCTGACAAAAGTCTTGGGATTACCTCTTCCAAGTTAAGGACAGTTTCACAAATCCTCGGGGTTCCCTTCTCTAAGTTCAAGACAACAGTTCCAAAAAGGTTCTTGAGGTTCCCATTCTCAGGACAGCAGCAAAGTTCATTAAGTCGCAGGTTTCCCTTCCCCAAGACTTCAACTTGCACTCAGTCTCAGTCTCTCAATATTAAACTTCAGATTCACTTTACACTCCTCCTGGATTTGACGAACAGTTCAAACAGATTACTACTTCTCAGGTCACTTTGGTAATGTCTTTGGCTTTCACAATTAAGGGTTCCCCAGTCTAGGCACAGTTGTCAGACCACACGGTCCACCCATTACAGGTCGCGCAACCAGGAACCCTAGGCTCTAGCCCACACAGGTTCTTCTGCATCTGCCCCTGTGTAAATGATCACACTCACTTGGCTTCCCCTTGTCAGCCGCTTGGCTTTGCCACACTGTCACATATCCTTTGCCAGTCTTTGGCCTTGCCACATTATATTCATGCATATAGTTCAGTTCACTTTGTGGTGGTTTTGTTCCTTCACCACCTTACTGTCAAGCTCTCTCGTAAACTTCCATACTTGCTTTCTTATCTCGTACTTTGCTTCCAAATAGGTAATATTTGAATTTCACATTAATTTAGCATCGGGTCATAGCTTTGCCAAAATGTTTTCATTCTGTTTGGTATTCAATATTTGCAATCGTTCACTTTGCATGCTTCTGCATTATTTACTTTGCCGCTTGCATATTATATTGTCCATCATTTATTGGGCCTTGCTTCCCCACACCCCCCAGGAGCACCACGGTTCGAGTGACTTTCCCTCTTTACACATCCTTACCTTTGGGCAGCTATTCTTTTGATTTCGGCTCCACCTGCTGGCTTTCCTTCAAACACAAGCCCCGCTTGCACTTCGGTTTCCCTCCAGTTCTCACCGGAAGCTCAGCTTCCTCTCCACGGACGTGGTTGGTCACTGGTTTCCTTTTCTTGCCCGCCGCACTGACTGCGTATCCCCGACCCTGTAGGCTCCCACATCTCTGGTCTTACCGCGGCACGCCTGGCCCTGGGCTCCACAGTTGTTTGAGGTCTGTTGGTGTCCTGGCTCTCTTGCAGGACCAACCACGGCTGCCTCTTCGCATACAGGATTCCCTGCTGGTCTCCTCCCTTCTTATACACCTGCAACCACTTGACAGGGTGCAGATGCGAGTTCCAAATTGTAATTACTGGTTGCAATTAGAGGAGAACATGGGACATGCCTGATCTTTACAGCACTCTGCAGACCTCTTCCTCGTCTCAGTATTAGAGTGGTGCAATGACTTACTAGTGTTCACTACACCAAGTAGCCTCTTCCTAGTTCCACTACTATAGGAGGGGGAATGAGAGGGGAGATGTTTTGCAATAGCCCATAACGGCCGGAGGAGGGTTAGGTTGGTTCTCATAAGGGAAAGGGGGATACCATACCCCACTACTAAACCCCCTCTTTCATTCTCTTTCTGTGGCTTCTAAATTAATAATGTCTTCTGATGGTATCCTGGCTAGAGGAAAATGACTAACACATAAATGCAGGGGTTGGTGGTTCATCATGGAATGGTAAGGGGAGTACTGTGTCTCTCCCAAGAACGTCCTCTACCCAATCCCCAAGACCCTCCACCCAGGTGATCCTCCCTCGCTTCTCCACCCCTGGGGTCAGGATCCAAATGCGATGGCCTTTCCCTGGCCACCTGAGAAGATGACCCATAGGGAGTAGATGGGAGGACGCCCTCAGGTTTCTCACAGCGTGCACAGACAGTTAATAAATACCAAAGCCAATTCAGATTTGTCATTAAGAATTACTTCAAAGCACAAACAGAAGGAACAAGTTACTTACCTGTAACTGTTGTTCTCCAGCATGGGTCTGGCATGGATTCACATGCTCATGAATATTCCCAGTCGTCAGGCTGGGAATCCTCGGTAAAGAAAAAAACAGTATCAGTTTCGTTTCTGATATGTCTTTCGTAGTAATAACCAATCACTGGTCTCTGCGTCATACTGACCACAGCCAATGACTGCCCTCTACCTAAGCACCGCCTCTGGCAGCCATCTTCAGATTTGGAAGCACGTGAAGTGGCAGTATGACCAAGTGAAGAGCCGCAGAGGGGTAGGCGGGAGGGTTCGCATGTGAATCCATGCCAGACCCATGCTGGAGAACAACAGTTACAGGTAAGTAACTTGTTCCTTCTCCAGCATGGGGTCTGGCATGGATTCACATGCTCATGAATAAAGAATACATAGCAGTACACACATGCACAACCACGGGAGGTGGCAAAGGCTCAACATTAAGCATTACATCAAACTCAACATTAAGCATCTTACCTCCTCACCAGGCTCACCTCAGGCGAACAGGTTGCGCAGCACTGCTTGGCCAACCCTGGACTCCTCCCTGGAATCCCGGTCGACGCAGTAGAATTTCGTGAAGGTGTGCGTCGACCTCCACGTAGCAGCCCTGCATATGTCCAGCAGGGGCACACCAGATAGGAACGCCGTGGTAGCTGCGATCGCTCTGGTGGAATGGGCTCTCGGACGGCCAGGCAGCGGTCGGTTTGCCAACCGGTGACAGTACATGATACAGCCAGAGAGCCATCTGGAAATGGAAGCCTTCGAGAGAGCCTTCCCCTGATTGACAGGTCCAAAGTTCACAAAGAGTTGTGACGTCTTCCGAAAACACTTCGTGCGGTCTACGTAGAACTTCAGCGCTCTAGCCACATCCAGCAAGTGCAAAGTCCTCTCAGCCGGCGACGGGGAGAACACAGGCAACACCAAGGGTTCGTTGAGATGGAAGTCCGACGGTACCTTGGGCATGAAGGAGGGGTGCGTCCTGAGCACTACCCTCGTGTCGTGAAAAGTCAAGTACGGGGCCTTGCAGGAAAGGGCCTGGATCTCCCCCACTCGTCGTGCGGAGGTGATGGCCACAAGAAACGCTGTTTTCCACGACAGAAATTTCAACGGAGCCGAGTGCAGAGGCTCGAACGGAGGTCCCATGAGCTTGGACAGCACCACGTTGAGCACCCACGCCAAGGCCGGAGCCTTCACCGGCGGGAACGATCTGAACAGTCCCTTCATGAACTCTTTCACCAGACGATGAGACCACAAGGACGTCCGCCCCGTGGTTCTGGTGTGTCGGGAGATCGCAGCAAGATGAATCTTGATGGACGCGTGTGCCAGTCCAGCTTTGGCCAGCGTCAGCAGGTACGGCAGTACTTGGGGAGCCGTAATCCGTAGAGGGTTAATCTTCTGTGCGTGGCACCAGACAGAGAACCTCTTCCATTTGTGTCCGTAGCATTTAAGAGTCGAGGACGCCCTGGCCTTTGCAAGAACCTCTCTGCAGTCGGCCGGTATGTCGTATCCTCCAAACTCTAGCGCTGCAGGAGCCAGGCCTGCAAGTTCAGCGATTTCGGGTCGTGGTGGAGGATGGCGCCTCCTTCCCTGGAGAGTAGGTCCGCGTCCACCGGCAGCTTGATTGGCGGGGACGCTGACAAGTCCAGAAGGTCCGGGAACCATATCTGCCTCGGCCACGCAGGTGCGACGAGGATCATCCTGCACCATGACCTCTTGAGCTGGTTGACGAGCCGGATTAGCAGCGGCAAAGGAGGGAACGCGTAGAGGAACAGGCCCTCCCAGGGGAACGAGAAAGCATCGCCCATGCTCCTCGCCTGGGGGAACCTGCTGGCGAACCTCAGGCACTTGGAGTTCATCGCCGTCGCGAACAGGTCGATCTGGGGTGTGCCCCACCGCCGGAAGAGGCGATCCACTAGATCCTGCCGTAGCTCCCACTCGTGGCACGAGCGCAGCTCCCTGCTGAGCGAGTCGGCGATGGTGTTTTTTATCCCTGCCAGATGAAACGGCACCAGAAATATCCTTTGGGCGACGGCCCAATGCCACAGGTCCTGCGCCTCCTTGGACAGTGCTGGGGATCTGGTTCCGCCCTGTTTCCTGATGTAAAACATGGTGGTGGTGTTGTCGGTGAAGATCCTCACCACCTTGCCCTTGAGGGACGGAAGGAAGGACCTGAGGGCCCAAAACACTGCACGGAGCTCCAGGACGTTGATATGTACGGATTTCTCCGTCGGGAGCCAAAGGCCTCTTGCGTGCAGATTTTCGGTGTGCGCTCCCCACCCTTCCAGGGAGGCATCCGTGGTCACTGTCTCCTGGTGGGCTGGGGTCTGGAAGTCCATGCCCGCCGTCAGATGCGCGCGGGTGCCCCACCACCGGATCGCTCGTCGGAAACTCTCGTCGAGTGTGATCCTTTCCTCGAAGCTGCCCGTCGTTTGGATCCAGCGCGCGTCCAGGAACTCTTGCAACGGGCGCATCCGGAGCCTGCACATGGGAATGAGATAGATGCAGGAAGACATCATTCCGAGGAGGGACTTGATGGACCTCACCTTGGCCGCGTCGGCCACCAACATCCGCTGCACCTTGCCCAGGATGGTCCTGGTCCTCTCCTCCGACGGGGAGGCCAGAAGGGACACTGTGTTGAGCCTCGCTCCCAGAACCAGAGCGTCTTGCGCGGGTACCAGGTGGGATTTGGCGTAGTTCACGGAGAATCCCAAGTCCGTGAGAAGTTGGACGGTCCTTGCCGTGTGAACCACGGCAAGCTCCCTCGTCTTGGCTCGGATGAGCCAGTCGTCCAGGTAGGGGTAGATGATGGCGCCCTTCCTGAGCATCGCCTTTACCTCCAGGAGAAGTTGAGGGACGTGAAGTTCTTTCCTGGCCACGGGGGGGACGCGCGGACACCTTCTTTGAAACTCGAGCGCGTGGCCCCGGGCCAAGGCGTCCAGCACCAAACGGTCGGTGGAGATGGACTCCCACACGCTGACGAAGCTCGCCAGCCGGCCTCCCACCGGGGTGCTTCGGTGGGGGCCCGACCCCACGGCCGGTTCAATCCTGCTTCGACGAGGCTTTGCCGCCTTGACCTCCTTGGTGACGACGGCGGGGTCCGCCACACTTGCCTCGTCCTCTGTAGGCCTCCTGAGACGACGAGCGGGCCGCTTGACGGTAGGTGGAGAAACCGCCGCCGGAACTTTTGGAGGCGCCCTTGCCTCCGCTGCTCCGAAAGGGCGTCCGTCGTTGTTGCAGAACTCCAAGGGCCCGGGCCGTCTCGGTGTCCGCTTTAATGGCCTGAAGGGAATCGTCCACTGTTTTCCCAAACAGGTTGTTCCCATCGAAGGGCATGTCCAGGACTCTGGTCTGAACGTCTTGACGGAAGTCCGTAGCCTTGAGCCATCCACGCCGCCTAAGGCAAACGCCGTTGCCCAACTGGCGGAACCCAGTGTCGGCGATGTCCGTCGCAACGGTAATGGCGTGGTCCGAAGCCACCTCACCTTCCTGCAGGATCTCCAGGGCCTCTGCCCTCTTGGCGTCCGGCAAGAAGTCCAGCAGGGGAGCCAGTTTGTACCAGAGCTCCCTGTCGTAGCGGGCCACGATAGCCAAGGCGTTGGCCGCTTTAATCGTCGTCGCTGCAGACGAGATGACTCTGCGTCCCATAGCGTCCAATTTCTTTCCCTCGCCGTCCGGTGGGGAAGTCGATGTGGAGGCCGCACCCCCCCCCCGCTTTTTTCCTGGCCGCCGCGGAGACGACGGAGTCCGGGGTAGGCTGCGCCCGGAGGCACAGAGGGGCCGTGTCCGGGACCCGGTACTTTTTCTCGTACTGGTCTCTTCTAGCTGGCGTCGTGGAAGGGTTCTTGAGGAGGGTGAGGCCCTCATCCCAAATGTCGTCCAATAGAGGCACTGCGAGGACCGTCTTCCTCTTGGCCTCGCGCCGCTGATGAAGGAAACCTTCCTTCTTCTTCTCCTCAGGGCAGAGTTGGAAAAGCTCGGATGCCCTGGTGATCATGGAGTGGAACGATCCAATCTCGTCGGGCGGAGAAGCCCTGGTGGGAGGCGACGACGGTACATCCTCGTCGTATACCTCGTCGTCCGTACCCGTCGCTGCCGTGTCAGTCCCCGTATCATCCCCTCGGGTGGACGGGGAGGAGGGCTGGAAGGGGCGCGACGGCTGAAAAGGAGGCGGAGGGTGGATCCTTCTTTTCTTGGTAGGGGGAACCCCAGAAGGTCCCGGTTCTGGGTCCCCCGACGGGAGAGGTTCCGTCGGCAACGGTAGTCTCGTCCTTATCTCTGAGCATAAGGACTGTATAGCCAACAAAATGGCCGCCGAGTTGTCTCGCGGCGCTGGCAGAGGGGAATCCGACGGGCGATCAGGGGCCCCGTCGGTACCCTCGACGATGTCGTCGTCACCTGCGTCGGGATCCATCCCGACGGGCCGGTCTGCTTCCACGCCGAGGCCGTGGCTTAAGACCTCGACCAGCTCCTCCTCCGAGGTTGAGGCCGAATCTACGACGACGCCCTGCCCCCCCCTTTTTCTTCCCCACGGGGGATTTCACGGGGGTCCTATCGATGGGCACAAAAGAGGACTCCCTCCGAGGTGGCAGGGAGACTCTGAGCCCCGAGGTCGCCACCACTGGTGTAGCCTCCACAGGCTGAGCCAGGGCCGCCGCGACAGTTTCGATAGAGGGCTTGGCCGGATGGATTAAGGCCTTCACCACCTTAGGTGCGCTCACCGCCTTATCCTTGAGGGGGGGGGAACACTGCCTCGCTCCCCCTCCGCCTTCGAGCTCGACCGGGGCCTCTCCAGGAGCCTCGCCGGGTGCTCGGCCTTCCTCTTACCCGACCCAGAGCGTTGGCTCGTGGTTGATGGTGCCGGGGAGGGTGCGCCCAGCCTGGCGCCCGTAGAGCCCGACCGTTCGGCGCTCCCGGTGCCAGCGGACTCGCGGTGCTTGGCCTTATGTTGGACCCCCGTCGCCGGGGCGTCCTCAAAGGTCTTAGAAGACCGCTCGGATTTCTTCCTCTTCTTCTCGCCGGACGGGCTCTTCCCTTCCAGCCAGTTGGCGAGACGTTGATGGCGGTCCTTCATGGTCCGCTCCGACATGTTGCCGCAAAACGCACAGTCCTTCTCCACGTGCGTTTTGTCCTCATGTAGGCAGTAAAGACAAAAAGAGTGTTCGTCCTCCTTGAAGACGTTCTGCAGCTGGCATCCAGGGCAGACCCTGAACAGCTTTCCGGGCGTCGAGCTTCCCTTCTCCTGGGCCATGACCGGGCCTGAGAAACTTCTGGAGTCCTCCAAAAGCGTAGCTCGACGAAATCTTCACCCTTGAGGGGCGCAGACGAATCCGACACGGGTCCCCGTTGATCGGATGGAGAGTCGGTGGAGCTTGAGGCTCTTTTGACCGAAAAAACGAAGTTTTTGAGAAAAAACGTGAAAAAAATAGCACTAACGCTCGAGAGCAATAGCACGAGGATCCCAACACATGAACGTGCGGTAAAAATCTGAAGATGGCTGCCAGAGGCGGTGCTTAGGTAGAGGGCAGTCATTGGCTGTGGTCAGTATGACGCAGAGACCAGTGATTGGTTATTACTACGAAAGACAGATCAGAAACGAAACTGATACTGGTTTTTTCTTTACCGAGGATTCCCAGCCTGGCGACAGGGAATATTCATGAGCATGTGAATCCATGCCAGACCCCATGCTGGAGAAAAGATATTTCTGTAATCAGTGGATAGTTGGTTATAGCAGAGCAAACCGCCACTTTTTAGTCGCCCTACATGAACAAATAAGGACAATGCAATTGTTTTGGCTTCAATATGGTGAAACTAATTCCCAAGCAATGGTGTGCCCCAATATATGCCAGCTTTACCAATGCAAATCACTTTTATTGATGAGTGCTCACAATATATGCAAGCATTACTACAATAAAATACTCAAGCCGCTGCTGTGCCCAATATATGCCAGCATTCACACCATAAAACCTTATATGTTGCACACACCATATATATGTCAGCATTTGAACTAAAACATGATGCAGGGCCCACAATATATCCCCGCAGTGTGAAAGCCCCAACTTGCACACAATTTTAAAGCATTCAAAAGTCATTATTAGGTATGCAGGCATATTTAGGTAATGTTAGTGCATTTACAGTACATTCTTATATTGTGGCATCACTATGTCACAATAAATGTGTTTAATACACCAAAAATGGACAGAAGTGCGTTTACCAAGTCTATTCTCAATGTAATCTTGTACATTGCATATTTTCAATTTAATTACTAGGTATGATGGTCACACTAGGGTATTGTTGGTGCATTTACAGCAGGTTCTGAAATATTGACATTACTCTCCCTAAACTCCCTGTAAATTCACAATGACTACTTAAATATAGGGCCATATACCTAGTAAATACATTCGAAAAGTTAAACATGCATGTACGTTATCATATACACACTATTGCAGCACAAATAAACATAATACACTTCCATCAAGGTCTCTACTTAACGGAATAGAATATGTACACTAACATGCATACATGTTCAAACAATTAGTAGGGCATATAGGAGGCGTTATTACCTAGAGTGCAGGCCGACCCTGCCAGTAACAGCCTGCTGCCCGGGTACTAACGCCATTAGCACATGCAAGCACGGGTCAAAAAAATTGAAAACTAAAAAAGCCAGTAGTAGGTTGCGGTCGCTTTGCTCTAGTGAAGTCTATTTTCTGTGTTGATTGCAGGAATTATACAATGCCGCTCGGTGTCAGATACACTGGGTAGGTTTTGATTTCAGGCCATGGAACTTGTGTTTGCCGTTTTCAGGTGCTTATGTGGCTGCCGGAGAGTGCAGTGGCACCGTCTAGAGCGGCATGGAGGCACAAGCTTGAGCATCCCAATGTGCTGCATGCAGCTCTCTAGTTGCTCAAAACGCAAGCTTATGCTAGAGAACACGGCCTGTGTTCCGAGCATCCCGATGCGCTGCATGCAGCGCTCTAGTTGCTCAAAACGCAAGCTTATGCTAGAGAAGCAACAAGTTACTTACCTGTAAACTGTTGTTCTCCAGCATGGGTCTGGCATGGATTCACATGCTCATGAATATTCCCCTTCGTCAGGCTGGGAATCCTCGGTAAAGAAAAAAATCAGTATCAGTTTCGTTTCTGATCTGTCTTTCGTAGTAGTAACCAATCACTGATCTCTGCGTCATACTGACCACAGCCAATGACTGCCATCTCCCTAAGCCCCGCCTCTGGCAGCCATCTTCAGATTTGGTAGCACGTGAAGTGGCAGTATGACCAAGTGAAGAGCCGTAGAGGGGTAGGCAGGAGGGTTTGCATGTGAATCCATGCCAGACCCATGCTGGAGAACAACAGTTACAGGTAAGTAACTTGTTCCTTCTCCAGCATGGGGTCTGGCACGGATTCACATGCTCATGAACATAAGAATACATAGCAGTACACACATGCACAACCACGGGAGGTGGCAAAGGCTCAACATTAAGCAATACAACAACTCAACATTAAGCATCTCTTACCTCCTCACCAGGCTCACCTTAAGCGAACAGGTTGCGCAGCACTACTTGGCCGACCCTGGACTCCTCCCTGGAATCCCGATCGACGCAGTAGAATCTCGTGACGGTGTGCATCGACCTCCACGTAGCAGCCCTGCAGATGTCCAGCAGGGGCACACCAGATAGGAACGCCGTAGTAGCAGCGATCGCTCTGGTCGAATGGGCTCTCGGACGGCCTGGCAGCGGTCGGTTAGCCAACCGGTGGCAGTGCATGACGCAGCCGGAGAGCCATCTGGAAATAGAAGACTTCGAGAGCCTTCCCTTGATCCACAGGTCCAAAGTTCACAAACAGCTGTGATGTCCTCCGAAAACTCTTCGTGCGGTCCACGTAGAACTTCAGCGCTCTAGCCACATCCAGCGAGTGCAAAGTCCTCTCGGCCGGCGACGAAGGAGACAGGAAGAAAATAGGTACCAGGGGCTCGTTAAGATGGAAGTCCGACGGCACCTTGGGCATAAAGGAGGGGAGCGTCCTAAGCACCACCCTCGAGGCATGGAAAGTCAAGTACGGTGCTTTGCAGGATAGGGCCTGGATCTCTCCCACTCGTCGTGCAGATGTAATGGCCACCAGGAATGCAGTCTTCCACGACACAAACTTCATCGGTGCCGAGTGCATCGGCTCGAATGGGGGCCCCATGAGCCTAGTCAGCAGCACTTTAAGTTCCCACGCCGGGGCCGGGGCCTTCACCGGCGGGAACGACCGGAACAGTCCTTTCATAAACTCTTTCACCAGTCGATGGGACCACAGGGACGCCCGTCCTGTGGTTCTGGTATATCTGGAGATCGCCACCAGATGAATCTTAATGAAGGCATGGGCTAGCCCAGCCTTTGCCAGCGATAGCAGGTACGGCAGCACCTGAGGGGCCGTAATCCGTAGGGGGTTGATCTTCTGTGCTCGGCACCAGATAGAGAACCTCTTCCACTTGTGACCGTAGCATTTGAGAGTCAAGGACGCACTGGCCTTTGCAAGAACCTTTCAGCAGTCGGCCGGTATATCGTACCCTCCAAACTCTAGCATTGCAGGAGCCAAGCCTGCAGGTTCAGAGACGCCGGGTCGTGGTGGAAGATGGCGCCTCCTTCTCTGGAGAGAAGATCCGCGTCTGCCGACAGCTTGATGGATGGGAACGTTGACAAGTCCAGAAGGTCCGGGAACCAGATCTGCCCCGGCCACGCCGGTGCGACGAGGCTCATCCTGCACCGGAACCTCTTGAGCTGGTTGAGTCGAAGCAGCAACGGCAACGGAGGGAACGCATACAGGTATATGCTGTCCCAGGGGAACGAGAACGCATCGCCCATGAGTTCGTCATTGTTGCGAACAGGTCGATTTGGGGTTTGCCCCATTGTCGGAATAGTTGATCCACCTAATCCTGGCGCAGCTCCCACTCGTGACACGCGCGCAGCTCCCTGCTGAGCGAGTCGGCGATGGTGTTGCTTTCTCCTGCCAGGTGGAAGGGAACCAGGAACATCCCCTGGGCGACCGCCCAGTGCCACAGATCCCGTGCCTCCTTGGATAGGGCTGGGGATCTGGTGCCTCCCTGCTTCCGTATGTAAAACATTGTCGTGGTGTTGTCCGTGAAGATCCGCACCTCCTTGCCCTTGAGCGACGGGAGGAACGATTTGAGAGCCCAGAACACGGCTCGGAGTTCCACGACGTTGATGTGCATGAGCCTCTCCTCCGGGAGCCAGAGGCCTCTTGCGTGGAGATCTCCGGTGTGGGCGCCCCAACCTTCCAGGGAGGTGTCCGTCGTCACCGTCTCCTGGTACGCTGGCGTCTGAAAGTCCTTGCCCGCCCTGAGGTGCGCTCGAACGCCCCACCACTGAATCGCCCGCCGGAACAACTCGTTGAGGGGGACCTTGTCTTCGAAGGTGTCCGTCGCCTGCATCCAACGGGCGTCGAGAAATTCTTGAAGAGGGCGCATCCGTAGTCTGCAGAGGCGCACCAGGTAGATGCAAGAGGACATCATCCCCAGGAGGGACTTGATGGACCTCACCCTGGCCACGGCGTGGCTAGCAGGTGCTGTACTTTGCCTAGAATGGTCTTCGTCCGTTCCTCCGACGGTGCCGCCAGGCGCCTCACTGTATCGAGCTTCGCTCCCAGAAACAGGGCCACCTGCGACGGCACCAGGTGGGACTTTGGGTAGTTTATGGCGAATCCCAGGTCTGTGAGTAGCTGGACGGTCCTCGCAGTGTGTTCGACGGCGAATTGCCTCGTCCTTGAGCGGATGAGCCAGTCGTCCAGGTAGGGGTAGACGTGAATCCCCTGCAGGCGCAGCCGCGCCGCCACAGGTGCTAGGCACTTGGTAAAGACCCTGGGGGCCGACTTCAATCCGAACGGCAGTGCTCTGAATAGGTAGTGGCGTTCCTGGACGACGAACCTGAGGAACTTTCTGTGACTTTTGAGGATGGGAACGTGGAAGTATGCATCCTCCAGGTCCAACGATGATAGAAAGTCGCCTTCCTCCAGCTGCCCCAGTACGTGCTGGAGGGTGACCATCCTGAACTTTTGTGACCTGATGTATTTGTTCAAACGACGAAGGTCCAGGATGGGGCGCCAGCCGCCCGTCTTCTTCCTGACGAGGAAGTACCTTGAGTACACCCCGGAGCCTCTTCGGGACAAGCTCGATGGCGCCTTTCCTGAGCAAAGCCCGTACTTCCAACAGCAGTTGCGGGACGTGATTTTCCTCCCTGGCCACAGGTGGAACGTGAGGGCACTTCTTCAGGAATTCGATAGAGTGTCCTCTTGCCAGGGTATCCAGCACCCAACGGTCGGTGGAGATGGACTTCCACACGCCGACGAAATTCGTCAGCCGGCCTCCCACCGGGGTGCTTCGGTGGGGGCCCGAGACCACGGCCGGTTCTGTCCTGCTTGGAGGTGGTGGCCTTGCCGCCCTGGCCAACTTGCCGACGAGGCGCTCCCTGCTTGCCGCAACCCCTGTAGGCCTCCTGAGAAGAGGAGCGTGCCGCCTGGCGGTAGGACGACGAGCCACCGCTGGATCCCTTGGAGGCACCCTGTCTGCCTCCGGAGCTCTGAAAGGGCCGTCGTTGCTGAAGGGCTCCTAGGGCACGGGCCGTCTCTGTGTCATTCTTTATGGCTTGGAGGGATTCGTCCACCGCCTTCCCGAACAAGTTGCTGCCGTCGAACGGCATGTCCAACACCCTGGTCTGGACGTCCTGACGGAAGTCGGTCGCCCGGAGCCAACCCCGTCGTCGTAGGCAAACACTGTTGCCCAGCTGGCGGAACCCGGTATCGGCAATATCGGTTGCCACCGTTATGGCGTGGTCCGACGCCACCTCGCCTTCTTGAAGTATTTCCAGGGCCTCGGACCTCTTGTCGTCCGGTAGGAAGTCCAATATGGAGGCCAGCTTAAACCAGAGCTCCCTGTCGTAACGGGCCACGATCGCCAGGGCGTTGGCCGCTTTGATCGTCGTCGCTGCCGACGAAATGACCCGCCGCCCCATGGCGTCCAACTTCTTTCCCTCCCCGTCCGGCGGGGAATTAGACGTCGAGGCTCCTGACCCCGCCGCTTTCTTCTTTGCCGCCGCCGAGGCGACGGAGTCTGGCGTTGGCTGGGCCCGGAGGCACAGGGGAGCGGTTTTGGGGACCCGGTACTACTTCTTGTACCGGTCCCGTTTGGCTGGTGCCGTGGAGGGGTTCTTGAGGACCTACAGGCCCTCCTCCCAGATGTCATCGATTAGAGGCACCGCGATGACAGTCTTCCTCTTGGCCTCCCGGCGCTGATAGAGGAAAACTTCCTTTTTCTGTTCCTCCGGGCAGAGCTGGAACAATTCGGACTCCCTGGCGATCATGGCGTGGAATGAGCCAATCTCGTCGGGCGGCGAGGCCCGTGCGACGGGAGACGGGAGACCCGTTCCTTCGTCGTCACCCTCAGATCCCGTCGTCGAGCCCATCGCACCATCATCTCCCGACTCGTGGGAGGATGAGGAGGGAACTGTAGGCCTTACGGGGCGAGTGGAGGAGAGGGTTGGGTCCTCCGTCGTTTGTTCTGAGGACTTCCCAACAGGCCAGGTTGCGGGTCCTCCGGCCTGGGCCGTGGGAATCTCGTCCTCATCTCAGAGCAGAAGGACTGGATCGCAGACAAAATGGCCGCAGAGCCATCCTGAGGTCTAGGTTCCGGCTGCGCCGGAAGGGAAGGCTGCTCTTACTCACCATCGTCGTCTTCCTCGGTATCTCCCGAGGATGTTCCTTACGGGATCGAACATTCTCGAATTGGACTTCGAGGTTCCTCACGGCCTCGGTCAGTTCCTCCTCCGAGGCTGACTCCGAGCTCGAGGAGGCTACCGTGCGCCCCCCCTCGCTTCTTCCATCATGGTGGCCATAACGATGGGCTGAAAAGAGGATTTCCTCCTTGGCGGCAGGGAAACTCTAGTCCCGGAGGCAATCTCCGCTGGCAGGGTCTCTGCCGGCTTGGCCAGAGTCGCCGCGATCGCCTCGATAGAGGCCTTTGCCTGCTGGGTAGGGGCCTTCACCACCTTAGGTGCGTCCCGGGCCTTCACCTTAGGGGGAGGGGCGACGCCTCGCTCCCCCTCTTCCGAGATCGGACGGGGCTTCTCCCGAAGCTTACCCGGGGTCTCGGACTTACTCTTCCCCGAACCGGAGCGCTGGCTCATGGTTGACTGTGCCGGGGAAGGCGCACCCTGCCTGTTGACTGAAGAGCCCGACCTTTCGGCGCTCCCGGAGCCAGCAGACTCGCAGCACTTGGCCTTGTGTTGGGCCCCCGTCGCCGGGGCGCCCGCACAGAACTTAGAAGCCCGCTCTGACCCTTTCTTCTTCTCACCCGTTGAGCCCTTCTCCAACCAGCTGGCGAGATGGGATTGACGGTCCCTGATGGCCCGCTCCGACAAGTTCTTGCAGAACTGGCAATCCTTCTCTACATGAGTCTTGTCCCCATGAAGACAGTAGAGGCATCGCGAATGTTCGTCTTCCTTAAACACATTCTGCAACCCGCATCCAGGGCAGCTGCGAAACAGCTTGGGTCCGGGTGACGAACTCGCGTCCTGGGCCATCTCGAAGTAGGCCGCGAATCTTCTGGAATCCTCCAAGAAGTTGATTCGACGAAATCTTCACCCTTGAGGGGTAGCCGTTAACGGCAGTAGAAACGGTGGAGCTTGAGGCTCGATTAACCGAAAAAATGTGAAAGTTCACCTGAAAAAGCGCAAAACACGCAGTAAAAGCTTGAGAGCTAAGCACAAGGACTCCCAACACTTGAACGTGCAGTAAAATATGAAGATGGCTGCCAGAGGCGGGGCTTAGGTAGAGGGCAGTCATTGGCTGTGGTCAGTATGACGCAGAGATCAGTGATTGGTTACTATTACGAAAGACAGATCCGAAACGAAACTGATACTGATTTTTCTTTACCGAGGATTCCCAGCCTGACGGGGAATATTCATGAGCATGTGAATCCATGCCAGACCCCATGCTGGAGAATGACGCATACTTCGGATGAGAAATGGGTCAGGCAAAAACCTGACTGGGGGGTTTGGGAGGGGAGGAGGTACCAGAATTAACGGTATAAACAGGCTGACAAGGTATTCATCAATGTATGGTTTGACTGACACTCATGCAATGGTCCTGCAAAATCCTGAAATATCTGCAGAAAAGAAACCGCAAACCCAATTACAGTGCATTCCTACATGAATCCGAAAGACAAAAATGACATAGGACTATTTTGGCCACGTTGTCACCGGACTAGTCCAACTCTGGGTAGCTGGTGTGAAGGGGGAATGGCAGCTGGTTCCGAACCCTTATGGGGTCTGGCCTGTGCATCCAGATTGGCCCACATGCAGTGAAATGCATGCACACAACATGCGAGGCATTTAGGTTATGAAGATTCACTTGTCCCGCTGGCTCCCGAACTACTCCTTTGGTGGGCCTCCTGTTGATGTCAAGCCATTCTGTAGTTACACGGCAGTTGTCCTAATACAGGTAGATTGTGCGAAGGAGGCCTAAAAGCTATCCTTATGTACATTCAATGGAGGACAGGTCCCAAGTGCTGATGGCGCCATAATACCAGCCAAGACACAGATTACAGTTTTGCAACGAGACACCTGGGTTCTGCAAGCTATCCAAAACACAGTCAGACTTGGCTTGCTGCGCACAAGGAGGAACGTAAGAAGATCCGAACACTCACTGCAGCATTCAAGGCAGAGGACGATGAGGATCTTGCCTCCCAGCCATCTGTGGCCGACCCCACAGATGTAGATTTGATCTTTTAAAACTCCTATGCAACGCACAATGCCCTGTCCATTTCTGGCAAGCTCTGACCAAAATGCCAACCAAAAGGTGAAAACCCCACTGTCCCGTTATAACCCTAGAAATATCAGCTATCAGTTACTGGACAGTACCCAGGGGCTCCTAAGATAATCAAGGTGTGAACGAGCGGAACATCTCACATTGCATGGAGAAGCAGATCAAAAAAAGAAGCTTCAAAGGCTCGAACCATTTTGGAGGATGCTCTCGGGACTGGATGCCCGGACCAATCAGTCATCTTTACATAGCAAAAGCTGCACCCCATCACCTATTGGTGAGGTGCCACTGCCTCCACCTGTTTGGTAGATAATATGGGTGCTGTGTGACTAAAAGTGCGGATAAACACAAAAGTGCCTGTGAGACAGCGAAATGTGTTTCGGTAAACAGGCATTTTTCAGGCTCTTTTCACAGTGTTGCATAACATTTATCGGCAAACAGGCCAGACCAGGAAATCCAGTTAACAAAGGGCCTTTTCTATTAAACGTTTACACGATTAGCCAAAATAAATAGTCCCTTAGTTGATCTGAAAATTGTCAGGAGGGTTCTACTTGGTGGGGTAGTGCTCTGGGAAAACATACCCACAGAAGAGGTCTCTCGTAAACGTATTCCAACAAAGGTCCTGCTAGTACACAAAGTCCAGGGGCTGAATGTCCCCAGATGACCAACACAATGCTCGTTAGCTCACAGTTCTCTCCCTAGTATTCACGCTTTTCTCCTTAGTGTGCTGTCTCGGATTTAAGGTTTCTGCCCTCTATTTCCCCACAGGTCTCAAGGTCCCTTGTCCTTCACTCTTAGTGCTGTACTTGGAGCTTGTGGGTGGATTGCATGCGTGGTATTGTGAAAGGTGGGCCTTCTAGGATGGATTTGCAGAAGAGGCTGTGAAAGCTGGGATTAGATTCTCACTAGGTTCCCCACTTTCTTCCCTTTCCCAAGTCAAGGGGCTACTCCTCCAATACCTCGCCTCAGGTTCTGCCCACACAAACTCTTGCCCTTTCTCTTCTGGGGTGTGCTTTTTTTATCGTGGGTTCACCACTTTGATCTTAATACTTCTCAGTTCCCTACTTTCCACTGGTAGTCCCCTTTATCCTAGAATCGGACCATTTGAGTCAGTAAGAGCTGACTTTTGGTTATTGATGGAGAATCCCAGAGTGCCGAGTAACTGAACAGTTTGTTGCATTCTAACACGAGCTAGGGGAGGGTCCCTTTTAGCAACCGGTCACTGAGCTATGGATACACCCATTTTCCCGCTCAGTAGATGGGTCGCTAAAAGTCCTAGGCATTTGATAAACACTACAGGTACAGACTTGAGTTTGTACAGCAGGACACAATTGTGTTAACTTGCCACTGTGA
Source organism: Ambystoma mexicanum (assembly GCF_040938575.1). Taxonomy (NCBI): domain Eukaryota; kingdom Metazoa; phylum Chordata; class Amphibia; order Caudata; family Ambystomatidae; genus Ambystoma; species Ambystoma mexicanum. The sequence goes on from NC_090936.1 coordinate 78,244,282, forward strand.
ACCTAAGGTAGCGCCCTTGAGCATGTTGGATTCAGACATAAAAAGGAGATGCCCACCAAGTTCATCATAGCCAAGTGGTCAATATGAACTTAAAGCACCTGATGAACGTGTGGCGGCTGTGCATGTCCAGTATGGGACGCCATTCTCTGTCGTTCTTGACCAGGAAATGGCAGGAGAAAAATACCTTTCCTCTGATGATTGGGCACATTTGCTACTGTCCCTTTCTGCAGGAGTTTTAAAACCTCTTCCTGTAGCGGTTTTAAGTGGCGACTGCATGATGCCACCAGAGGAGTGTACTGGGGGCCTGCTTAGACAATTCAACTTGCTCGCTTTTGGTCTCTGTCCAGCACCCAGCTTTGAGGGAATGGTGCGACCACTGACATGTGTGCTGTTTTATTCAACCTCCCACTGCTATGCTGGGCAGGAGGGGCAGTGAGCGCCCGGATCCCCCATCGTCCTCTATGGTCGGCTTACTTGGTAGAGATCTGTTAATATCTAGACACTGTCGAAGGTGAAGCCGTCAAACAACTGCTCGTATAGGTTTTGGAGAATGATTGCCTAAATCTGGCAGTGCCCGCTCGAAAGAAAGAATAACTGCTGAACCCATATGCATGCATTTTTGTAGGCCTACCCCGGACCCTCACCCGAAATAAATGACATTTTGTCAAGTGTTGGCAATAAAAGGCCGTAGGATTTTACTGTGCATATATGGTTATGCAGATAACAATAATCACATATAATATACTTTTGGGCACTGGGTCCTGAGGTTACCCCCTCTGGCCCGTGCCGCCTTCTCATGTCCCATGGCTTGTTGTGGACACCGTACAGTGCCCTGTACCTCTTTTCCTTTGTTCTTCTCCCTTATTAGTAGGGTGGGAGGGTTTTGTGGTTAAGAAGCAAGGTGTGGAAGACGCTGAGTGAACAGCGAACTTCCTGTTAGTTTGGGTCCCCTGACAGGGTCCACAAACAGATTGTGTTTTCTTAGAGAATTCTGCTCTTATTTATAAGACCCAGGGTAGCCCTGGGTCTTTGATGTGTATAGTAGTGGGGGCTGTGCGCCAGCCCCCGGCTGTATAGCCGACTTGTCTGGACCCCTGAGGTGGTGTGGGGGCAGGTCTTTGAACCTGGGCCCTGCCCGACTGTTGGTTTTCCTTAGGTGCTTAGCACCTTGTTGCTTGGAGGAAGGGTGAGGTGATTGTTCACACCTCACCCTTCCTCGGCTTTGTGCGACAGAGACTGCGTGTCTCTGTAGCTTGTGGAGGAGAGGAGCAGGCGTGGGGGAGGGGGCTGCCCCTCTCCTGGCCTGCTGAATGGTAACATCAGTTACCCTGCCTCGCCTTGGGCGGCCCTGTGGCATTGCCCAAAAGGGTTGTTTGTCCAGGTCATGCAGGAAGCGTATGGCCCTTAATACGTTATCAGATTCTATTTCTTTAGGTGCTCCTCAATCTTTTTGCCAAAAAGTTTTTGACCGTCAAATGGCCCCTCAAGAATTCAGGCTTGCACATATGGGTGTAATGCAGCCCGCTGGACAGAAAACCGCAGCCGGCATGAGCCCGAGGAGAGGAGGGACTGAGGAGCAGTGAATGATGCGAGCGCAGCGCCGATCAACTCACCTGCTGCGGCAGTGAGCAGGGAGAAAGTGAGCGTGGCACCTGCGGGGAACTAGGACTGGGGGGCGATTCAGCCCAGCGGACTCTCCTCACCCAGAAAAGACAGCAGGCACTGGTAATCAGGCAGAGGCAGCCCGGGAAGCGGCAGAGCCTCCAGGAAGGTGCGGGCGTAGACCACGGAGCATGGAAGCCGAGTCGCAGCACCCCTGCCAGCAGAGACGGGAGGAATCCCCACTGTATGCAGGGCAGGGGTGGCGGTCTGATGCTGCGCACGGAGGAGGCACACGCTTTCCAAGGAGCAGAGCACCAGTGGTGGCCCTTGACAAAGGATGGAGGACACTAATTAGGCAACCAGTTTTGAGTGGGGCGAACTGCAACTACTCAAAAAAGGTACACAGATCATATGGCCACAAGGGCTTCACAGCCTGGATGGGGGTAGAGCAAGTGTGTGCATGCTCTGCGGGACTCGCAATGGGTGGCTAGAGGTGCTGTTGGCGCCCCCTCATAACAGTTGCTCATGAGGAGGCCAACATAAGCAGGTGGACAGCCCCTTAGAGGACATGCATCTGGGGAGCAGATAGTTTTCCAGGGCTCACTGGAGGACAGGGGGCACCCCAGGAAGATGTGCTTTCCACACATAGTGAGTAAAACACAATGAGAGCCACTAAAGGGGGTGAAGGAAGGAGCAGAGATGACACCAGCTCAGCCCCAGTGGCAGGTGCAGCAGAGACCAGTGCAAAGCAAAGGGATCGGAGGACTGACAGGGGGATCCACTGTGGGGCCTGCCATAACAAGATGGCGCATCCTACAGAGGTTGGAACCCATTGGTGCACATTGGACCAACAGGTGGCACCAAATGGGCCTGTATGGCGACGATCCCAGCAGAGATGGAAGCAGCCAAGCTAGACCAGATCTTGCAACAGTTTGCGAAGCTGAACAAGGCCATTACAGGCCTGCACCCCATGGTTAGACAGGTGCGCACATTGAGGTATTGGGGGTGACGGCGGACGTACGCAGGTTGACTGAGGTGGAGGAGAGAGTAGGGCGAGTGGAGGAAGTGGCAGACAAGATTTTGTCGCTTCAGGCACAATTCGAGGAGGTGAAGGCGGCACGAAGCGATTTGGAAGACAGAAGTCTGAGGTGCAACATCGCTTCTTTGGTTTCCCGCAAACAAAAAAAAAAAAGTGGAAGGGGACACCGGTGGCATTCTTAGAAAAGTGGATACCATCAGCCCTGAAGTACAGAGATCCCATAGGGTCAGGAGGTGGAACGGGAGCAATACGAGAGCACCTCGCCCCCTCAATGCGTGCCTCCTGAGATACCTCCAAGTCAAGTGAAGCAGATCCTGACGCTGGCTAAGAGGAAATCCCATCATCTGGGAAGGCCATAAAATATACATATCAGCAGACTACTCAAGAAAGACGATGGAGACTAGAAAGAAATTCCTGGCGCTCACAACTGAAGAAACTAGACAAGGAACGGACTACTAGACCCAGTCACAATGCTGATAAGGGCCAGAGGACACTGGAATTCAGGGAACCTACTGCGCTCTGGGATTTTAAACAGGAACAGATGCCAGTAACAATGGACACATCCAAGCAGAACGCAGCGGAAAAGAAAGGAGCAGCGCGACCCCCGGCAGTTATATGCATGAAGGCAGAAGGTGCAGGACCTCAGGCTAGCTGCGTGCAGAAAGTAGCTAATGGCCAACAGGGCCACAGCGCAAGGTTGTCTAGGAGGAGAGCGGGTAAGGGAGAAATCTAGGTCGCCAATTAAGTTGCCTCCTTGAGCAGACCGAAGGTGTGGAGGAATTTGATGGGTTTCTTGAAGGTGGGAGAAGGCTGATCAATGCTGATCAAGAAAAGATATGCAACTTTGGTTTAAGGTCTGAAGCGAGTGAAACGGGTGGTTGGTCTGGGGAGGGGGAAGGGGAAGGGGCCGGCATAGCACGCTCTGAGGTGTAAAGAGGTGAGGAAGGAGTGGAGTCCTATCTAAGGGGAGGCCTATGATGGTACCACATTCCAGACGGGAGGAGGTAGAGACGGTCTCCATGGCCAACCCAAGTTATTGTTGACTTTTTTTTGGCAAGCGGATGGCGGTCTGCACTAATATTAAACCCCCCACCAGGGGGTACAGCCCAGAGGCTTGGGGGAGTCAGGGGAGGGGTCATAGCGGGCGGGAGTGAGGCACGTGGGGACTTGGTGGTTTGTAGGAATGTCTTCGACATTTACTATAGCATGAGCTGCAGCGCAGGGGAACATACAAAAGGGGGACGCAATGGGGAAAGACTTGTGCATTATATCGCTGAATGTTAACAGCCTCAACAAATGTATAAAACACAAGCCAGTACTGTACACCTAAACTTGAAGGGTGCAGACGTGATGCTTCTACGGAGAAGGGAAACAAATGCAGGATAGCCATACAGAGGTCATTGCCGCCCAGGATTAGTAAAGTATGGGCAGATTAGTGGCAATTAGAATGCAGGTGGAGAATAACACTATGGTGGTGGGATCCATTTACGCCACCCACGGCTGACAAGCAAGCTTCAATTTCATTTCTCTTTAAGATGCTGGATGAAGTACACAACAACAACGTTATCCTGGGTGTTGGGGGGGGTGGGTGGACGGACAGGTAGACTGGAATATTAATATAGATCCCATTTTTGACAGGTCTGAGCAGACATGTAGATGAGCTGAAGAGAGAAAGGGACAGCTTAAAAACAAAATGATGGACCATGGCCTAATAGACGAGTGGAGGCTGGTGAACCAGACGGCTAGGGAATACACCTCGCGTGTGCATGCCATACAGTCAAAAATTGACCCAATATTGAGAAAGGCAGTGCCTCAGCTGGTGTGAAGGGAGTTACTCCTGGGGGAGTAGGGGGGGGGGGCAATATCAGCTCATTACCTCGTTTGAATAGCCTCAGACACGCAGGCAAATGGGTGAGGCCCAGAAGGTGGCAGCTAAATGTCAGCTTGCTGAGGAATGCAGGAGGCAAAATTTGAAGCACTGGACATAATTGATAACTTCTATACACTCAATGAGGATACTGCAGGGCAGGCGGGTGCTCTGTGGGTGGCAGGAAAGGCATACTGCAAGGGGGCTCTTTTGCAGAAGGGAGCGAGAAAGTAAAGGGAGAATAAGGACAGATTGGCTGGCCTGGACAAGGAGCTGAAGGACTTGGGGCAACAATATGAGAAAGATCCCATGGCCGAGGTGGTTTTGCTAGTGCGTCGGAGGGAAAAATACGAGGTGAATAACTATAGGCAGAAAACTGATTAGCTCTTGCGGTTGCAGGCCTCATTACGAACAGGGTGACAAGGCGGACGCTTGCGGGCTACCCAGCTCAAGAGAAGGGAAGAACAAAGCAGCGGCAGGATTCTGAACAGGGACAATGGGAAGCAAGTGACATGTGGGTGAAATAATGCAGGCGATCCTGTACACAGCAGAACCTGCTGAGGATCCGGCAGTGGAACAAAAATCACTTGACTTTCTCCATCCCATGTCTCGGCCACGAAGATCTGTCCGTAAAAGGGGGCCCGAAACGAGCTGAGGAGATCTGGGAGACTACTGTCAGTATGCACAGCGGGAGGTCACCAGGGGGAGACGGGTTACCGATAGAGTTGGATCAAGCTGGCGTCCAGGTTGGCACAGGTCTTTAAAGAAGCGATGGCATTGGGTGAGATCCGGCTGAATTTAATGAGGCGTTAATATCTGTGATATCAAAGCCAGGCAGGGATTCCACCTTCTGCAGTAACTACTAGCCGATCTTACTAATCAATGCAGATATCAACATTTTCACCAAAGTACTAGTAGGGAAGCTGAGAACAGTCATACCCCAAATTGATTCATGAGACACAAGTGGGGTTCGTCCCGGGCAGGACAGCGAAGGACAATATGTGGTTGCTGTTGCACTTGCTGTGGCAGGAAAGGAACAGGGAATAGTGCTGTCGCTGAACGCTGAGAAAGCGTTCGACAGGGTAGAGTGGGGTTACCTTTTCAGAGTAATGGAACACTTAGGGCTAGGGCAAGGATTCTCTGCAATAGTTTGGCTGCTATACAAAGACCTTAGCGCTATGGTAAAGGAGGCAACGGTGTCCTCTCTGCCCCCATTATTCATCTTGGCACTGGAGCCGCTGTCAATGGTTATTCACCTTAACTGCAATATCAAGGGCATGAAAACCCTGGTGGGAAACAGAAGGCACTCCTGTATGCCGATTATGTTATGCTGACGCTGGCGGAGCCGTGCGCCTCAGAAAAGGAGTTAATGAGGGTGATCAGGGTTATCTCCTCATTTTCTGGTTACAAAATCTAATGGGAAAAATGTGAAGCCATGCCGCTCAACAGTAGTACACACAGTAGCTGCTTTGGGGAGGGTAGGGGGAGGGGGGGGGACAGAGTCCCAGCAGCGATGGGTGACAGTGCGTCTTCAGTACCTACTGGTATAGTTAAAAAAGGGCCTGGCGGACACAAGAGACAATGTAGAGCCGGCTTGGGACTACGCATATGCAGGATTTGAATGGTGGCCACCATTGCACCTGTCCATCGGGGGGCAAACTCAAATAGTGAAGATGGTGACAGCGGCTCGGTTGAACTTTGTATTGGGTATGCTACCCCTGAGGGTGCCACCCATTTTGAAAAGAAAAAATGCAGGGTATCAAACCATTTGTAGAGGGGAGCAGACAACCACGTTTGAAGGTGGACAAGTTGTATGCTTTGCTGAGAGCAGGGGGAGGGGGGTTTCAGCTACCTCAGATGGAGACGTACTAGGTCACCCAACAGCAGTCTCAATTGGAGGTTTATTTTCAGGAGAAGGCGCTGAGGCCGGCCTGAGCGATATGTGAGCAGGAAATTAGCGGGAGGAAGGGCTCTGAGGTTCTTTTTGGAGAAGAGGGGGACGGACAAAATCCAGGTGCTGCTTAGCATCTGATACTTAGTATGGACACTCTTGCGTGGGAGAGGGCCCACGCGTGGGTTCAGGTGATTAGCTGCTGCCATTTAGACGCTCCTATATGGAATAAAGGAGGCTAGGGTAGGGGGCAGGCAGGTCCATTGGAGGAAGTGGGAGGCTGCAGGGGTGATGCAGGTGCGAGATATCCTGAGGGGGAACCAATGTATATTATTTCAAGAACTCAGGGAGACTTGGGGAGTGGGAGAGGAAGAGGGTGGAAGCACAAACAGTTGGCTCAATGCACGCAGAAGATCACCAGAGAGAACCAAGGGGAGACGCACAGCTCGTCTCTCACATCTCTTCTAAGGAAGAGGGCCGGGAATACAGGGATAGTGGCCAGGATGTATACGAGACTTAAGGACTTGCTCTACACAAACATCATAAAAGAAGGGGTTGTGAGCCAGTGGCAGAAGAGGTTTGGTGAACAGTTCTTGGAGGAATCGGTTCACAGTATATTTCTGAACATTGAGAGGGGGGAGGTTATGGAGGAGATGCTAAGATTAACGCAATATAAGATACTTCACAGATGGTATTGGACCCTGGACAGGCTTATGTCCGCCCAGCTCAGATGATGGATGTTGGAGGTGTGGTAGCAGTGGGGGAGACTCGGGACAGCTTGTGGTACTGCAAGAAGGTGCAGGGGTATTGGGCAGGAGTTATAAAAAAAAAAAATATATATATATATATATATATATATATATATATATTGCATTTATAGCAGCACCCAAGATCCTCAGGTATCACTGCAATAGTTACAGTAAGTGCAGAGTGACATTATACAGTGCAAGGCAACACAAAGTGCTTACAACAAGCAGAAGGGATTAGAAAGCATGCTATGGTGGAGCCACACCCCGTGATACGGGGGGCTACATCAAATATGCAGGACAAGTCAGTCAAGTAGCGTTACCATGGTAGTTGTAAAATAGTAGCGGCAAGTAATGGTAGTACAAGGCTGCCGGGTTTGTCCAGTGGTGGAGAGTAGGTGGTGCGGGTCAGATCGCAGCCGTATCGATGGGTAGTAGGCTTCCAGCACTGGGCTAGGTGGGTAATAGACTCACATGACTGAGTTGGTGGCGTCATGTGTGACAAATGAATCCGATGACCGGGTGACATTGGCAGGAATGAAGTAGCGGGGAGTGGGAAGAATGTGGTCGAGAGTAATAAGGAGATGGGCATGAAGCTGGCAATGGAGCCCTTGCCGAACGTGACATTACATGGTTGGTGGGGCGCCAAGGAGGTAGCGAACAGTCTCCGAGGCAAGAACCCGCTGCGGGCTGCAATAGGGTTGCCTCCATGGCTGGACAGTGCCAGACAGGGAAATGGGTGCCCAGCCTTAAACAGGGCCTTTAACGGGAGCTGGCGTTACCTGCCGGTTCGCACAGGAAGTAGCATAAGAGCCAACCAATAGGCAGTGGTTGGAGACAGGATGAAGCAAGGCCGTAAGCAAGTGAATCGATGGCATTGCAGAGTCGACCACTTTAGACCTGCATTAGCTCTTATGAATGCCATAGTCCAACAGGGCTTGCTGGTCATGTGTGCATCAGCTGCAGGCACTCTGGGACCTAGAGGTCAATGGTGCAGGGCCAGACAGGGAAAGACATGGGGAGTATGGGGAGAAATACAGAACACACTGGGGAGCAACGCCCACGAGAATCCGAGACTATGCATAGTGCACAACACGTCGCAGCTGCCGCCAGGCAGGGGAAGTGGCTGAATATGGCACCGATTGTGGTGAAACAACTGATCCTGAGACCGTGGAAGTCATATTTAGTCCCAGAGGTAAATGCTTGGGAGCAGGAGATGGTCAAGATGGCGCTGTACGAACAACTGATATACAGGGCCCGAGAAAGGCAGCCTTTCAGATATTTTGGGGGAGGTTCCTGGGACACATGTACGCGAATCGGGAGGACCAGCAAGGGGAGGAGGTGGTTAGGGGGTGTACTTAAAGGCGTAGGAAAGTTAGTAGCTTGCACAGGGACCAGTCCACCAAACTGATGTTAAGGGTTTTGAGATCATTTCTATTCTTTCCTATGGGTTGTTTGTAATTTCTGGGGGTTACTGCCCAGGGGCGAGACGGGGGCTAAAGCCTGGCAGAGCACTTATCAGAGGAGTGTGGGGTTGGGGGTTGGACTTATACAGGTGAGTATGTGGGTGCAGAAATCAGATTTTTTTAAAAGTATTAACTGATGCCACTGCCTCTTGTGTAAGGCCGGACTAGTTGGGCCAGAGCGGCATGAGTTGCTTTTACTGTACGGTATTGTAATCAATTATTCTTGTGCGGTCCAGACTAAATGAATTTAATGAATTGGACTTGAGGATTAATTGATTAAAAGGAGTTATCCTCAACGATCCAGGGACTTGCTGTTTCACCGATTAATGGAATGGTTAGCGAAATTGACCTGATGGTATTGAGCATGCATCAATTTGAGCTACACAAGACATTGAGACTCTTCTAGGGAACTAGGACTTTGATGGAAGAAATGAAATTGCTCATGGGCGGGCCTGGGAGGGATGGTCTAGGAGGAGGAGTAGAAGTGAAACCGATGCACTATGTGAAGCCTGTACTTGTCATTATTGACCTGTGAATATTAGTGCTTCTGGTGTGGGCCATGCTGTTCGTGAATTATTTGCCGTTTTATGTTTTAACTCTATAAAAACTATGACAAAAAGCCTTGTTTCCTTCTGTGTAAATATGCATATTGTTTAGACCTATATTACGTAGCAGAGATTCCCAGACTAGCGACTTGCATCTGAATTTATGCTGGAAAACTAAATATCAGCCCGATGTGAGCTTTATGGATGTATTACAGTAGACAAGGGAAAAAGTGTCATGCAACATGAGTACAACATGTAAACAGTAATATTGCAAGCAGGACATCCATTTGCATTAATTTCATGTGTGGAACAGGCATAAAGTGCCTTATTTCCATCATATACTGCTAGTGGCTGCATTAGACACTAGTATATATTAGGCCAAAACATGAGCTTTGTTACCAACACCGATATTACCTTTTGACTGATTCAATAAGAACGTTGATGTGTACTAAATTACACTCAAAGGCTTTAAAGATAGTGATTCTAGTTGACAGCATCAATATTTCAAGGAGGCTTCTATAATTTATGGTCAACTACACTACTCTACACCAAAAATTCCAAACAAATATATTTCATTAATTACACAGCTTACATTTCAGGTCTATGTGTAAGGAGGCACAAAAGACAAAAATAAAGATCAGTAGACTGTAAGCAATTGTTTAACTAAACAAAATCTCATGTTGCTCATACGACATTAGTATGGTAAACCGCAAAAGACTAGAGTTTTAGAATACAAGGGTAAAGCTGTGCGGAGACATTTAGCGCACACATTTAGAGCACAGTATTGCTATAAGCTGTACTTGTCAGAATAGGTGCGACCCCCATTCACTAACCTTGTCTTGTTGCCCCCCACATGTATTTCCTGCTGGACATTGCTCCCCTTCTCACACTAGCCTTTGGCATTCCTTTAATGGGCTATGCCTTGTTCCCACCATCACCTAAACCACTACCCGCCCTGGCAATACTACTTAAGCCAGTCTCTTCTCATACTGTTCTGAAGCCCTTGTTTCTGCAATACAGTGTACCTTCTCTACCTACACACTCTAAGGTCCTCCACGCTGCACTGACAGCTAAATCCTTCTCCCCAAACTGGTTCCCAACACATTCCCATTCTTACACCAGTACTTCAGAATGCTTCCTGCACTAATAAAAAGTACTCCTTTTCTACACAGAAGGAAAGGATGCTGAGACAAGCTCCATATTTAAAATGTGAGCTGCAGCCTGCGCACAGCATCTGAAAAAGACATGTGCAAGGAAATTTACAATGTTATCCGCCCATCTACAAGAGTATATGTTCTATGGTAATGACAAGGCACAAAAATGAATCTGTTTGGTTACATGAAAGAATCCAGCAGTATTTTATTAATGGGAGGAGCAGTCCAATCTGGGATAAAAAGGACAGCATTTCATAGGAACGCCAAACCCCAATTGAAACCTGCATTGTGGCTGTTTTCTTATTTACAAGATTGAGAGTATGCATTGTATGAAGAAACATGCAGAGACATGAAATATAAGTCTTTGCCAGCAGTTTGATTGCAAAAATATTATAATGTTGTCCCATTTAAAGTGACAATCGCAGTGCAGAAATGTAGAAAGCGTATGACTTTAAATGCCACATTGGTGAATAAAGCCAGCAACATGGCCTGGAAAGCAGAATTACACTCCTTCCCCCACCAACCAACAGCTACAGGGGCGGGGGGTGGAGGGGAGGTGGTTTTCTTCAAGGAAATGACACTCCAGCCCAGAGAATGGGCTATAAAACTGACTTCCTCAAACAAAGGACCAAATTGACTTGTTCTCAGATACCAGGCCTTCCATTGCAAAACAAATGCTACTCATTAACAACCCAATTTGTCATTGAGCATCCCCTAAATGCCCTAAAAATACAACACATATTTGGAGCAGTGGTCTCTCCTCAAATAATGAAATCTCCTCATAAGGTAAGGGAATGAAATTGGCACCACCAGAGTTGCTGTCTGACACAAGGGACAGGCAGATACTGGAATCACTGAAGGGGAAAGAGTGGGTTATCAATTGCCCTGGTCAGCTCTGTGCTTCAAAGAGCTTTCTGTGACACGTCCCCTGGCAACTACACTCAGGAGTCATGAATGGCCCAGCTCTGGGTTTCAAAAGGAATTTGGCGGTTACCAGGCCAGGAACTGTAAATGCCATTAATATTTTGTCCAAAACCAATCCATGTAAATTGAAATAACAACTTTCATTGTTAAATATGTAGTCATATTTTTGTTTATACCTTTTGAACAACATGTCAGAGGGTTACGTTTTTAGAGCTTTTCACACTGAAATGTTTATGAGTGGAATGAAAAACGATTTTTTTTATAATTGTTTAGTTATGCAAAGTGGACAAATATAAATGGGTTTACGCAGAAACGTTGCACAACACAGATTCATATATCCCATCTTCTGTGTCGGTAAATCCATTAATCTAAGATGGAAATATTATATCTGTTTAAAAGAATCTGTCAAACCTACATCATATGTGGTGCCGAAATCATACTATCATTATTGGATTAATCAAAGTGAGAGCAATCTGACAAACTGATTAGTAGCATGAACACATGTGAGGAACATAAGGTTTCAGAAAACAACAATTGTTTCATGTAAAATTAGCCAAGATGACATCACATCAAATGGGAGGTATACTGGGTATAGAAGTTAATCCCATTAGAGTGCCCTCTTCATTAATATGCCCAATGAGCATAAAGTGGATGGTTTAGCAGGATATCCCTTTTGGAACATTATCCAATCACATACACTGACCAATCTGCTAAGAGAAATTATACCCACCTCTAAAAGGGAGGGGTTTCTAATCTATAAAAGTCCCAAAAAAGTCTTGCAGGACCAGAACACGATCCGTGTTTCTGAAGGTATGCGTTCGAGGTGACTCTTCTGCAGGCTGCTGTGTTCAAAGAGGAGCAGTCTGGAAGCAGGAGAAGGTTACACTGGTAGCAATAAGACAAACAGAAGAAGCAAAGTGGCTGCTCTTTTCTTATAGCCTAGAAAAGGAATAGTGCTTTGCATACCTGTGGAGGGCTTAAAGTCTTGTCTTTTCAACACCTTTCAATTCTAAATTATCAAGTTGGAGTAGAACTACTAGAACTGTGGTTGTGTATAATACTGTCAGAGCATCTTACCTCAAAGTTGGTTGAAGTAGTAGACATACTGTGAAACGAGGGAGCCTGTTCCCACGCTAACAGTAGTAGAGTGGGTTGCCAAGAGGAAAACAACACCCTAAAAAGAAGCACCCCGACAATTATACCGAAGACACTGGAGAGGTCAGAAATACAAAGGAAGTTCTTCAAGAAGAAGTTGTTTCTTTATTCTTTGAACTGTGCCAAACCAATCCTGGAAGGAGATTAACAAGGATTACCACTGGTGCCGTTTTGTTGGCTGGAATTGGAAGGGAACTTTTCAACATAAAGCTGCATAACTTCTTTCATTTGGAACTTACAAGAACTGGTTCAAGACTTTACTTTCCTTTTGAACATTTGGGAGAAATGGACTTTGAGCAATCCTGGGGAAGGGAGTGACCCAGGACATGTGAAGGTCATCAGAATGACTGGTTTTTGGACATTCTATTATTTATATTGTTTACGTTTTACTTTGAATGTTTTGTTAGGGTGAGGGCCAGTTCTGTTAATGCTAGGACTAACCCCCTTTGACCGTAGACTAAGAAGGGAACTGCCTGTTAGAGTAGGTTTAGGGAGGATTGATTTGTTCTTTAATAAAATATTTAATTTGTATAAAAACACAAGCAGTTGTCTGCCTCGCATTACAGACCCCTCACACTACATGACATTTGGAAACCCCACCCCGTTCCCCGGATTTCAGCAAAAGACAAAATTAATTTGTGGCTTGGCAAAGCATTGTTCCTTAGACAATTCAACACAGTTGCACCAAACTTTGCATAGTTACCTGTTAGGACAGTGCGGACAACACTGGCTAGATCACATTTGGACACGCCACCCCTTTCACCGGATTACAGCACTTTCACACATGAGACAGTTGTTTAAAATTTGCAAATCAATGTGGTGGTAGAAGGACTGATCCTCAACCCTAGAATGCAGTTTCTGGGACATTTACACAGCAATGCACCACAACAAACTGCACCACGCGAGGGTACAGTGAAGGTGGAGGAGAGAGCACAGAAGGTCCCACTACGCAGCAGCACACCAACTCTCGCCTCCCCCCCAACATCTGCTCTGGGGTATGTCAGCCAGCAACACTCACTCATACCCGGTTTACCTCAGGTGCAAAGCACATCAAGCGATAAGCGAATGTGAACAACCTACAGGATCATCGATTTTCAACAATTGAGGACAGGGTTATCCTGTCTGTCTACAGAACCCGTTTTGGATAACAGGTACTTTTGCTAGTGTAAGTATAAAGGTAAGGGCAAATATAATAGAAGGGAAATATCCTCTAAAGGGGAATAGATTAAATATCGGCCCCTTTTTATTTGTGAAAGTACGGATTGGTGGAGTGTATATAAATTGTTTGTACAACCTGGGAAATAAATATTTCACAAGCATAGGTGCTTCTGGAATTCTAGATTTTATTGAATATATCCTGAGGCCTGTATATTGAGAGATCCCCTGACAACGCCTATGTGTAATGCACAAGCACAGAATTATTTTGGGAACCAAAAGGATGTCTCAATGTGTACTGCGAGGGGTCAGAAATGTGAGGCGTACAAATTTTGGATTATTTCTCAGAATATGCCATTAAATTATAAGTTTCACCAAAATGCCTCACTATCCCTACCCTGACGAGGATTTCCCTGCCTATCAAAAACTAAAGGAAATACTCCAATAATGGATATCTGGACCTCACACTTAAGCATAAAATACACAAGAAATAAGCAATTCACAACAAATAAACAATTGTATTTCTAGTATACTCAAAATCTCTCTTTGTAACCCCAGTGAACCCCTCTTCCCCAGGTTTCAAGCTAGATTCAGTTCCAACATTCAACATAAAGAAACAAGGAAATCCAGGTTTGCAACGAAGTTCCAACTCAGCTGTTGACTCCTTCACTTTGTCAAAAGAAAGTTGAGCTAACCAATGTTAAACAAAGATTTCTCTTCTTCCTTGAGTAATAATTTGAACTTCATCAAATAGCATCTATGATGTGCTGTCACAATGCTTTGCCACAACTTAAGAATGTCAAAGAAGAAATACAGTTCCTTGACAGATTCAAAGTAACAACTTCTGGCAAGGTCAAAGAAACACAGCTTCTTGTTAGCACTTTCAAGTTTCTCTTTTTAGCATTATGAATCGCAATGTATATCTTTGTCAGGATGGCTTCACAGAGCCACTGCTTCTACCTGGATAACTCATACCAGCTTAACTTCTGCTAGGGTTCATCAGGCTGCCCAGCCAATGACAGTCCTCTCCCCAAATCCCTCCTCTGGCAGCCATCTTGAGGTTTGGTAAGCACATGAAGTGGCAGTATGAACGCAGCTGAGTAGGAGGGAGGATTCGCATGTGAATCCATGCCAGACCCATGCTGTAGAACAAGTTACAGCAAAGTAAATTATTCCTTCTCCAGCAAGGGGTTTGGCATGGATTCACATGCTCATGAATAAGGAATAAATAGCAGGACAACATACACACCCACGGGAGGTGGCAAGGCTCAACAGAAGCAACTCTTACCTCAAACAGGTTGCGCAGCACTGCTTGGCCGACTCTGGAATCCCTGTCAACGCAGTAGAACTTCGTGAAGGTGTGCGTGGACCTCCACACAGCAGCCCTGCAGATGTCCAGCAGGGGCACACCAGATAGGAATGCTGTCGTCGCAACGATTGCTCTGGTGGAGCGGACTCTCGGACAGCCGGGCAGCGCTCAGTTCGCCAACCGATGACAGTGCGTGATGCAGCCAGAAAGCCACCTTGAGATGGAAGCCTTGGTAAGGCCTTGCCATTGTTCACAGAACCACACTTCACAAACAGTTGAGAAGTCTACGGAAACTCTGTGTGCGTCATGTAGAACTCCAGGGCACGAGCAACGTCCAGCGAGGGCAAGGCCCTTTAGGCCGGGGACGAAGGCTTCAGGAAAAACCCAGGTAACACCAAAGGCTCGTTGGAGGAATTTCGACAGAACCTTTGGCACGAAAGAGGGGTGCGTCCGCTGCACCACCCTCGACCCGTGTAAAGTCAGATATGGCAGTTTGCAGGATAGGGCCTGGAACTCACCCACCCTCCTGGCCGAGGCGATGGCCACAAGGAACTCAGTTTTCCACAATACGAACTTGAGATGGGCCTGATGCAGTCTCAAAGACCTCCCTCCCCCCCCAATGAGCATCATCAGCACCACGTTGAGTTCCCAAACCAGGACAGGAGCCTTCACCGGCAGGAAAGAACTAAACAGTCCTTTGAGGAATTCCTGGAGACGGTGAGACCAAAGGGAAGATCGTCCTGGAGACCTTGTGTAGCGGGAGCTAGCCGCCAGATGCACTTTGATAGAGGGGTGTGCCAGTCCGGACATGGCCAAGGATAACGGGTATGGAAGAATCTGCAGGGCCATGACCCTCAGAGGGGTGATCTTCTGCGACTGGCAACACGTAGCAAAACCGCTGCCACTTGTGACTGTAGCACTTCAAAATCGACGATGCTCTGGCCTTGGCAAGGACCACCCTGCAACCTGCTGACAACTTGTTTCCTCCAAACTCTAGGGCTGCAGGAGCCAAGCCCTCTGGTTCAGCGATCCTGGGTCGTGATACAGGATTGCACCTCCTTCTCTGGTGAGAAGATCTGCGACTACTGGCAGTTTGACCGGAGGGAACGCCGACAGGCTGAGCAGGTCCAGGTACCAAATCTGCCTCGGCCATGCTGGGGGGACGAGTATCATCCCGCATCGACTCAGTTTGAGTGTATTAATGACTCTTAGCAGGAAAGGCAATGGCGGGAATGCGTACAAGAACAAGCCTTCCCACAGGAAGGAGAACGCATCCCCCATGCTCCTCAGTTGGTGGAACCTGCTGGTAAACCTCTGACATTTGGAGTGTGTCACCGTCGCAAACAGATTGATCTGGGGCCTACCCCACTTGATGAAGCTGCGGTCCACCTGGTCTTGCCGAAGCTCCCACTCGTGGCAGGAGCGCAATTCCCTGCTGAGGAAGTCTGCAATGGTGTTCTTGAATCCCGCCAGGTGAAGAGGAACATCTTTTGTCCGACGGCCGAATGCCACAAGTCCTACGCCTCTTTGAAGAGCCGTGGGGACAGTGTGTCCCCCTGCTTCCTGATGTAGAACATCATGGTGGTGTTGTCCGTGAAGATCCTCACGACTTTGCCCTTCAGACACAGAAAGAATGAC
Source organism: Ambystoma mexicanum (assembly GCF_040938575.1). NCBI lineage: Eukaryota > Metazoa > Chordata > Amphibia > Caudata > Ambystomatidae > Ambystoma > Ambystoma mexicanum. The sequence continues at coordinate 78,260,773 of NC_090936.1, forward strand.
TTGAGGGCCAGAACACTGCCCGCAGCTCCAAGCTATTGATGTGGAGATACTTCCCCTCCGGCAGCCTGTGGCGTGCAGATGTCCGGTGTGGGATCCCCAGCCTTCCAGGAAAGCATCAGTGGTGTACGTTTTGTGGTATGGGGAGGCGGTGGGGGAGAGGGTTTGGAACCCTGTGCCCCGGGCAACGCAGTGAATGCCCCACTACCTTATCACCCTGACGGAACTCCTCGTTGAGGGACCTTGCCTCAAAGCTTCCGTACACCTGTACCCAGCGAGTGTCTAAGAACTCCTAAAGGGGTTGCATCTGTAACCTGCAGAGCTGGATAAGGTAGATGCAAGAGGACATTATGCCGAGCATCGACTTGATGGTCCACACCGTGGCGGTCTTCAATGACAGGTGTTGCACTTTGCCCAGTGTGGCCGCTACCCTCTCCACCTAGGGTGACGCTAGGCAGGTGACTACTGAGCATGGCTCCCAGGAACAGAGCATTCTTCGATGGTGGCAAGCAAGACTGAATAATTGATGGAGAATCACAGATCCGTCAGCAGCTGCGGTCGTCTGTGTGACCAACGGCTACTCTCACGACCTGGCTTGGATGAGCCAGTAGTCTAGGTACGGCTAAATGGGTATCCCTCGTAGTTGTAGATGGGCCGCCACCGGTTCCAAGCACTTTGTGAACACCCATGAGTCCGACATCCGGCCGAAGAGGAGGGCTTTGAACTGGTAGTGCCGTCCCAGCACTACGAAGCTTATGAACTTACACTGCTTCTTGTGGATGGGGACGTGGAAGTAGGCGTCCTCCAGATCCAGCGACGTCAAGAAGTCTCCTTCCAGTTGGCGGAGCATGTGCAGCAACGTGACCATCCTGAATTTTTGGGACTTGAGGTACTTGTTCAAATGTCACTTGTCTAGAATGGGCCTCCAGCATTTTCGTTTTGACTAAAAAGTATCTGGAATAGACTCCGGAGCCCCAGAGTCGTTGGGGAACCAGCTCCATCGCCCCTTTTTGTAGCATTACCCATACCTCATCCAAGAGCTGAGTGATGTGCTGCTCCTGCTGGGCCACCGGAGGGATCCAAGGACACCTGTGCTGAAACGCTAGGGCATGTACGTGGGTGTCCAGCACCCATTGGTCAGTGGTGATTTTCTCCCACTCAATGACGAATTCCATCAGCCGGCCTCCCACCGGGGTGCACAGGTGGGGGCCAGACGTCCTGGCCGGTTCAGGCTTGCTTTGGCATCGGCATCCTGCCTTGCGAGCGACGGCGGCACTGACCAACTCCAACGTAGGCGAGGGAATGGCCACTCTAGGCTTCCTGTGTCGTGGACCTGGATGGCTGGCGGCAGGAAGAGAAACCTTTCGACAATCTGCTTGTCTTCCCCCTGGAGGCACGAAAGGAAAAGTGGTGCTGCTAGAGCATTCCCAGGGAACTGGCCTTCTCCGTATCCTCCTTGATGGCATGTAGTGACTCATCGACTGCCTTCCCAAAGCAGTTATCTTCGTCCAATGGCATGTAAGTACCCTCGTCTGGACCTCCTGGCAGAAATGTGTGGCCTTCAGCCAACCTTGACGAAGGCAGACACTGTTCCCCATCCACCAGAACCCTGTGCTGGCGATGTCCAGTGCAACTGTGATGGTGTGGTCCAAAGCCACTTCTCCGGAACAGGGTGATTGACTCCATCCTCAGGTCATCAGGTAGGAACTCCAGAACCGGGCCCAGCTTGTACCACAGCTCCCTGTCGTACCTGGCTAGGATCACCAGTGCGTCGACCGCCTTGATGGTGGACGCGCATCCATTTTCTTCTTCTCGGTCTCCGTTGGTGACCAAAGACCAAGGGTTCGCTGACTGCTTCCTCGCAGCCACCGAAACAATCGTTCCAGCGATGGTCACGACCTCAGGCACTTTGGTGCGGCAACCGGTACTTCTTCTCCAGCCTATCATGCTTGGCTGGAGGCATGCAAGAGTTCTTCAAGAGGGCCAGGCACTCCTCCCACACGTCGTCCAGGAGGGGCCCTGCCATGATGTACTTCCCCTTGGCCTCGCGCCTCTGGTACAGGAAACCTTACTTCTTGGTTTCTTTGTGTGTAAACTGGAAATGTTTGGAGGCTTTTGCAACCATAGACTGGAACGAACCCACCTCATTTGGTGTGGATGCCCTCGGCTGAGTAGACCCTCCTGCCATGACAATATCATCGTAGTCCGTCGTCGTCATGGCCATATCTGTCCCTGTGTCACAGGGGGTGGGGGCCGATGCAGATGTGGAGGCTGAAATGGGGGTGTTGGATGGCGCTTCCTTTCCTTCGCCGGAGGTTGCTTGGTGGGCCTGAAGGGCCATCGGAACCAGGCCTTGCGGCATCCTCCTCTTCTGGATCTCCGACAGCAAAGCATGTAGGGTCGAAAGGATGTACAGCGATACATCTCTCGGCTGAGCTAGCAAGATCGGACCACTAGACCCTGCACCACCATTGTCCTCATCCTCCAGTGTGTGAGGACTTCAGGTCCTCGTTGTCCGTGGATGAAACTTCCATGGCCTGTGGTTGAGCCGGTGCCTCTTTACCCCCCACACCCCTTTTTTCCATCCTGATGGGTCGGAGCAAGGGTGAACAATGGCATCCTCTTCTCAGGCGTGCCGGTAGGCTTTGCTAAAGTCACTGCAGCGGTTTCTCGACCTCAGAGGTAGGGACACCTTTTGCGGTGCAGGGGCTACCTTTACGGTGTCAGCCCCTTGTGCCTTTGTGAGAGCAGCCACCACCAACTATCGTCGACGAAGACCTCTCCTGAGCGGACTGGGCCTTCTTGGGCAGTCCGGCCGTCTTCTCCTCTGTCCCTGGCTTCTCTGGCCTCTACCGCAGCTTAGCCGGGTTGGGAGACTTCCTCTTGGAGCAAGAGCTTGTTTGTTGGCTGGTGAGGTTGAGCGCACCCTGCCCAACGCGGGACATGCTTGCACGGCGACCCCGGTGGAACTGGACTTGCGGTTCTTAGCCTTGTCTTGGGCCCCCACAGGTGAGGCACCCTCAAAGGACTTAGAAGCCCGCTCCTCGGACTGGCCAGTCATGGGTGAGGCATGACCCTGCTCGGAGCATGGGGCAGAGGCCTTGGCGTTGAGCCACACCACCAGTCTACTGTGTTGATCCTTCACGGTCTTCTCCTTCCTTGTGGTCCAGCTGAAGACAGTAGAGTCACTGGGGGGTGCTTGTCCTCCACAAACACATTTTGTAGCCCGCACTTGGTGCAGAGCTTGGAGAGACCTTTCCTTCCTTCTCCTACGTCCTAGTCTGAGGCGCACAAGTAGGCCTGATGGCTTTCTGAAACTTCGAAGAAAATGTTGACGATCTTCGACCTTGAGATGCGCTGAAATTCACTGACAAACAGATCCCCGCTGTTGGCAGATGGAGAGAAGAGCACACAGGCTCTTTTGGAACAGAAATACCAACTTATTCCAAAGAAAAAACATAGAATTAGCTCACGGAGCAAAGCTCGAGGACTCCCGACACTGAAGTGTGCGGTAAAAATCTGAAGATGGCTGCCAGAGGAGGGGCTTAGGGAAGAGGACAGACATTGCCTGGGGGCAGTATGACCCACAGGGAAGTGATTGGTTTAGAGGGAAAAAAAAGTTTGTAAGTGAAAGTGAAACTGTTTCTTTTACTGAGGATTCCCAGCCTGACGACGGGGAATATTCACGAGCATGTGAATCCATGCCAGACCCCATGCTGGAGAAATAATATTTTATGTATCTGAGCAATTTCAGTAAGTGCTGACTTGAGATCTAATGTTTTACAGAGAATGACGACGGCGAGTATCCCCTTGCTGGGAACGCCTTACTAAACAGGCGTTTACAAGCTTTACTGAATTTCAGATGACCAGGTTCTAGTTGTCCTCTGTATTTCTGTTAGTATTCTGAGGTGACTAAAGCAAAACAAAAGGTGAGGGCTTTAAGGTCTTGAATAAATCATAACCTATGGTGCAGCTCTGGGCAACCTTCCAAACATTTGTTCTTTAGCCTGCCAAGCCGTTACAGAAAGGGTAAAGACCATATGCAAATCAGGCTTGGTCCCAGCCCAAAAGGGGCCGTCCAGCCCGAACTGCTAGGTTGCATCCCTTCTGCATGAGACCCAAGCTACTCCTCACTGATGATGCTGAAACATGTCTGGGGATGCTTGTGGACTTTCCCCCCCTAAGCCTGTGCAATCAAAACAATCTGGGAAAGTTAATAGACTACTTTGAATGTACGTAATGAAGTTAGCTCCTGTTGACAAGTTGTTCAAAGGGCTTCTTCCCAGAATGTTCACATTGGCAACAATAAGAATGCCGGTCTTCGTACACTCATAGGCTTGTCCAGTTTCAGACTCTCATTCTGAGACAAGAATTTCCAGATTAACTTCAAAATGATTACCCACACACAGAGGACAAGCAAGAACACCCATCTGGACTTCAAGGGACCTCCTGACTGACTATTCCTCCGGTTTGTGTCAGGTATTCCCTTTTTGGGCTCAGCACTACCCTGAGGATGCTTTCTACGTTTAGCAGATGCCACCTATATACAGCCAGAACATGATTCATCTTTGTTGATGCCATATATGGCAGTCCCTGTAAGGACCTGTTTTATGGGATGGTCAGGAGGGTATATAATCAGGTTTTCCAGCATAGCTGAACCCTGAAGGACTGGTTTGTCTGCGCTGCCAGACTAGAGCAAGGTTCCTGGTCACTCTGTGCTCTTTTGGACACTCTGTTCTCTCTGGGCCTTTTAGTCAATGAGAACAAGCTCACCTATGTGCCGATAGATTATGTTTCGTTGGCTAGGTTTGAAACTCCCTCATGTGAAGGTTTCATATACAGAAAGGATCCAAGCCTACAGCAGTCATAGCATGCTTCTTCGGAGGTTGTGGGACCTTATATCTTTTGTCCTTGCAGTTCTTTTAGGGTGACTTGAGTTGATGAATAAACTGCCTTTTTTGGAGCTTTCTGCCTTATTCATAGTTGGTTCCTATATCTTAGTTTACCAGGAAAGACAGGAAAGTGAGTTTTTGCTGTAGTAGAATTGTTTGAAGTAGAATTCATTGTTTTGTTTTAACCAGATTTTGAAGAAAATAAATAAATTTTGGGGGTGGGTTTAGGCTAATGAGAAATGTAGGGGAGTTAAGGGGGGGGCTGCAGTGGGTTCACACCGCCCCCGCACACATTAGAAGGAAAATCAACCATTCAACAACAAGAATACAATGAAATCTACTTTGACCAAAAAAACTCAGCAAAAATCAAATAGAACCAGAGAGACATACTGTGTATATCAACTGATACAAACAAACAGGTTGGCTTATCCCTTCACAAAACTTTGACCTCCAACATCACAGAATTGTTGGATTACTGGGATTCTGCCCTTCTGGATTCACCACCTCCCATGTCCGCCTACCCATCACAGCTCCTCTAGTCTCTCCGGCATCCTTAATTGCAACCACAGGTGTGTTCCCTTTGTACAGCACAGTGAAACAGAAATGTATTAGTAAAAAACACAGCAGAGGGAGGGTACAACAAGGACAGGATGGCCTGGATGACTGGCTTCGTGCTTGCAGAGCACTTGTTCACACAAGAGTTCCAAAGAAAAAAAGTTTATATTTCACGCAGAGTCCCCGTTTCATGTTGACAGCACATGTATATGAAACCAGTAGAGCATGGTATGAGGCAGACATATTGGACTGGAGAGTGACACGTGATATCAAAAGGTAGTGCATCGAAATGATTTTAGAAAAAATACCTAGTTAAAAAAGGGAGAAAGAAAGCTGCAAAATCCTTAAGTAACGCATTGATCAAAGAACCAGAACGCCAATTTGCGTCTTGTTAATTGACAAGTCTGCTAAAGTGCAAGTGATATATGGTGCTAATGCACATCGCTGTACAAGAATAAAGTGCAAGTGCATAAACATTCAAATTACCACAAGCTGCAATGTACAAACGCAAGTCTAAATCTGGCTGATGAAGAAATCAAATAAAGTCCAAGTGTCTGCAGCAATGAGATTGTGCTAAACGAGCATGAAACTTCATAAAGTGCTAGTGCACATAGCTGCCAAAGTCTAAAGTGCATATGCAAAAAATGTCAAAATGACAGCGCGCTACAGTGGATATGCAGCAAATCATAAAAGAGAATGGCAATCTCCCTTGAACAAGGAACGTTACAGCAAAAATGATCAATTCATGTACAATGAATGTAATTATAATCCCCAAGCAGACCATATGTACGCTGCAAGCCTGCGATTTGAAAATCACAAACTACCAGAACTCGAGATGCAGGAAACAAACACCAGCAACATGCCAAAACTACAAAAAAAAAAGTAAATAGCAATTTATCATGTACCCCCTACCCCCCCCCCCCCCCCGCTAGTGCAGAGTTGGAAGCTGTAGAGCCAAGTGGAGACCAAGTGGCTATACAAGTTGTGGCGATGTAGAAAGAAGGCATAACGCCCATCAGGCTAGACAGATAGCAACTGTGCTCAGCACCAAAACCATGATGCAATACGCATAAAAATGACAATACAAAAGACAAAAACGCACAACACGCTCACAAGGCAAAAACAAATACAATGAGAAACTGTGAAAACTCAGTGTACTTAGCTTAAAAGAGCAGCAAAAGAATCAAAAATGAATCAGAAAGGAAGTCAGGAAATATCAAAGAAAATAGCAAACCATTTTTTCTGAAAAAATAAAAAGATTTCAGAGCAAAAATATCAATGAGATATTCGAAAAGCATCAGAAAAGGAAATAAAAGAAGAAATATCACAGTATTTGAGCCACATTCCACACACTTAAGGGCATGAATGAACACAAAAAACTCTGAACATGTAAAGAAAGGGGCATCAAACAAATTACACCCCTATAAAAGTGTACAATTCTTCATCAACATTATGGCCAAGGAGCAACTTATCAAAATCTAAAATTAATTTGGTCTCAAGGTGATGTGACCGAAGAACCCGATCAACCCCTCTGGGATATATGGCTATATGGGCAACCCCCAAAAAAGTAAGTAACTGGGAATGGTCGTCATGTTGCTCTTTGTAATGCTTAGCCATGGGAAACGAGGGATCAGACGTCTCGATGGCTCTCAAATGCTGGAGAATCCTAATCATTAAATTTACATGTGGTGCTGCCCACGTAACATTTATTGCAAACCAGCAGAAGATGCAGACAACCAAGCAGTGTTTGTTGGAATCCTCGGTAGAGGCTGCAAAACACTTGAAACCAATTTGTCCTTCAATGAGGGTCCCCGTCTAAATGTCAAAACAGGACGTGATGAAATGGCAATAGATCTTTGTCCCTCTTGAGAACATTATGCGAGGAAGTGCCAAATGTAACAATCAACCGCAGATCATCGCTGGCAGTCTGTTTGACCGGTTTGTTCATTTTGAGAAGGGAATCTCTCTGAAGTAATCTTGCCTTCACATAGGCATTCTGATTAACCCCCTTAGTGTAACCTCGTAATATAAAGTTGTGGGAGGCTTGAGAAAGCATCTATCAAATTGTACAATATCTGAGCAAATCCTACGGTATCGAAGAAATTCCCCATAGGGAAAGCTCCTCTACCAACTTGCCGGATGGCTACTGGTGGCATGTAATGGGAGACCTTAGCTGGTAGGTTTATATATGCATACATACAAGTGGAGGTGGCCTTCAACCATGTAAGCATACAAGTTATCTGGAAAGAGGAGGCCAACAAGAATAACACCAATGTGTTCCAAATGAGGTGGTCTTTTTAACCTGGTGTTTTCTCCATCGCCACTCAACAGCAAGCTGCTGGTCTTCACAACAATTCCAGTACTCCTATGTTATAGGTGAACAAGCACCAGTGACCCTTGTCCCCCTTTTTTGCAAGTTGATCCTGCACATTGGAAGTGGGCAACTAGCACCACCTGTGGCAGGGGGGCTGAAACGAAGGTGGGATTTTCTCAGAAGACTCACTCACTCATTGAGCCTACGTTTGAGTTTCCTTTTTTTGTGTTTCCTTGGATGCTTGAGAACAAACCCGTGTGGACCTTGTTAGGTAGATTTTCATTTTTATGCAAGTCCCCCAGCACTTTTTGCTGAACTTGTGGATTTTTTAGTCAATTCTCCTGAGTGAATGCGAACGTTTTTCCACACGCACTCATTCTTTTACCCTATCTTTGGGATACTTTTATATTTCTTTTTATACCTTCTTCCTTAGAGTAATGTTTTTCTCCAAGTTCTATGGCATGTCATTGAATTTTGCTACACAGCATGCTGTGCAGTGTGCCTGGGAGCCCCTTGGGCTTACCTTTTTATTTTGTTGTGAAAACTCTTGGCAAGGGCAGGGAGAGATTTGGTATCCTTCCTAACTTTCATATTGTGAGATCAGCACACACAACCTTATGTGGAGTGCTGAGGGGGTTACACTGCACCCCCTTTCTCACTGCTCCTGTAACTTTTTGGTAACAGTGACAAGCAAATCTGCATGGCTGGTGGCAGTGGTGTTATCCTACCTACTTTTGTGCAATTGTTGCTCCCAGGCTGTACTTACAGCTACAGTAGAGCACAGAAAGGTCACCACCGACTCAAAATGGTGAGACTTGTCTCCCCCCCCTTCCCCCATTTCTTATTTGCTTGTCCCTTCTTGGTCCTTCTGCCATTCAGCATGGGGAGGACCTGCTTTGGTCTTCGGCGGGATCCCTTCATGAAGCCCGCCAAGGCTCCAGTGTCTGTGAGGACAGGAAATAGGGGAGGACTCTGAAACTCAGCTTTTTTGTGTTCTGCTGTGCATGCCCGGTACCAGTTGCAACTGGGCGGCTGGCTGTCCTAAAAGGACAAACACCACCCACAGTTTGAATGGTGAATTGGTGCCGACTGACTGGGTTCCTGCATAACAGGCATGGATCCTGAGGCTGAAGACAAGTGGACCACTGGAACTGAAGAAGCGACGAGGAAGAAGAGGAGCAACGCCCCAAATACAATTTCAGTTCACCAGAGATGCCTTCTGTGCAACTGCTGCTGTGGGAGCCCTCCTTCCAAGCATCATGAGAAGTCTGGAGAGGACGACTCTCTACCTTAGACTGGTGGGACGGTAAGTCTTCAGACGGCCTGCATTTTGAGCCATCTCAAAACTAACGGTGACCTTCACGTACTGGAAACCGCCAATACACTGGAACCTGTGGCCACTTGTGCAGTGCATCGTCTTTTGAAAATTGAATCCTCCGGAAACTTTGGTCTACTCCTTCCGGGCCTCCAGAAGCAAGATTCCACTCCTTGAAGTCCACTCAAAGTGCTAGACGGAGAACGCAGGACGAATCGACCAGGCTGTAACCCTTCTTCACTGGTGTTTTGGGCCTCTTCACTCGATTGCTGCCAATATATCCATTCCAGTTTCCCTTCTTTCGTCTGCATGACTAGGAATCCAGTGACCAGGTCTGCTACTGCTGCATCGTGGAGGGGTCGTGCTGCATCCTTTTCCTCAATTCTAAGTTACTGTGACACTCTTGGTAAAATTTGCCTAGACTTGCTTTGCTGCTCCTGTGTTACTGGAGTGCTGATTCATGTGTTTGGGAGTTTTCCCATACACTTTCACCCATGCCTTACGCCTGTGTGCTTTCAAGGAGCCGTCTTTGAAGTCCCTGAACTCTTTTTCAGAAATAAAAGCTTTACTTACTTGCTACTGTAGACTTCAGGAACTTTTTACAGCTTGTGCTTTACCCGTTTTAGCCTCCTCTGACTCAGAGGCGCTCGTAACAAGACAGGGATGGACTTGCCTCTGAATAAATTTACAGGTATTTACCTGCTTTATGTTGATTTTGTTTCATCATTCTTACCTGAAACATATACTCGTTATCACAAACGTTTTACTTACCTTTGAATTGCATACTGCCATTCTAAAAGTAGTACAAAAGTGATTCTTTGTGCCACCTACAGCCACGTTCTCCCTCCTAAAATGAGCCTGGCTGCTCAGCCATTGCTACAAAGATACCTGTGTGGTGGCTGATTAGTATTATTATGGTATTTATTGAGCACAGGCCTAGTTTCAAGAAGCAATAGAGCACTTTAGAGGTATACAACAGTACCGATGCATAACCGAGCGCTTTTCAGAGGTAATAGAACAGATATACAGCGGGTGGAAGGATACAGGGGGGCACAAAGGAGAGTTACAGCAGTCCCAGATGGTGGAGAGGGGCTGACGGCATCTAGCGTGTCAGGTGGGGCAAGATGCAACGTGATAGACTAGGTGTTAAGGATGAGGAACTCCTTGAGGGGTGGGTGTTGAGTGTTTCAGAATTGTAGGAGCGTGGGGGTGAGTCTGATGCCGACGGGGAAGAGGTTCCATAGTCTTGGGGCATAGGCAGAAAAGGCTCGTTTTCTGGTCCTTACCTTTTTTGCAGCAGTGAATTTCAAGTCTGCACGTGTCCTGGCTTCTGGTAGTGCGCTGTCGGAGATGAGTTTCTTTGCGAGGTAGCTGGGTGACTTGAGGGCGACTACCTTATAGATGATGCAGCAGGACTTGAAGGTGATTTGTGGAAGCCAGTGAAGGTCCATAAGGGCTGGGGTGATGTGGTTGTATCTGCGCAGACCCTTAATGAGGCGTGCAGCTGAGTGTAGGACCCTTCTTGGGGGCACAAGGGCGGACGGCAGGAGGCCTTAGAGGAGTGCATTGCGCCCATCCAAGTGTGATAGGACCAGTGCTTGAACTGTTGATCTAAAGCTGTCCACAGGGAGGAAGGGCTTGATTTTCTGCAGGAGGGCGAGCAGATACGAAGAGCTTTGTTAGCCATGTGTGTCTTGAAGGAGAGGGGTTTGTCAATGTGGATCCCACTGTACTTGGCGCAGGAGGTGAGCTTGGATGTGAAGCCCTCAGAGTTCATGGTTGATAGCCAGGTCTGTATGTCTGGGTGCTCAGTGTTGTTGGTGAGGAGCAGGAATTCTGTCTTGGAGGGGTTGAGCTTCAAATATGCCTTGGACATACATGACTGGATAAGCGAGAGGCCGGTTTTGAGCAGATGGATGTCCTTGATGGAGTCTATCTTGGAGGTATAGCTGTGCGTCGCCGGCATATTGGTGGATGTCAATGTGTGTGGCTAGGTCTCCCAGCGACTCCATGTACAGATTGAAGATCACTAGGGAGAGGATGGAACCATGCAGGACATTCCCAGGTCTCGGGAGGATAGCTCAGTGGCAACATGCTCGCCTTGGGAGCAAGACAACACGGAGCACCACAGGTTCGATACCCAGGTCCGTGCTTAGAAATCTCTGGGTATTAAGCGCGTTATAAATAACCCATCATATCATATCACAGGTGATGATCCAGAGGAGTCCATCTGAACACAACTGCTGGTGGTTGGCGAGGTAGGACTTTAACCAGCGTAGGACAAGGTTGCTGATCACCATGCGCCCATGTAGGGTGTCCGTAAGCGCCTGGCGGTCTGTGTCGAAAGCAGCGAGGCGGTCAAGTAGAACCAGGTGGTGGTCGTCGTTGAGGGTGTCGACCACCTTTATGGCTGCCGTCTCCGTGCTGCATCTGGGTCTGAACCCAGATTGGTAGGTTTGGATGAGATCGTTGTTGCTGCAATTGTGCGGCTACCGCTTTCACAATGATCTTACCTAGAAAGGGACGAGGGCCGATGGGGAGATATTTACCTAGGTTGTTGGGATCCAAAGTGGGTTTCTGTAGTAGAGGGAGGATTTTTCCTATTTTTAGGGTTGATGGTAAGGTGCCTCGATTTATGTTGATGATCTCCAGATAGGGAAGGAGAGCTTCTACAGGGAGGGTCTTGAGGATGGATACTGGGAGGATTTTGTCTGCATACGATGTGGCTTTGAGGGTGGCCAGGGTTTCTAACAGGTACTCTGTCGAGAGAGTCTTGAATGTTGTCCAGGGTGTACAGATTGAGGGAGGGATGTGAGGTTGGTCTGTGGATGCAGAGCTGGTGTCTATGTGCTGGCAAATCTTGATTTTGTCGAAGCTGGCATTGATGGCAGCAGATATTTCAATGGTGTGTGGGGTGTGGCAGGGTCAGGTAGCAGGTTGAAGCAGTGCTTCGCTGCTTTAAAGGGGTAAGGGAATAGTTTCTTACCTGTAACTCCATTTCTCCAGCATTGGTATCTTTCATGGATTCACATGCTTTGAATATTCCCCGTCGTCAGGCTGGGAATCCCCGGTACATTATATATACCCTTTCCCGTAGGAAAACTTTTTCGACGCTTATGCGTCCTATCCACCTCGTTTTGTATCATGCGTGCCCGTGCCGTCAGGACGTCATGATATAAATACAGGCCCCGCCCCCGCGCTCCCTCAGATTTCGGCCCCCAAAGTAGTGGGGGAACCGGTTTGCATGATCAGGGGAGGCAGGTGGGCGCATGTGAATCCATGAAAGATACCAATGCTGGAGAAATGGAGTTACAGGTAAGAAACTATTCCCTTCTCCAGCATTGGATCTTTCATGGATTCACATGCTTTGAATAGATTACATAGCAGTACTACCCCCAAGAGGAGGTGTGCATGCAAACCCATATACTTTCTTCGCAAAAGGCCGTTCCCTAAGATCATGTATACATCAGTAATAGTTTACATAGGAAAAAACGGACCACATACAGTCATAAATTCCACAGGATGCAACCCCGCAGCCGGGGCTTACCTTACTGGAATAGGTGTCGAAGCACCGCCTGTCCCATCCGGGTGTCTTCGGCATGTTGCTGCGACAGGCAGTAATGGCGGGTAAAGGTGTGTGTAGTCGCCCAGGTAGCCGCCATGCAGATGTCCCCTAGAGGGACTCCGGCCCACAGTGCCGTCGACGATGCCGCTGCTCTAGTTGAATGAGCTCTTGGCCGTCGTAGAAGAGGCTTCCCTGCCCTGGAATGGCAGTACGAGATGGTAGATGACACCCATCTTGATAGTCCTTGCTTTGAAATGGCTTTTCCTCTAGCACCCAACCCATAGGCCACAAACAGCTGTCTCGTTTCTCTGAACGGTTGCGTACGATGAAGATAAAACTTGAGAGCTCTTTTTACATCCAATGTGTGTAGCATGCGCTCCGCTCCCGAGCATGGCTCCGGAAAAAACGTAGGCAACACAATAGAGGAGTGTTTATGAAACACCGAAGGAGCTTTTGGTATGAACTGTGGGTTAGTGGCTAGGACTACCTTGGTCTTGAAAAATCGTAAGTATGGTGGGTCCACCATTAGAGCCTGAACTTCTGAAATACGTCGGGCTGAAGTGATGGCCACCAGGAAGGCCAATTTCCACGACAGAAACTTTAGAGACGATGATGACATTGGCTCAAACGGAGGTTTCATAAGAGACGTTAAGATCAGATTGAGGCTCCACTCCGGTGGAAATTTCTTCTCTGGAGGGAAACTCCGAAAAAGGCCTTTAAGGAAGTGCTTAATCAGGCGGTCGCTGAACAATGGTGCCGAGTGCCGTCGACGAGTAAACCTGGAAATGGCTGCTAGGTGTACTTTTATTGACGACACCGACAGGCCCATTTGAGCTAATAACAGCAAGTATGGAAGGAGCTGTTCCGGCCTAATCGATTGCGGGGCCAAACCTGGTTGATCCTCACACCATTGACAGAACCTTTTCCATTTGTACGCGTATGAGGCGTTTGTGGAAGGTGCTCTTGCGGCTTGCAGGATACGTCGACAGTCCTCCGGAATCGTTAGCCGACCAAATTCGGCGAAGTCAGGAGCCAGGCCGTCAACTTGAGGCTGTCCGGGTCGTGATGCCAAACGACACCCTCCTGTCGAGACAGAAGGTCGGGGGTCTTCTGGAATCTCATCGGTTCCGCCGCCGCTAAGTGTAGTAGGTCTGAAAACCACACCTGTCTGGCCCAGTATGGGGCCACCAGAATTACCCGACATGGGTACCTGAGGATCCATTGCAACGTCCTCCGGACAAGGGGAAAAGGAGGGAATGCGTACAGGAATTTGTTCGTCCATGGGAATGAGAACGCATCCCCCAGTGAGCCCTGCTGAGGCCATCTGCTTGCGTACTGATGGCATTTCTTGTTGTTCTTTGTTGCAAACAGGTCTATGGAAGGGTGTCCCCATTCCTTGAATACTTGTTGAAGTTGTTGGTCGTTCAGCACCCATTCGTGAACTTCGTTCATTTCTCTGCTGAGGGCATCGGCTTCCACGTTTTTCACTCCTGGTAGGTGAAAAGCTAAGATTTGCATGTTGTGTTGCAGGGCCCAATGCCAGATTTTCTGTGCCTCCGTCGATAGGGACCTGGAACGTGTCCCTCCTTGTTTCCTCAAGTAGAACATCGTAGTGGTGTTGTCCGTCATGACACGCACCACCGAGTCCCTCAGGTGCGGAAGAAAAGACTTCAGAGCCCATCGCACTGCTCTCAGTTCTAGCAGGTTGATATGCAGGGAGGACTCCTGTAAAGACCACTGGCCTTGTACCTGTAACATATCCAGATGAGCTCCCCATCCGCTCAGCGATGCATCCGTCACCACCGTCTTTTGGAACTCTGGTTCCAGTAGAGGCATCCCTTTCGTTAGATGAGTAGACACTTTCCACCAGCCGAGTGCTTGAACTAGTTGTTCGTCGACGACCAGTCTGTCTGACCAGCGACCTCTGCTCTGCGCCCAACGGTCCGCTAGAAATTCCTGGCAAGGCCTCATAAACAGACGGCAGTTGTTTATTAACGGAATGCAGGACGACATGGTCCCTAGCAGGGACATGTACTTGCGCACAGAGACCTTGGTACCGCATCTCCATTCCGACGCCTTGTTTTGAAGTTTCTGAATTCTTTCGCTGGATGGTTTCACCAGGCTTGTGTGTGTATGAAACTCCGCTCCTAGAAAAACCAAGGTCCTCGAAGGCTCTACTGAGGACTTGTTGAAGTTTATTGCGAAGCCCAGTTCCTGTAAGATGGACATTGTGGCTCGTAGACTGTTTCGTGTTTGTTCCTTGGATGACCCTCTGACTAGCCAGTCGTCTAGGTATGGATAGACATGATGACCATCCTTCCTTAAATGGGCCGCTATAGGGGCCAAGCACTTGGTGAACGTCCTGGGGGAGGACTTGAGCCCGAACAGGAGGACCTTGAACTGAAAATGCTTTCTCCCGACGACGAATCTTAAATATCTCCTGTGTCGTGGGCGTATTGGGATGTGAAAATAAGCATCCTGAAGGTCTAGTGATGATAGATAGTCCATGGGTTGCACCGATCTGATAACCTCTTGGAGTTTTAGCATTTTGAATTTTTGGCTCTTTAGCCACTTGTTGAGTACCCTCAGGTCGAGAATGGGCCTCCATTTGCCGTTTGGCTTTTTGACAACAAAGAACCTGGAATAAACTCCTTGGCCTTCCTGTGCCACAGGAACTCTCTCTACCGCCCCTTTTCGCAACAGAAGCGCCGCCTCTTGTCGTAGGATTTGGAGGTGGGGCTGTGTCGAGAATAAAGGAGGAAGACGCGGAGGCTTGTCTTTGAATTGTAGCGCATGACCCATGCGAATCGTGTCTAGGACCCATCGATCTTTGGTGATGCATTTCCATCGGTCGAAGTGATGAGAAACTCGACCCCCCAGGACGTTCCGAAGGCCGTCATTGGTTGCTGGTTTGCTTGTTCTTCGTTGACGACGGACCTGAGCCTCGCCGCCTGGAGGCTTGATAGTCCCTGCTTCCACGTGCCGACTGGGACGCTCGTCTGAACCCTTGTGAAGAGTACGAGGGCCTGTTAAATCCACGGTCCCTCGAGGCACCAAAGCGGGAGTTTCCAGAAGCACCTCTGAAGGGGCGAAAAGAGCGAAAATTTCTACCCGTTTGAAGGGCGCCGAGGGACCTAGCAGTATCCGTGTCTTCTTTCATCCCTTTCAGCGCTTCATCAACCTTTTCGCCAAACAGGTGCTCCCCTTCGCATGGCATGTCCAGGACTTTGTACTGTACTTCAGGACGGAAAGTAGTACATTTGAGCCACGCTTGTCGACGAAGCACTACTCCATGGTTGATTTGTTTGAAACCAGACTCTGCTAGGTCAACTGCGATATTAATAGCGTGGTTCGAGGCCTCTTCGCCGTCCCGCACCAGTAACATAGCTGCTTTCCTGTGTTCGTCTGGCAGGTGTTCTAGGATAGGGGCTAATTTGTGCCACATTTCCCTATCATATCGTGACACGATCGCTAAGGAATTGGCTGCTCTTACTGTCGTCGCTCCGACCGAGAGCACCTTCTTTCCAAATGCGTCCTGCCTCCTAGCCTCGCTTTCCGGTGGCGTTGAACATTTTTGCTGGACCCTGGCCTTCCTAGCCGCTGCCGCCGACACCACCGAGTCAGACAGAGGCTGTGATGTTAGACATTTTGGAGTGGACTCCGGAGCTTTAAACTTTTTCTCGATCCGTCCCTTTATGGCTGGTTCCGAGAACGGATGGCGCATCGTCTTGAGACCTTCTTGCCACACATGGTCAAGGATTGGGATGGCAAATACCGATTTTCTCCTTTGACCCATATGGTCAAAAAGGAAACAGTCTTTCCTCTGCTCCTCAGGAATCAAGCCGAATTCGGAACACGCTTTCCCCATCATTGCATGGAAGGCTCCCACATCATCAGGGGGAGACGGCTGTGTCTGGCTCCTCGTAGACTCCAATTCTACATCCGAATTCCATGTCGGGTCCCTCGACGGCGACAGGGAGATGTCTGACCCCGAGTCATCACGTATAGAGTCGGACTCCGACAACTCACCCTCCTCCTGAGCTCGAGGACGATCTTTCACCGCCTGGGGAGCCGATGGGTGTTTCGTCGACGAGCGAGCCGTACAAGTTTGCTCGTCGACGGAAGGTACAGACAAAAGTGACGACGACGTCCCAGGTTGAGGGAACTGCGTATCCAGCCGCTGTAGTAGCTTCTGAAGAGTATTAAGCACATCCAGAGACAAAACCGTCTGGGGGGTCAGTAACGTGGATGATATAGGTACCATACCCCCGCTCGCACTCGTCTCCGTCGTCGTCGACGTGGAAGGCCGTAAGCCTAAATCCGATGGCTGCAGAACCATGTCACCTTCCCCTTCCGCCGAGCAGGCCGTGTCTGGCTGCAGTAAGACCTCAGGGGGGATCGGGTCATAGACCTCAGGCAGCCAAGCCATAGACTGAGTCTCCGTCGACGAAGGAATCCCAACCGCTGCTGCTTGAACGGTAATAGGCCTCGTCAATGACACCGTGGTCGACGAGCAAGTCGTCGTCGTCGAGCCCTTAGACTTCGTCGTCGATTTCGATGCCGACTTCCCGGCTGAAGCTTCCCGACTCACGGAAGACCTGGGACGGAGGATTTAGACAGCGCTAGCCTCTCCGTCTTAGATGATGAGGAGGAGGAGGGCTTTTTATGTGATGAGGAGGATCCAGCATGTTTCCCCTTATGCTTGTCCTCAGCGCGAATTTCTGCTGGCCGCACCTTCTTCGATGGAGGCTCCGACTTGCTCCTGGAGGCCGTGGAGCCAACTTCCGAAGCCGGGTAGGCACCCGCTCCGTCATTAAGCCAGTCGACCAGCCTTCTTTTACGCTCCTTAAGGGTTTTTTTGGGAGAAACCCTGGCATATCTCACATGTATCCGCCGTGTGGTGCGGGTGGAGACAGTAGATACAGTCCATGTGGCCGTCTCCTTCATAAACCTTTTTGAGGCCACAGGTTGCACATGGGCGAAATAACGCCTTTCCAGACATAATTCTCCAGAATTTGAACTTCGCTTACGCGAAACAGACAAAAAAACAATAAAAAAAAAAACAACCTAGTTTTCACTAGTAGTAAACACGAGGATCCCACTACTTTGAAAGACGGTTGAAATCTGAGGGAGCGCGGGGGCGGGGCCTGTATTTATATCATGACGTCCTGACGGCACGGGCACGCATGATACAAAACGAGGTGGATAGGACGCATAAGCGTCGAAAAAGTTTTCCTACGGGAAAGGGTATATATAATGTACCGGGGATTCCCAGCCTGACGACGGGGAATATTCAAAGCATGTGAATCCATGAAAGATCCAATGCTGGAGAAAGGCCTAAAGGCCTATACTAAGTTCAAACCCTGTGTCCCAAGTGTTAGTCTTCTATAGTCCTACCTTTGGTGGACTATTGTAAAACTCCCTAATAAACCTCAACATATGTCGGTGCAACAAGAGAAGCATGTAGTATACCTTGGGAATAGGGAATGGCCATCAATTGGCACTAGCCTCCTCATTCCTAAAGAGAATCAGTCAATTTACATTTCCTAGGATAGTGTGCTAATTCACAATGATACAAAGCTACTGTATAATTCCGACCTCTACATATTGACTAAACTAGTTTTGGTTCTCCAAACACCTTCTATTGTTACAACCTTTTTGCCCTAAATGAGATTGGATCTGCTGAGCCAGCAGCAATAAGGCAGACGTGATTCTTCCTCCCTTCCCTCTATATATGGATTTAGGTGCCCGGTTTTCAATACCCAGCATTTTTCTATCCAATAGGGCAACAGCAATATTCTTTAGGCAGCCAGGATTGCAGAAAGTATATCAGCTTCCGACACTGGGTCCTCAACTGTTCTATGCAAAACATTTAGGTCCTTTATTTCCAGGATGTATGCGCTGGGACTCCTTAACTTGAACTAATTGTGTGCTTATTGAAATTCTGACGCTGGTTTCCCTCAGTCTGGGCCTTTCTCCAGACCTGTGATTTTAATGTAGTGTTGTTGTCTTTAGCACACAAATCATTTGCCCCAACAATGTCTTCAGATTTCTGTCTGGTCACTTTGAAGACTGTCTTTCCTATCGCCCAACAGCAACGTGAGCCATTAGTTAACTACAACCTTTTTGCAAGGTGCTAAAGTTTTCCACAGAGATAATGGGGTGGGATAGCCACCAGAAAGAAACCAGAGCACACCTGCAAAATATGTATAGAGTATGAAGATGGAACATGAGTTATGGATCAGGAAAATAAAAGACCTGTCAGTTGAAAAAGGAACAACGTGCACTTCTAAATCACAGACTGTCAGACACATTCTCTATGGCTAACGTGGACTTGTAAATACACACACATTAGCTGTGCCTTAGACCAATAATTCTGTTAACCGCCACATAGACTTCAGGATTTTGATTTGATTTTTATATTTATCCTGTGCATATCCTGTGGGGGAGCCTGGCAGCGAACTGCATCAGTGCGCAGATGAAATTTTAATCAGGTGGACATTAATTATGCACCAGATGACCCAGATAATTACCTGAAGACACGGTTTCAGTTGCTTCCTGAAAATAGCTAAAGAATCAATTTGCTCTAGCTGTAGTGGAAGGGAGTTCCAGGAACGGGGACCTACAGAGGAGAAACGTCTGTCGCCCCAAATAGTAGTTCTAGAAGGGGGAGTTACTTGCAGGCCTTAACCCATAGATCAGTGTGTGAGTGGGGATCGCAGTGTGTGAGTGGGACGGTGAGTTACAATCCTAGATATCAAGTAGGTTGGAGCAAGACCATGGATACACTTGAAAACTAGACATAGAATCTTAAACTGTATTCGCTGCTGCACTGGGAGCCAGTGAAGACTTTTCTGAACTCTGAGATCAGTGTTTATCGTGATAAATCAAAATCAGTCACACCGCTGAGTTCTGTGTAACCTGCTACATCTTCATTTCAGGTGATCTGCAGTGCTAAAGGTTTAATGCAAGTCTTCAAAGCAGACTCTCCACCTGCATACTGTTTAAAAACACGCCTGCTACAGTTCTCATTTTTTTAAAAGTATTTACAACAGTTATGGTTCAACTACAGGGCAGGAAAACAGCCCCATTACTTCAGAAATTGTGAACTGATACCAGAGTCTGGCATTATTTTTTGTGTGTCGCAACAATGGCAACATGCATGATTCGATGCAGGTGGACACATGCTGGTTACCAGCTGCTGTAGCCAGGCTTTCAAACCAATAGCGAATGATAAGGGCAGGGTGTTGAAGGGTGGTTGGGGGGGGGCTTTTGGTCAGCATGTGTTGAATTCCTGCCCTTCTCTCCCCTTGCACAAAACACCATGGCAGCGGAGGCATGGGCAGAGCCCAAACAGTCTTGAAAAGCAACAGCCTAGTGTGAGAATCCTGACTGTATCCTCACACCTACTCCCTTTGGATCCTATTCTCAGGTGGCCATGGAAAGGCCATAGCTTTTAGATAATGACCCTGGGGGTGGAGTTGCAAGGCAGGATCACCTGGTTGGAGGGTCCTTGGGGAGAGGATATCCACAGGCAAGACATGGCAGCACCCTTTTTCTTATGAAAAACAACCTCAC
Organism: Ambystoma mexicanum; assembly: GCF_040938575.1. Lineage (NCBI taxonomy): Eukaryota > Metazoa > Chordata > Amphibia > Caudata > Ambystomatidae > Ambystoma > Ambystoma mexicanum. The sequence continues at coordinate 78,280,989 of NC_090936.1, forward strand.
CACGCCCTGCCTTTATGGGGTGTTGCAAGCCATTTCCCTCATGTAAACCACTATAGTACTGGGCCGAGGAAGCAGTGACTAGGAGTAGCGAACACCAGCGAGTCATTTCAACACTCTAGTACTGAGACAAGGAAGATGCCTGCAGACTGTTGTAAAGGTCAGGGATGTCCAAAATGCTCCACTAATTATTGACAGGCAATTGAAGCTGTGGACTCAGGCCTGCAACCTGTCAAGTGGTTGCAGGTGTATAAAAAGGTAGGGCCGACAAGCGAGTGGGAGGGACCAGCAGGAGAGAAGCCATGCTAATCGTTGCAGACTTGGAGGGAGAATCCTGTATTCAAGAAGGCAACCGAGATGGGTCCTGCAGAAGAGCCAGGACACCAGCAGACGAGACAAGAAGCTGTGGAGCCAAGGGCCGGCGGGCCGCGAGAAGGACGCAGAAGTAGGAGCCTCGTTGATCGAACCTCTGCAGCCGGAGCTGCAGACACAGAAGAGAACAGCAGAATCACTGACTGCATCCGCAGGGAGAAAGCAAAACTGCAGGCAACATACAGAGGGAAGGCAAAGTGCGATTGAAACTCGTGGTCAGAGGAAAATGTGTCGGCGGTACACAAACAGAGGGAACAGCCGCCCAAAGGAGATTCCAGGGACCAGTGAGTGAAAAGGGATTAGCCCTCGAACTAGAGCCCTCGTGGGGGATGTGGGGAAGCCAAAATAGATGGAAAGTGAATGTAAAAGTATGCACAACATGCCATGAACCCAAGGCAACGGGTTAAGAGGAATAATGAGGACAATATAAAGTGCGAGCAGCACAGTAAAAGATCAAAGTTAGTTACTAAATGGCAAACTAAATGAAGGCTTTTGGCAAAGCTATGAACAGATGAAGTTTGTGTGAAAGTCCTAGATCGCATATTGAAAGCAAATCTTAAACCGTATAAAATCCATGGAAAGAAAGTATGAAATATTGCGAGAAAGTATGACAGCAAGGTGGTGAAGGAACAAGAACGCAACTAAGTGATTTGTATGTGAAAACACGTTGTGGCAAAGTGAAGAGACGGGCAAAGGAAAACACATTGTGGCAAAGCAAAGAGTCCAACAAGGATAAGCCAAGTGAATGTGAACTATCATGCAGGCAAAGTGAGGAACTTTTGAGCGCTAGAGCGCCTAGGGTTCCTGGTTGCATGACCTGTAATCGGACTGTGTGATCCGACAACTGTGCCTAGACCGGGGAAACCCTGTTTGTGAAAGCTAAAGAGGTTGCTGAAGTGAATACAGGTGAAAGCAATATGAATGAACTGTTAAGAAACCAGAAGTATAAACTTGATCTAGAATGGTTTTTGAATATTGAGAGACTGAGACCAAGTACAAGCTGAAGTCTTGGGGAAGGGAAACCTGAGACTTTATGAACTTAGGTGCGATCTTGAGAACGGGAACCTCAATACCGTTTTTTGGGACTGTGTGGTCTTTAACTCCGGGAATGGAAGCTGAAAAGTAAGCCAGGAGCTGGGAGAAGCTCAGAACTTTATTTGGCACACTATTTCTATTGTTATGGACATCCCAACACATGGTTTAGCTTTAGTTGTGAGGCCAAGTATAAGTTTTGGACACAGACTTTTAACTTGAACTTACTGACTCAGACTTTAGTTTCTTTAGGTGGGGAAATCCCACCTTAGCATAGGGCAAGTTAGGCCTTACACCATCCTGACATTTGAGGTAATAAATCATTTGTTTGAACTTTGAATCTGCAGTCTGCATCTTGTTTCATGATGCCTACACACTAGGCAGGAGAGCAACATACAAGAGGATTGTGGCCAGAGGTTTGAGTGACAGCCTCCACAGTTCCCATCCACTTCTGACAACACGGGGAGGCAGAACCTGAAGCATACACATGGAGCAGTGGTTTACTGCAGCCAAGCAGTGGCTTGCGTGTGACATATGGTCTTATCCTGTTACGGACCACAGGGAATTTGGAAACAAGCAAGAGCTGCTACTGTATGCAACGCTGAGGAATTTGACCAGTTCATGCTGCACCATTGTTTTAAGTTCATTCATTAAGATTATGCAACTGCTGATGCACATTTGGAATAGACGCATCTCTGCAAGTGTATGCTCATGCAGGAGTCGAAATGGTAATGCTTGGCCCTAAATATTACAATTTCAGCTGGTATAAAGCATGTGCTTTCACTGCTTCAGGATTACTTCAGAATGAGTTTGGCAAAAAATGTTTTCATCGGCAAATTGCCTACCTTTAATATGGAATCTGATCTGTGTTGGCAGTAATGCACTAAAAGGCAGGTGTGCTTGCATAGATTTGAAAAGTGGTAGTTGGGTGCTGGTTAAAAAGGGGGCTGCAGGGGTTTGCAAATATTGATTCAATGCTGGGAAAAATGTTGCTTTGCGTAATTGATTATTTGAAAAGAAAACCATAAAGTTATTAAAATGTTTATATTGCATTGCACTCATTTGTGTGGGCCCATACATTTTAGTATTACATCTTCAAGCTTAGTGTGTCCTGCTGGAGTGTGTATGCAGCTAAACACACACAGTAAAGATAGGCCTTACTATTAGCCAATTCAATGGTACGGAGTCGGCCAAAATGAGCAAAATGATGTGCTCTGTGGGCAAAGTTATCTATGACAAAATGACTTGGACAGGTCGCAGTCACTGTAACCAGAACGGACTTACGGACAAACCAGATTTAACAGTAAACTGTCTCACAGTAGACTGCATAGGCCAGCGTAAAGCAATTTGCTGAACTGGAAGAAGCCATGAGGAGGGAAAACAAACATTACTCAAAGCAACCAAGGTTCAGCATCGCTTAACAGGAAAACGCCTTTATATGGGCAGATGTGCACTTTGCAACAGTTTGAGGATTGCACTTCCAGGAGAAATTCAAATGCACAATGGGCTTCCGAGATCAATTCCAGACAACACCAGCTCCAAGCTGGAACACTACAGATCCATTGAGAAGCCAAGCAAATCTTGCAGACATGTAGCAACACTACAGTGGTAAGGAGCATCATTTTGCAGGCCGTTGTAACGTCCTGAGTTGCTTGGCTGCAACCGATTTCGCTGGGGATTCATTCTGGATTTGTTTTTGACACAGCAGCTTTAGGTGTTGCATAGACGCTCCAATAACGCATTGGGAAGAGAATAATGTATACTGTGTTGGGAAGGCATACACAAGTCATCACACTTCAAGGGCGTTTATTGAACTTAAGAAAAAAAGGGTTTGAAAAATGGCTATCTAATCCAAAGCTATTCCCATCAAATAATAACGTACTCCTAGTGGTGTCTTGTCATAATAAAAGCACATCTAATAAACCTATTGCCGATCCTTACCTCTAAATAAAACAAAATGTGAAAGGGCGATGAAATGCAAAAAGGAACAGTGTTCAAAATAACATGTCAGAATGGTAGAGCAATAAAGTTTCCTTTCTCACATTTTCAGCACGGGGTAAGGTAGAGTAGTCGGGCTCTATAGCACACTCTGCCTTCTCTTAGCACGAGTAGGCAGTCTCTAAGGCACGGCAGGACATTCTAAAACAGTGTCTCTTAACAGCACAGAGTCTCTCGCTCGGAGAACGTCTTGTTCAACAAAACAAAGAACTAAAGTTCTCTTCCTTTCGCTTGTAGCACATATCGGGTGGATCATCCACCCCAGGGTCTGTCAGCCAGGCTCGGACCCCCTTTGCTTTCAAAGACACTGTAGACCCCCCCTCATTGGGCTCAGACCCTCCTTTCACCTATCGTAATGTCACTTGACTGAGTAACTTCATTATCTATGTTTGTCACTGTTCCAGGCTCTCCTCGACCGGGTGCAAGTCTTTCATTCTGTTGGGTATTTCTTGGGATCGAAGACTTTCGATTATGCTAGTTATGCATTTTAAACCCTAGCAGGACCACTTTGATCTTTCTATCCCATCTCAAAAGTTCCATTTGCAGTATACCTTCCTGGCAGAGATCTTTCGAATGGGGACCCACGTGGTGCCGGACCGCTCTGCTATCATGTAAAAAAGGAGGTCTTTCTTCCAGTCTTGCCCAATAATACACTTATCTGGATTACCTCACTCGCGGTTTCACCAATCTTTTCATTGGTGACACTCTCGCCGCTGGCAACCTTTGCTCAACACAGGTCAGCCTTGCACAAGTTCTCAGCTCACCGGCTGGTAGGTTTCAGTGATGACTGAGCAGCTGCTAATTTAGGTGGTGAACGAGAACCAGCCAAACTAGTCAGAGAAGACATTAAATGACTGGTGCTCATCCCTCATTTTCCTCACTAATATTCATTGTCAATCAAAAATACATTACCACACACCGACTAAAGAGAAAAAAAAAGCGTGCGTGTGTCGGCATGGCAAACGACAAATTACATATGTTGGCCTACAAAACCAATCATGGTCTGGACAAGTACACAAAAGACTGCCAACTAAAAATATCAGTGACAATCCCCAATCACCTTCCACTTTATCTAGAGCTCCCAAGGTTTACATTATGATCCTGCAAGGGCCATTGGCATGCAGTCATCCAGCCTCTTGTTGAAGTCCAACAGTGGCTGTAAGTGCTTCTTCTGGGTCGTCCTCTTCCAGGCACACAGGAAACATTAATCTTGACCGAGGCTCTGTTACATCAGTATCCAACCTTTGTCCAAGCACATTGATACCGCTAGCAAAGATGCTAGCTACATCAGGTCTAAAAAGTGTATATATATATGTATATATATATATATATATATATATATATATATATATATATATATATATATATATATATAAATAAATAAATAAATAAGTCAAGTGGCGCAGTGACCTGGGGTTGCGATGATGGAACAGATCTGAATATTGAACAGTTTAGTGCCGAGTGACCTAACGGGCGTGGACAAAATTATTATCAGATGATCAGAAACCAACGCACACAAGGATTCATTCATTCCTTGGCACGCAGCTAATCACATGCTCTTCACCTTAATGACAGTGAAAATATTCATGAGCACTGCAAGCTATTATGAGTCACTGCTCGTCTTGCTTTACCTGGATTTAAGCAATACTCTGTTTTCATAGTCAGGCAAAGGACTATTAGTCATGCAAAGATTCATTTGTCATATCAAATTCTAGTGGTTGAAACTAGACGATTCATGAGAATTCACCCTCACTAGTGAAACTGCTGTAGCTCTTTGTGGTCTTGTGTTTTACGTTGTTTCTGTCTCTGTTGTGAGTGCTCTGAGGCCTATGGGCAATAGGGCGCTATATAAAAACCAGAATCGATAGATAGCACGCATTATGAGTAAAGGTGTGATCTAATTTTGATTTACCTTCACAAAAACTGTGTATTTTAATTATCGGTACTGAAAAGGTAGCACAAAACTCGCATGTATTAATGAACACTATTCAATAGCCAATAAACAAATGAACACCTATACGTTATAAGCAGTCTAGGTTTGAATTTTAACTAACATTTGCCCAATAAACTTGGGAGTCATAAACAGATCGATTTAAAAATGTGGTTACCATTTTTCAATGAGGACACGCTCCTCTCCTCACTTTGTCTTTAACTTGTACTTTAAGAGACAACTTATGCTACAATGCTAACTGGACTATTTAGTAGGCGGCCACATATAAACGTGCTACTAGGACTTGGACAAGAATAAACAAAGGAAAGGCCCTGCGCTTTGCTTCTTCCAATTAAAAAATATGGCTATGAATACAAGACAGCAAAAGAACCCCACTCCCCAAACCTTATGGGGACAATGATTACACACATTAGTAACAGACAAAATGTGGTCCAATGGCACGTGCTGAATGTTGGTGCTGGAACAAGTTTGGAGGCTTTATGGTAAAACGCTGGTATACAAAACACTCACTTATTCTGTTTGTCAATGCGCAGCAGATGAAGGAATAGACGAAGACCTCAATCTAATATAATTTGTTGACAGAACAGGTTGATATTTGGCACAATGCTATAGACAGCATCAAATGGTGCCCCTAAAACGCAAAATATGAGCTTCATGGCAATCTGGAAATCTAAGGCCATTGGCTAAGGCCAATGTCTGCTTCCAAAGGACCATCACACTTGCACAAGTCCACTTGACCGCCCCCTTCACCGTGACATTCTCTACGAAAGCAGCCTATCAAATGAGGAAAATGTTTTGCAGTGTGGTACTACACAATCAAACGCGTTTATGCCACCTGTGTGTGCAGGATATGAATTAGGGCAGTTTAGCAACTATGTAGAATAATCTTCAATAGTAAACACCAAGTGTATGTGAGTTCGATGGGGCACATGAAGCAGAGAAACGTTATCGGTATTACTACGTAGCAGCCAACGCTCTTCGTTGTAGCATGCCAAACTGGTACACGCCCTTTCAAATTGTGCAGGTGGACTCACAGTATCAGCATTAATTAGAAGTAGCCACAACTGCACCAATTATGTCTTGTTTGCTTTAAAAAAGTATTTTTACATTGTTTAAATGGTCGGTTTTTCATTTACTGTAACATTCCTTTCACACGCGATCGACATAAAAGTGTTGGAGCAAACTAAAAGCAGCTCCTGGGTGTCCACCATCGCCCTGTAAGCAGGAGCCATGTCTGAGTAGAAGGGGCTTGAACTTAGTGAGTCACAAATCTAACTTCCACATGAGATGCGCACTATAACCTTGTGTCCGTCAAATAGGACTCATTAGGTGCAAATGTATTCCTAAGCACAGTGTTAATGTCACATAGCTAAGTGAGCATAGCATCAGTTGGTCTGGGTGGTGGGGTTTACAAGTAGCTCCCGGTAGCTTTCTATGTCAAGTTAACTAGATGGTTCTAGGTTAGAAGCAGGAACTAAATAGTTCCCAGGGCCTGACATTTCCGAACCAGGATGATCTTCTCAACCCGGCTTCCCAACCTTGGATTCTGAGGCCTTTTCTCAATGCATTCAGGGGACGTCAAGGTTATGCAAAAATATCGGTAAGAATAAAAAAATACTAAACTGTTTCTACAACCAAGGGGTTTAATATAAACATCAGGTATGTTTAAGATGGCAAGATCTAACCCAAGGAGGAGGAAATCATGCGTGAGGCGAGGCAAATGCAACATATCCCCTTCCGGGGATCCACAATTTCACCATACCAGGACTTGGCTGCCTCTACCCTTCCGAAGCGAAAAATTATGCGCCTGCTATCGGAATGGTTACGAGAAAAGAAGATCCCATACCAATGGGGATTCCCGACCTCAGTGAAATTCAAATGGGAAGGGGCCCTGAAGCAAATTCACACTCCAAAGGAAGCAGATAAATGCATGGGCCTTAGAAAATCGGATGGGGAGTCGGAATCAGAAGAACCAATATGCCCCCCTGAGGGCAAATCCCCATAGGCGACTGGTCAAAAACCGGCAGAAGGCGCAGGCCGCGGGGTCCCCTTAAGAAAATCAGCAATCTGGGGTGATCCGCCAGCATAGTTTCAGTAGAGTCCTAATCCGCTAGGCTCGGGCTGGCACCCCTTTGCGGGTACCCTGTCTTCTGAGACGGAGTATTTCATCGCTCACAATAATTCGGGATTCATGCATCAATGAAACCCTCAGAAACACTCGCTTACAAGTACGCTAACAGAGCGGGAGCAATATTTGAGCTCCAACATCGTACAGTTCAACAGCCCAGTTGGCCAACGCATTGCGCTTTGATGTCACCAGTTCCCCAGTGGCAGCAGGCAATAGTTCTACTACCAGTTCAAGTGGGGGGGGGGGACATAGGCTATCAGAGCACCCAATCCAAGGATGGATGCGCCGCACCCCATGGGGTCCGGCTTCACACTCAACTCAGCAGTACATCATGACAGCAGCTAAGCTTCCACCAGAACAACGCAGCAACCGATCTCTTACAGCAGTTTCTCGGCCCCACTGTGAGATTACGGATCGAAACATATCTAACGCGGAAGCAAATAGCAATGGCCGATGCTAGTGAAATAGTAATACTCATGGAACGTCGAGGGCCTGAACTCGCCAAGAAAGCGCAAGTCAGTAGAGCACAGATTAGGACAATTATCAGGAGATATCGTTCTCCTCCAATAAACTCATCTACTGCAGGAAGACAAAAGCATAGTGAGATTCAGTAGGTATAAAAACAGGGCATACTTCGCTTCCTCTGGACAGAAAAAAAGAGTGGCAATCCTACTGAGTGACAGGGTGCCACTGTCGAAAATCACCATAAAAAGAGATCCGGAGGGCCGATTCCTACTTCTAAAGGGCCTATTCGAATAACTTCCCAGCACCATAGTCTCAATTTATGGCCCCAACATGTCCCAAGCCAACTTCATCACAAAGTTAATTCCGACCATATCAGATTTTTGCGAAGGTCATCTAATCATGAGCGGAGATTTCAACTGCATGCCAAATCCCCAAGTGGATAAAACCTTACCCCCCACGAACACAGACTTTACACAAGCGCCATCAATAGCCAAACTGCTCAGAGAAACTGAATCCGAAGATGTATGGAGAATATTCAACGGTACTGCAAGAGACTACACGCACTACTCCTGCGTGCATAAAGGCTTTTCAAGAATAGATCTCATACTAATGTCTGGAGTTCTGTTCCCCTGCCTCAACAATCCAGAAATCCACACTTGCATGATATCGGACCACGCTCCAGTATCAGCTAAACTAGCCATCTCAGACAGAAAACATCCTGTTCAAAGGCACTGGAAACTTAACGATGCACTGCCATTAGACGAATGCATCCGACTGGAAACTGAAAAAAAGCTCCTTAACTACTTCAAAGAAAATACAATGGAGAACTCACCCATCAACATCATTTGGGACGCCATGAAAACAGTCGTCCGAGGCACACTAATTAGCGCTGGTGCGGAACAGAGAAGGGTCTCGAACATTATGGCAGCTGAACTAGAGGGAAAGGTAAAACACCTAGAGGATGAACTGAAGCAACGCAGCTCCAGGAAAGCAGAGAGAGCCCCGAGGAAAGCCAAAATAGCACTGGAAATGCATTGTGCCGATCGCACAGCAAAAGCCTTAGCATTCACAAAGCAATTTTATTACAGCAAAGGGAACAAGGCGAAACAAAGTGCTGGTGCAGAAACTGAAAAAACTCCGGAGCCGAAACAATATTCTGAAACTAAGAGGGAAAGATGGAAAATTGGTCTACTCGGAATCAGAGAAAATGGAAGAGCTGCTGAACCACCATAATTCAATCATGTCCGGGAACCCCACGCACTGGACAATTTGCCAGAATATCCGAGTACACTTCCCCCTCAACACACATCCCAACTCGACTCCCTAGAATCACCCATCACCACCGAAGAAATCGGATGCAATTAAGTCTCTCAAACCCGCCGCCCCGGGCCCTGACGGCCTATCTGCAAACTTTTATAAAAAAGTTGCTAGAATCCTAGCCCCCCCAGATGACAGCCCTATTTAACTCCTTCACTGACTCAAAATCAGTAACCGGATCCATGGCAGAATCGCTTACTGTACTGCTACATAAACCTGGAAAAGACCCCGAGCTAGCAGCCTCTTATCGACCTATCTCACTGCTAAACAACGACGGGAAGATCTTTGCCAAGGTACTGGCCAGCAGGTTGGGACCAGCACTACCAATTCTAATTGATCAAGACCAAACCGAGTTCATCCCGGGGAGGGGAACTCATGGTAACATCAGAAGGACGATAAACATCATCGAAAGTGCCCACAAACTAAAGGTAGGAATGGCCGCTATATCACTGGATGCACACAAAGCCTTTGATCTGGTGAACTGGGAGTACGTTCGGGCAGTCTTGGAGCACTTGGGCTTTGGTCCGAATTTCATCACTTGGGTAGTGGCCAACTATCAATCTCCCACCACCCAGCTGCGAGTCAATGGGGCCAGATCTAACAAGATTCACATAACTAGGGGTACTAGGTAGAGTTGCCCACTCTCACCCTTAATCTTTGCTATGTCTATGGAGCCCTTTGCCGCAAGAATCAGGCAAAACCCTAGCATAAATGGGCTAACGGTGGGGGGCCACGAATATAAAATAGCGCTATACGCGGATGATGTCTTAATAACAGCAACTAACCTGACATCGTCCCTGAAAGCTCTGTGGGAGGAGATCTCAGAATTCCGGGCCCTGTCCGGGTTATCGGTAAACCTATCCAAGTCCACAGCCTTGGCAGTTAATCTCTCTGCACAAGAAAAAGACACTCTCAGCCCCCTAATGCCAATCCCATGGTCCACAGGCCCAATCGAGTATCTCGGAGTACACATGCCCAAGGACCCATTACGTCTGTATTCGAGTAACTTCCCGCAACTGATCAGAGATCTCCATAATGATCTCAAAAGGTGGAAGCCCCAGGAAATGTCCTGGTTTGGTAGGATCACTGGCATCAAAATGAACCTATTTCCCAGATGGCTGTACCATTCCACAGCACTCCCCATCCGCATACCAGGTCCGGCCCTAGTATCCTTACAAAAACAAATCCAAAAATTTGTATGGGGGGGGGGGAACCTCGCATAGCCAAATGAATAATGTTGAGGGGCATACCACAGGGAGGTCTGGGAGTACCAGATCTAACAAGGTATACCCTAGCTGCGCAGCTATCTTGCGCCTTCACTTGGGTCCAGGAGGCAGACAGACCGAAATGGATACAACTCGAGGAGGCTTGGTGCCCGGTATCGCCGTCAGTCCTCCCACACCTACCAACAATAAAACCTCAGGCAAACAGTGGACCCCTACTGGCAACGACAACAACAGTCCGCTGCTGGAAAGAAGCAGCCCGTAAGTGGGGCACTCACGGTCCCATAGGCCCCCTAACTCCCATCTGGAATAACCCTGATTTCTCCCCAGGCTTGTCTACGCACAGCTTCCAACCCTGGATAGTGGGAGATCTATGGACGACTAGCGACTTCCTGGAGGCTGGTGCTCCCATCTCATTTGAAAGGTGCAAAGTAAAATTTGGGGTGGGGGGGGAACGGGAAAGGTTCCATTATGCCCAAATCCGCCATTGGCTGTCCCATAGAGCAATCAGGGAGAAGTGCTCCAGAGAATTAACAGCACTGGAACGTTCCTTAACAACCCCTACCAACAAAGGCAGGATCGCAGCCCTTTATCGACTCCTAGACAGAGCAGAACCCTCTAAAAAGAAAGGTATATGCTTGAATGGGAAAAGGATCTGGGAAAGGAGATTGCAGTCGAGGAATGGGGAAAGATCTCAGTCGAGGTCTGGGCCAGACTACATAAAAGCTTGCAATGCATCACAGACAGAGAAGGGGGCTATAAGCTATGCTACAGGTACTATACGACACCAGCACAAATTAACAAGGCCAATCCATCCATACCCAGTACTTGTTGGCGAGGATGCCCAAACCCCGGCTCATTATTCCACATGATATGGTCATGCCCGAAAGCTGAAAAGTACTGGAAAGAGATACTCAAATATATCAAGGAAATCACAGGCCTCTCCATCCCATGGCATCCTGGAATCATTATCCTGGGTGACACGGGTGGGGGTACATTTCCAGTCTCAGGCCACATCCCCAAGCTATGTACAAATCTACTCTTGGCAGCGAAAATAGCAATGGCCTGGGTATGGAAAAATAAAGAAGGCCCTTCAGTGGCCCTCTGGTGGGCAAAATGTTGGGACATAGCCGTGGCCGAAAAAAATCACAGCGATCCGAACTGGCTTCCTATATAGAACCCTGAACATATGGGACCTGTTCATGGACTATGCTGCTAAATTCCCGGCCCTCACCAGGAGGCCCCCGCTAACCAGATGGCACCAAGGTAGCCCGCTCTACTGAACCACAACCCCATGCCATAGCGACCCATTATGCCACATCCCGTGTATCCCACTTGGCATCCGAGGACAGGATGGACCATGGACAATAATGCTTCTTCCAGCATTTTGAGGCCCCTCACTCCGGCTCCCCCGACAAACTTTGCTGCTTTCACATACTATTGTACGCTTCACCATGGCTGCTGTTATGATCATGTAATGCTCTTGAATATGCCAATAAAATGTTATGAAAAAAAAAGATGGCAAGATCTATGTATTGCAGCTGGCCTGCTGCCTGTGGGAAAGTAAAGTGAGATCTAAAGCAATCTCCCAGAAACAGCGAAGTACTTTTTCAAAATGTTTGGAAAATCTAATTATTTAGACATAGTCGTAGTAAGATTAAGGGAATGATGTTCTGGTACATTGGCTTCTAACTTCATGTTCATAGTGCCAATCCTCCCCATCCAGAAAAGAAAATCTGGAAGAACTCCCCAAATCATTGGGCTGTGCCAGGTTTGTGGTGAGTCTACAAGGAGCTTCCAGCATTAATGCCAAGTAAAATGCTTTAGCCTCATTTATAAAAAGGGAACTCGAGTGCCAGAAGCTCAAATTCCTATTTGATAAGGGTAATATTTAAGAGCATGAATTCGAAGATATTAATTTGAGCCTTTTACGGAGTGAAAGGGTGAACTTCCCTAAAAATGTTGAATGCAAGATAGCGCACATTTAAAAAACGTAGACAAGTGGTTGGCAATAGTTCTGTTAAATATTTTATTGTGCCAGTGCCTTCATTATTACCCCACAACTTATAGAATTTTTCAGGACAGGACACTGAAGGGGACGGAGTGCCTTGTAGTGCCCCTGTATGCAGTATAATCTTACCGTAGTTGGTCATCACCCATTTTACAAAATCTGCGGCAAACGCACTTTAAACTAAGGTGCTCTCAGAAATGCACGTGCACCTTAATAAAATATCCTCAGGAGTGTGAACTGGAGCCTGAGCTTTATTTCCTCCTGAGGATTATTGGGGCTACTCTGGCGATGAGATGAGGATGGTCTAAATATACAGACACTGAGGAGCAACATTCAGAGTGGACTTGTGTTGCATACAGTCAATCGGAAAAACTCCTATAAAGCAGTTGCAACACGCGTGCATGCAGATTATGTTACGTTATATGCTTTGAGATCAATAAAAGGAGTATTACGGAGTTGGTAAATAGCAATAGAATGTCAACTGGCTACAAAGAGAAGAGTATGATGCTCTGAGTTTCAGATCTCAATCCCTTTCACTCAGCATTGTTCATGATCCTCCGAAGATGATGGTATACAAAGTCTATAGCATTATAAAAACAAAATATCATTTTTAACTGTGATATTTCAGTTTTCAACTTCGTGTATTTAACTTGGGTAATCTAGAGTTTGAAAAATGTTCTTAGATAATACAAACTAAACAGCAGAAATAAGTCACTAAAATTCCTACAATTACTGCCACTTCTTAAGCTTAGTTAAAATGTGTACTATATTTTCAGGATTTGGGTTGATCGAGGTAAAAAGATATGCGACGGAATTGACCACCGTAATTTTCGCCACAAATACGTTTTTACCTTGGTTAATTAAACCAAACCCATGTCCTCCCAAACCGCCAGTACACCCACAAACCCCCCCTACTTACTGATTTCTTAGTCCGCTCCCCCGGATCTGATGCTGCAGGGTCCCTTTTTCTTTTTTGGTCCAACGCCTCCAATGCTGAAGAAGCAGGGGACACCCCCAAAACCCAAAAATACCGAGCATGGGGAGAGGGTGACACCACCCAACTCCCGCTCTTCATGTTCAGTATTTTTGGCATTGATCGAATGGTACCAGCCGAAATCGGTCAAGTGTACCATTCAATCGATTTTTTTCAATCAATTTGGGTAATTCGTATTTTCACAGTACCTATAAAATCACCTAGCAATGTTTCTCTTATGTAGGAGTATCGTGCTTGCGCATGCTTCACCGTTCTTTCCTTACATTTTTCTTTATTCACTCGGCATAACTGGTTGTATTGGATCTTAAGAATTCCTCTCCTGCAATTATTAATTTCCTGTGGAGACAGTGAGTTGCTCATTTACCGCCAGCTCTGACTCAGCATTTGCCAGCTATTTATATTTACAGCATTTTAATATCCTATCCCCAGTGTGCTGCTGCTTTTCCATGCCGTCAGAGAAGAGTAATCCTTGGTATCAAATAGGATATGTCAAATTATTTTCCTGTATGTACATGCTGCGAGAAGGCCCTAAGCTCATGGGGTTGCGTGCCTGCTTAACTTGCATAAGATGGAATTCACAAGACTATATATGCATCGTTGAATGCCCTGGTTTACTGATGTGGACAGTTAAAAGGATGTGCGTGCTCTAGAATAAAAACACTGGTGCTGGAGAGAGGAGATAAAACTGGAATGGTGTTTTTGGCTAACAATGGAAGCTTAGCATAATTACTTAAAATAAAAGGAATGCAAAGATGATGGAGTCCTTTGTGAATTGTATTACTTCTCGTTCTCAAAACATGGTTTTATGAATTGCTATGCACCATAACATTTTAGAAAAATTGCCCCCTCGTGCCCCCAGCTAGCACATCATTCTTTAAAGTGATCCAATATAGCCTCTGCCATGAGATATTTTAAAAATAACACCTTCCTCTGCTGGCACATTTCGCATGAGTTTTAGAGTGAGGCCAAAACGTGAAGCATTATTGTCAACCCATTTTAGTAGCCATTCTCATCCCCAGAGCTTCGCATGAAGGCAATTCATGGCGCAGGGCTCTGGGTTTCCAAGAAAGAACTAGAGATTTTGCACCAGTCCTCAGAAATCTTGAGTAGAAAACAATGTACTTCTAACTAGGTGGTGCCTGCAAAGAATTTGCAGAGGAAACTATAGTCGACTGACAGAGAAGCTCTGAAGGATCTTGTTGACAGGAGTTTCTACAACAAGTACCAGGATCACCAACCTGGTGCATAGAGCCACTTTGCCAAAGATAGCTTATAACCCTCAAGTCTGCCCGTCAGTGGTTCGAAGAGCAATAAAGGACGGAACAATGGAGGCTGAGTGAATCAGTGTCAAGCATCTTTGTCTTCAAGATCAGGGTGGCTATCTCGGTTGCAATGTCCCCCCAAGCCGCCCTGCCAAATATTTTTTTTCAGATCCAATGGAATATAGCAGCAGTGCCCGGTCATCACCACCAGGCTTGATGGCATGCAAAAGCAGCTTCTACATTGGTCTACCTCCTCTTTCCAGCATTGCCAGTTAGCTCCAAAGGCCTGCAAACATTGTCACCTCTGAAATGGGCAAAGCAACTGCTTATTTACGTGTACATTTATTCCAGGGCACCAAGCCTTGAGGCATCTAGGCACTAGTTACAGAAAGTGCATACAAATTTAGGGAAGTGCAAGCATACGCATATGGTTGCAGTCAAGAGTTGGTGTGGGTGTATACAAGCTGATAAAGCCTCATCTCATGGTAGGGGGGTGGGGAACGTACATCAAGTATGTAGTACAGGTTAAAAGTCACAATTGGTAAGGTAGCACAGCTTGGGATAGCCTCACCTCGTGTTAAGGGGGCTACATCAGGTATGCCGTCATAGGTAGGTAAACAGCAACATTGGAATGTACAGATGAACTCTTTACATTGATAGGGAAAGTATAAGATGTATGAAGGTTCATTACAATATAGCAAGTCAAATCAAGTGTGTTTGTTGACAGGTTGGCAATCTGGTATGTAAGTTAGACTGAGTATACATCACAGAACTGTAGGTGTGATCCAGTAGGACAAGAGCAATTACATGTGCAGTGCAATATAACCAGTCAATTTGGTGTATAGCCAAAATCTGGTGCATAACCAGCACAAGTCTGCGGGTCAGATCAGGTATGTAGCAGACTGTTCAAATGTTGCTGCAGTGATGAGGCGCATAGAGTACAGCCTGAGCGCCTTCCCGCCAGGAGCCAGAGCCAGACCTAGCTAACGGTATGCAAGGTGCTGCAGGAGGTCATGGTGGCAGATGCAGGTAGGGATAGACCCTAATTGGGTGGGCACATAGAGAATAAGTCTGCAGCAGTGCCATGAGGGGGAGGGGTGTGGAGAGAAGTGCGCAGAGCATGCGCAACAAAGTGATGAAATGGATGTCCTTGCCTTGGGCTGCCATATATGGCACAGTGACATGCTAACACATATCAGGAAGTTCCATGCGAGGAAGGCATATGGGAGAAGATTGTCTGCTGTACCTTTCTGCTGCTACAGCAAAGGGTATGGCTCTTTGGAACCGTACAAGGCCAGACAATGGTGCAGGCCTTAAAATTGGGCCTTGGAATTCTGCCGAGATTTCGGTCGAGATTTCGGTCTGCTCCGCCTGCCAGCTAAAGCAGGTGCATGCAGATAGGGCTTCCCCGGGCCAATCAGGTTGGCAGAAACTAGAGGCTGAGCTGAGGGCTGCACCGCAGCCTGAGGAAGCCTTTTCTCCAGATGTCGAGGCAGTGGCCATCTTTCCATGTTGTGTGGCAGATGCAAATGGGTCACAGAGCTGGGGCACTCATTCTTGAAGCAGAGCGCTCCGTGCAAGCTCTGATGCTGGTAAAAGCACGAGGATGCTGTGCTTCCCTCGACAATGACCCCTGAGGTGTGGTGTCATGTCAAACTGTATGCAATGGTGCTGTACCATATGACACACGAGTCACGGAAAGGATGATTGCGGCAGCTAGTCTCTCACCAGGGGACCCCCGGCACCAAGAAACATGGGCTGTCACCCATCTGGCAATCCATGTTCTTGTGTCATACCAATAGACCACGGATTTTCATTATTTTTAGAGTACACCATTCATTGCATTAAGGCTGGAGAAAGTGTATATTTACATGAGTATTGCTAACTGGCAATCTATCATCACATGATAATAATCGTGCGACACAGAATGAAGTGCCACCTCACTCCCCTCCAGCCCCCACACCCCTGCACCCCAGCCCATTTAAGTCTAGGCCTTGAGTGTTAAAGTCAAACGGGTTTAGCTTACTTTGAACATCCCCTGAACAGTGTGCTGCCACCAAACCTACCTGACATTTCGCCCCAGGGTTTAGAGACAAATAGAATGTTTTTTTTTTTATTTACTTGTGTATAATCAATATTAAAATGATTTTTACAAGAAGTTGCTAATAGCAGTTACTGTACATCAAAAGGAGAGTACACAGGGAAAAGTCTCAAAGTATTAAGTTCACAGGTGTTCACAGAAGGGATGGCCATTAAACATCCAAGACCGGCCGGTCGCTTTAAGTTGCGCCACCAAGTTTGAGGAAGGCTGCTTCCAATATTTTAGCCGTGACTACCGCCCATCGGGACTTTTCGCCAGATATCAGACGGCACCACCACGTATACTCATCGATCTGAACCGACTCCAGCCAGAGTGGTGTCAAAAATGGGGCACGGATTCCATTCAAAGTCGGGCAGTTTAGGAGAAGGTGTCGGATGTTCTCCACGGAATCAGGGTCATTACACAGTCTGCATGTGGTTAAGCTGACCTGCCGTCTTCTCCCTAAGATTTCTCGAGTGTGGAGTAGATTTAAACGAGCCCTTAAGAATATTGAGCGCAATTTTTTAACTGGAAATCTTAGACAGTATGCCATAGGAAGTTTTAATTTGTTGTAGGTTGGGGGGAGATGGTTTGAACACTTGAAGGAAGCTGCTTTGTCAATAGTATTAATCCAATCCTGCAGTTTTAATTTTTCACTTACTCTTTGTGGGTTAGTTATCAAGTCGTTGAGTGAACATTGCAGGTCTTCTAATTTGGCTTTTTGACAGTGAACCCATTTTAGGACCGTCTTGGTGTTAGTTGATTTTAATTCCTGCCCAATAATTTGAAAGATTGGCAAGCTGTCCTTAATTAAGGTTTTCCTGAATAGGGCAAGTGCGGCCCCACTGACGGTGGCGCTTAGCGACAGAAGACCCAACTCTCGTCTGATCACTTCAATAGGGATTGCATTTGGAAGGCCTAAAAGAGACTTCCATATATAGGCCTCTAGTTTACGCCATAGTTGGAAGGGTACGCTGAACATGGCATCCATGCCGTAGGTCAATGTGGGCACCATTTTTCCCTTATAAAAATGAATGGCCGGCAATAATGAGAATTTGCCGAACTTCCTGTCAAGAGCTCGTAGTTGGGCGGTCAGTTGTTTCGTTTTAGCCCAAAGATGTTCCTGCATTTTGAGTTCTTTGGATGACCCATCTATGAACACGCCTAGATATTTAAATTGTTGGACCACTTCGATTCGAGTTTCGCACAGTGACCAAGGCCGGGTAGTTTTCGGAGGGTGTCGAGAGGCGGACAGGACCATTATTTTGGTTTTGGTCCGATTTATTTGAAGGTTGTTGGAGGTCATGTAGGTTGCCAAATTGTCCAGCTGCCTTTGAAGACCAATCGGAGTTTGGTCAAACAGAATCATATCGTCGGCGTACAGAAGGCGGGACAAAGGAGAATTGCCGAACTTCGGCGGAAAACTGCGGACCATAACTTCTGAGTCTTTGTAGTCCCCCAAAAAAGCCACAAAGAATGCCGGAGCCAGAGGACAGCCTTGTTTAACACCTCTAAACGTTTGGATATTTCTGGACAGAGCCCCTTGTTTGTTCAGTCGGACATTAAGTGAGGTATTGGTGTACAGGGCAATTATTGGCTGCAATACAGGGGCTGGGCACTTCCAGTTTTCCAACTTTCTCCACAATCTTGTCCGGTCCACTTTATCAAAAGCCTGAGAGAGGTCGATAAAAGCTACATACACCGTAGGGGCACCCGGCTTTATATTAGCTTTTAAGATGGTAAGTATGAAGATATTCAGTGCGGTGCTGCCATTTTTCTTGAAACCCAGTTGGTATGGGTCGCTGCAGGGAGCAGTTTTCTCCCAGTGGTGGAAATGATCTAACAGAAGAGTGGCGAAAAGTTTACCCATAATGTCCAGAAGGACAATTGGGCAATAGAATGTTTTTTTGCTAATATTTGGGAGAGGAATCCTAATAAGTTTGCCAACATGTTAGAGCACCGTATTTCTTTCGTAAAAGACCCTGAAGACATAAGACTTATCTTCTACATTCGCAAAGCCATACTCATTGGCTTTACTAATGCGTGTTATTGTAGATTTGCCACTAAAGAAGCCACAATGATTCCATTTCATAATGCATGCAAGATTGTCAAACTATTTTGGCTCCTCTGCCTTTTTCTTTTTCAATTGCTCTACCCAGCACCCATCAGACATAGAAATCAGCCAAATCTCTCCTATATAGTCAGTGCCCTGATATTTGAATCAGAAAGTACCACTTTTTCCTGACATGAATCATTAGGTGGTTTAACAAAAGCAATGCACATGCATCTCCAAGCCGTTTTGTAAAACATCATGGCAACAAATGCCACAATTTTGCAAATACACTAATCAGTAAGCAAAAAGGATCTCCTATACAGAATACCGAAATGCATTAAAATGCAGTGTACGGTTAAACTACATGGTGTAGCTCAGTTACACGCAACTAAACCATAACATATTCAGACATGTGCTACCAAGATGGATTCCGTGAAACTGCTGCTTTTATTTTAAAAATAAAGTTTGATTTGGCATTTATTCGGTGTGAACTGTTACGGGCTGAGGGATCAATGGATGACTAAACCAATATGGGTACTTTTTATTCTCGACACCTGTGAAAAGTCCTCCATCTGACTTTGGGGACATATACAGGCGTGGCAGAGGGACTCCCTGAGAGAGAGGATGATGGGCTGAGAGGCCCCTTGCGAAGAACACCCTTGTAACCTTCAATTAGCCCTCACGTGTGCACAGGGGACCGTGAACTGTGCATATCAAATGCTACAGACACTTTCAGAGAATGATCTGCACGCCAGGGGCAAAGACTCCAAAGAGGGTCAGTGCCCCCACAGCAACACACCCGAGCAACAATCAACCGGGTGCAAGCACAAAGAGTATTATTCAGGGAAAAGGCAATTTAAACTTAACGCCTAGAGTAAGCACTTCACAAACCCAAACCAGAGAGAGATTCCAATGCTGGTCCACCTTCAATGCTATGGAAACTTGGGGGCGAGAAGACGTGCTCTCCAGTCCCGAGGCGGCATACTGGCATTTTAGCCTCTGCATAATCCCTTAGCACAAGCACACACAACAAGCACAAAGCAACAGTGTTTTCCAACTGGATCAATTGCAAATCTTGACTGAAAAACCCTTCCCAGCAGAAAATGTTTCTTCCCGAACCCAGACCGGGTGAGGAGCAGACCAGTTATAAAAGGGGACAGAGAGGAGAGGTCTAGTGTGGGCGTTTGAAGTGAGAGAGGAGCAGAATTTCAACTGAGTTCGCATTGCAATAGAAACCTGGAGAAGAAGAGACGGAGATGAGAAATGGGGAGGAGAAAAGCAAGCAGTGGAAGTAGAACAGGCAAGGGAAGGAAGAATTTAGCTGAGGACAAGTGACAAGAAGGACTAGAGAAACAAGAAGTGTCAGAACTAGTCAAGGGGGAGGGGGCGGAGGCATGAAAGGAAACGTATTACCCAAGGCAGGGAGTAGTGTGGAGGTTCTTTTACCAAGGGTCATAGAACAAGGTGGGAGGAGAAACTAAGAGGAGGGCCATGGCGAGCACATGATCAGGGAAGTACTGCAGTGGGTGGATATCAGGGTGCCAATGAAGAGTGGTGAATTGATTAAGCGCTCCTTTATGGAAACTGGTTCCAAAAGGCCAGTGTCACTATCCATTGATTTCAACCTACAGCTGGTGCTACATGATGGTGGACACCTACAGCTATAGTGACTACAAGTGGTTTCATCCCAAGAGTGACGTTAAAAGGCTATACATACGGTTATCCTAGTGTGTTCCCATTTGTTTCTTGCTCTGTTCACATCACCATTATTTGCTCTGGCCTTGAGCAAACATTTTTTCCATCAATAAGGAGGTTGGTCAAGTAAGGCTGCATCTGTTTCTGGGATACATTCTTGGGATGTTCTACGTAATTTAGTTGCTCAATTGCATGGGTTTAATCTATAATTGTGCCAGTCTCGTCTTGCTGCTGCTTGTGTAATACTCCTTGTGGCTGTAGTAGCCCGAATTAATGTCAGGATGGAATGTAGGCCATTAGCACGTATTGTGTGCAACGACTTGTGCCATCTAATAGTTCCTAGTGAGTTCTTCCATGTTTCATGTTAACTCATTGTGGTTCTTTCTGGATCTCTATGAGATACATGGCCTATACCTTGCGCATACCATCTTTTAACGGTAGAGGTAAAATCTATGTACCCAACATGGTTTCCAATCAGATTCTCTCCTCCCATTGTGCCATGGTGACCAGTCCTCCCTTCACTCCCTGGACTCAGGCTTGCCTCTTGGGACAGTCCCAACAATAACTCACAGTAGCTGGGATATCACAGTTCTGGGCACTTAATCCTTGGCAGTATGTAGGGTTGTCAGGTCCCCATGTCGGTCCTCCGAGGGATCACCTCCCAGGTGCAACTTCCCTACCACCATAGGGTGGTCTGGCAGGGGTCTAGCACCAGAATCTGCATAAAGGTTTGGACATTTCCCCCTCCTCCTGGATTTCAGCAATGCTCCTCCTTATTCAGGGTTTAACTCGAGAGGTTCTACCTTAGTCTGGCTTCGAGGAGTTAGCTAGTGAAGTTCAATGAATGTGGTCGTATATGCAGAGAAATCGGCAGGCAGCAGCATGCAAGGCACTTCTCGCTCATAGGCAAATAGGTGAAGGATAGGCCAGAGAGCAGGGCATTTCCTCTTTCCAGGCGAGCCAGGATCAGGGCCTGTACAGTGGATCTGAAGGTACGGTCTGGTAGAAGGGCTTGAGTTCCTACAAGAGGGACAATTAGTACAATGCTTCACCTGTTTCATTGTGTGCGTTGAAGGAGTGGTAGATGTCTGGATGGAATTGCAGAGACTTGGCACAGTGTGTCTGTGGATTCAGTCCTCATCGACTTCATGGCAGACAGAGGCTGGGATGTGGGACTGTTCAGTGTTAGGGGAATTAATTATGTTTTAGCTGACGGGGTTTTAAGGGGGTTCCAGGTTGAGGTTGAAGAGCGGGACTGGTAGTTTGAATGCAATCGCCCAATGAAAGAAACTCAGCTTAAGGTACAAGCTGCTTGACATGGAGGCTTTCAATTATATTCTTTAACCGCATTAACAATTGCTGCCATAGATCAATAAAAGACAAGTTATAACAAAACAAAAACATCAAAGTACCAAGACACACAGATGACAATATGAATAGCCAAAGAAATGCAATGCAGCACAAAAGCGTAAAAGACATGAACGTACCAAGCCGCATACAATCAAAAGAAGCTCAACAGAATAAAAGCTGATTTGCACCACCGTCTAGAAAAACAGCTAACACTAGAACAGATTTTTCGCCATGATGCACCGTTTCTGAAACTGTGAGTAGTTGATTGACACCAGGCACCTCTACACACTGCTGCAAAGGATTTGGGCAGATAGCTTATGCTCTCACTTGCCAGGCCTAAAAGGGGCTCTTGAACTGAATTTGATATTTTTCCTACATTAGACATTTCTTCAGTTTACGAAGCAGGAGGTCAAAGTAAAGCACAATTACATTTAAGCCATACACGTTATGAGAAAATCGATTTCATCTTCCCAAACTTGGAGCAGCCCTAGACAACCAAATATAAAAGGATATCGCCAAGATCAAGTGTGCGCCTAGAAATATCTACAATAAAAGCATGCTCTTCAGAAGCATAATAGGTCAGCTAGTGTGTGTGAAGAACTAGCCAAATTCAGGACTCCTTTCTCAACAACAGTCGCCATCAGTGGTTGAACCAAATGCCCTACCGAAGCCAGGCCCGGGCTGAGAAAATAAATTGCCTACAAATTGCAAAAAACAAGGCTGTACTGAACCAGTGGAGGCCAGATTCTTGTCAGTGGCCCCGCCCACATTTGTCCCAATGTTCACAGTATGATGTAAAAAAAAAATCACGACAATCTTCTCCCCCACCTTAATCTTCAACCTTTTAATTAAGAGGCTGTCATAATCAGCGCAAGATGGATTACAATAAAGCAACAGGTTAGCCAAAGAATCAGCCTATTTTAATGAACCAAACTTTCAGGAAAAAAGCAAACTGCTGCTTTCCCCATTGAAACGGCTTCGGATGGTCAAAAGCATCTTACCTGGTTGTCTATCAAAGTTTGAGAAGCAATGGAATTGTTAAAATCCAGTGACTGCCACATAGCTCTAAACGTTTCCAAAAGATGCTCATGATTTCCCCATCACAAGCCCATCTTCAACACAAACTCAATGACCACCTGGCATCTTTGGTGCTTCATAAAGTCATACGTGCTGATGTAAGGCAATTATTTATTTTAATTTAATAAATTGTACAGTTTGTAGCAAACTTCATTTTTTAAGTTTAAATAGTTACACAGTTGTTTCTCTAATACAATCTGTCTTAATAGATGCCTGTATTGACAATGTTTTCATCTGGTGTATGGCAGGTCTCTCGAGGTTCCGCTTTATGATCTATTCTCTAGTTCAAACACGCTCTGCAGAAATTTCACAACTGTAAAGATGAGCTTGTTTTCTTGTCCATTCATCATCATTGTCCTTATAGCTTTTCCGGTGTGTCTCGTTTTGTACTGAATCAGAAGTGTTGTTCTGAGGCAGGTATTAACCGTGACATGGCTAGCTTCTCTCTAGTCGGCAGAGTGTTCAGTCGCCTTTTCTTGTAAATTGCACGGATCACAGCATCTGGGAATCGTGTCAAATATTTTGGTAGCTCGTTGATTGCTCATATGTCGGAATGACATTGTAAGTTCCTGCAATAAATTGCTTTCGAGTTACAGGTTATCCAATCGTTTTCCATCCATTTTTTTTGGCATGCTGTGGTCTTTGTGTGAGCATTTCTTCTGAGATTTCTTCTTTTGCCAGTATTTGTAGTAGATCTTTTTTCATGCTTCTAACAGTGTTGTTCAATGCAGTTGGCTGATCTTAGTATTTGCATTGCTAGTGTTTTCTCATCAGTTTGTATTTTACGGAAGGTGTCTAGTTGTTTCCATTTAACTATAGACATCATTGACTGCATGGCTAGTTCATGGCGTATTCTGAACATAGGAAAAGAGAGGGGGGGGCTCAGAATCTTGCGCCAGAATAGGGCTTCTAGTCTTGTCCAGATTGAAGTATGCACATGAAGCATTGGCTCGCTTCCATATGTTATTGCTGGAACCACCTTCTGTCTGTAGAACGAGAGGATTGGCTTCAACGAAAATTTGCCAAATTTGCAGTGAAGCACACACCCTTGTCTCGCTAATGCTTGCATTTTGCCCTCTAGGTTGGTAATCCATTGTTTTTCACTCCTTTGCTGGTTTATTGTAATGCCTAGGTATTTAAATGTAACCACTTCATCTAGGAGATTTCCATCTATTGACAAATTCAGCGGGATTGGTTTCTTGAAAGCTTGTTTGACCAAAGACATCACTTTTGTTTTGGTAGAATTAACAGAGTTAGTTTTCCTTCATATAGTCCCCTAGGAGTTGGAGACTTATCTGTAAACCAGACGTTTTTTTATCTAGCAATATGATGTTGTCAGCGTACATCATGACTAGAATGGAGTTAATTTTTGGAGGATTTAACGCTGTATTTTTTAGATAGTCCTCCGCATCGGCAGAATACAGGTTATAGAGGGTAGTTGCAGCTTTGCTTTAAACCATTCGCAGTCTTGATGGGCAAAGTGGTGATCCCATCTTTTGACAGCCTGGCCGTTATTGATGCGTTTGTGTACAATAATTTTTTATACGCTCCAGGATTTCTTTGGGGCAGTTCCATGCTGCTAACTTTTTCCACAGAATCTTTGATAACGAAACAAAAGCCATATGCAGATCGATAAATGTAGCGTGGACCATTGTGGTGTTCTTTATTGCTTGATGTTTGATAAGGTTCAGCAGAATTAGGTTTACGTTTGTTCCGACATTCGCTGTGAAGCCTGTTTGACGCAAGGCAATTATAGAAAACAAACACATTAATTTAAAAAAAAAGTTTTAGTACTGCGTCTTTTAAAAAAAAACAAAAGTAATAAATCTGACAAATTACCCATGCACATATCAATGTATTGACTGGGGAGTGTGACGGCACCTTCATCAATTTTCTGGACTTAAACATTTATATTTCATAAGGTAAAATGGAGACTAGGACATATCGCAAATCGACTGATGTCAACAGCACATTACATGCCGAGAGCTGCCACCGTAAAGCCACAGTCAACAACATCCCGGCTGGGGAATTCTATCGAGCACGCCGTAACTGCAGTACTGACCTCACTTTCACGCAGGAGAGTGAACTTATTACAACCAGATTCAAAGAGAAGCTATTCTAACAACACTATAGCCAAAGCATGCACCAAGATTGATTGTAAGCCAAGGTCAGATATGCTCACACTTGACAAGGACAACAAAACAAAACATGTGCCAAGGAAATTCGTAGATATTCTACAGATACGCACAAGCTACATAACATTGTAGGCCGACATTGGGACCTATTGAAATTAGATAAGGACATTATGACTTTTCTCGGCAACAAACCAACTTGTGTATACAAGAGCCCCAACTCTAAAGAACAGACTCAGTCAGTCCAGAAAACCGAAGCACCCTTTGAGGGTCCGGAAATGATGATAATTGGTTGGCCGAAGACCAACCGCCTCATTTACAGTGTAAGAATATATAGTCATTAGTTATTACTTAGCTATTAGTTTAACTAGAGTGAAGCCATTTTAAGATGACCAGAATCGCCATTTTGTTTTCTCTCTCTGCTCTCTCTAACGTTGCCACTTTGCCTCATGTAAAACTGCTTTGCTGTAGATATTATTTCGCTTAAATGGTCCAAGGCTAAGGAACATGTTGAAACATTACACTGGAGAGCCAGACAGGAACGACCGATTCCCTCCCTCCAGTATCCTTGACGACAGGGAGCAAAGCATTTAATCAGTATACGAATGCCAGCAAGTCTCCTGAAAGAATAGCAATGTACGAAACTAGCATTTAAAGAGTTGAATTATGATGCTCTTACGGCCCCCCCTTTATGAGCCCAGTCAGGCCCCGGAGAGCGGGCTGACTTCTAGAGTGAGAATCGAAACTTAGAGATAGTGAGGCCTGGTATGTGCCAGTCTCCTATGCGCAGCTTGCCCATGAAAAACAGACACGCTGTGTTCTCGCAAACAAAGAATGGTGTCTGTAAAATTGGAGATTGCAAACTGTTACTAAATATGGTGGTCTAAGGTGTCATATCTGTCACAATGGTCAATCACCGCCTCTAATTCAAAGGGAAATGAATTGGGGGTGGCATCAAATGTGTCATTACTGATTGTAAGATGCTCCGTTTGTATATATGTAACTGATGTACGTTTCACTCTCTTGCGTCCCCCAAAGTCTGTTAGACACACGTCGCGGGGCGTGGGACCACTTGGCCAACTGGAACTATTTTGTATTGCAATAAACCCTAGATTTTGGGAACAGAACCTCGTGTGTGGCGACTGTGCCTTGTTTCCACATCTGAGGGTCCCTCAGGGGCCCCTTCAACTCTGCCCCTCATATGTTGCAGGGTCTGAATCTAAAGGATCGGAGTGGTTAAAGAAAACCAAGGGATTCCACAAATGTGGTACCAGCACTGTGTGCAAACATGCATACCCAGACTGTAGTGAATTTACAACTCAGTTGGGGATCAAAACCATAATTACTGATTTTATCAATTGCAGGACAAAGTTTGTGGTTTACGCTATTGTGTGCATCTGCCAGAAGGTTTACGTGGGCAGCACTATTAGACAGTTGCGCATTCGGATCCGTGAACACCCGAGTAGCCTCAGAAAACATGACCGTTTATTGCCATTGGTCACCCATTGGCAAGAACACCATCAGTTGGACAAAGTTGATGACATAAGATTTATTGGCCTTAAGAAGGCATCTATTGGGAAAAGAGGAGGAGACCTGAAGCTTAAATTGAGACAGCTGGAAGCTAGAACTATTTGCAATCTACGATGTGTCCAACATGGTTTTGACACAGACAATAAAATGTAGGTTTTCTTGTGACCTGGACCTGCATTTAAGCACAGCTACATGCCTAATGACAATGGATTCATTTCCAATTATAACTCTGTATCCAATCTGGCTTTGTTGAGACACATTCAAATCCCTTAGATGGGACTAATGTCACATATAGCTCCTATTATGAAGGAACTCCATGCAATTCTCGACACAGCAACATTTTTATGAATAACATATGATTTAAATATGCGCCATTTCGTATCGAAGAATCTCATTTATATTTCAACATCTGCTTATTTCTGCACCTCCTTATTTAAATACTTTAGATGGGACTAATTACGGCACATATAGCTCCCAATATGAAGGAATCTATGCAACTCTTGCCATAGCTACAACCTTACAAGTAACATTAAGGATTTCATCTCCAATTACTTTATTTTTCCTTTTCAGCATCTGCTTAACTCTATACCTCCTATATACTATACTATATTGTATCAGTTAACCACATCTAATCTTCATTTTCAGCATTAGCTTATTTCTGCACCTCCAATATGCCATAATAGTTAATCTGTTCATCACTATTATGTTAAGGTTCTAATATATCTTTCCTGTAGTGGTGTTTGTGTTCTGCATCATAATACCACTACATTGCATCCAATGTTCATTTTGTTTTCTTACCAACTTTCGGTACCAACGTTCTTCACACTTCATATATCTGCATATCTTGATCTGCATTAGGTCTCATGCATCCATGCTAGTTACTAACATCATGTGTTAACAGTGTGGCAAATATTACATTTGCGCATGCGCGTGACTTCAAGTGTTCTACGCGTGACATCAGACGCTCGGCGATGCCGCTAAACATTACTCGCCACCATTAGCAAGGACCTTCCTACTGCTATCCATCATTAGGGATCCGACCCTTTATTGACTAAAAGGTAAGAGTGCTTTTCACTAACCAGTTCCTTGATTTCCAACGCAATTTCGTGGGAATCACTTTCTAGGACTTTAACAAGCCACATCATAGAATATTAAATACCCATCCTCCTTTTTAGGTATTGGAACCTTGTCTAACTGAAATACCCTTACCCTGAAAGAACAGGCTGACGTGCAGCACCTTATTCTTTTCTTATAAAAGGTGAGGAAAACTGGCCTAAATGGCCCCTTTTCTTTACTAATTGGTTCAAGACCCATTATTGTTCTGTGAACCCCTAACATCAATATAGCACTGATATACTGCTATATGTGTTAAATCTTTCTAGGCATTTGAGCCATATTTGAAGTAAGCATTTATCCCAAGATCTACTGCAATAGACAGTCTTATGAACTGCATCAAAGAATTATCATCCATGAAGCTTTCTTGTCAAACTCTTAGGGTAAGAACTCACAGCTTAAGCAATGAGCAATCGGTAACCAAGTGTTCATCGCTTTACATCATTCTGATGAACTCACATTCTATAGCAGATTCTTTCTAAAATAATATATATCCTACTTTTTCTTGGTAACATTTAGGATTAACCCCCAGCAACATCTTGGGTGAGTTATCAACATGTTTATCTTGCATGATTTTTAACCTTCACCAATGGGTTTATGCAAAATTGGCAATGGGCCCCAACAAAACGTAAATACATGCAAATGTCCTTTTTCCATTTCTCACTAAAAACGAATCCAATGGTTTGCTAAGCAACATTGTCATATACTAGAAGTGTCTCTCATGTTACTCGAATACACCAAGATTATGAATAATGTAAGATTGAAGAACGACCATGTGCCAATTAACTTCATGCTTCGTCTCTCCACCTCTACTCTCTCCCCCTACGATTGTGCCCCCCTGATTATGGGTATGTACATGCGATCTTAATAACCTATGTATTCTTGTTTGGAAAACTTGTACCAATTTATTTTACAATATTGCACTTGTATAGCCACTTGTGTCTTAAATTGTGTTTTGATGGGTATAACTCATCACCTGCCAACATGTTTTATCCCTACTTGCGGATGTTTGAACTATCACAATCTTGTCACTAACAGCCTTGAGAACGACCTGATGGTCGAAACACGTGTCGGCTGTACTTGAATTAAAGAGCACTATTCACATACTGGACATTTTTCCAGTATGAATTTGGAATTTGTTATGAGAAAGGAACCCTACTCAGAGTATTGGATACTATGACTGACTAATCTGTTTTGCGCAACTTAACTATACAACACAACCACCTTACACATATCAAGGTGTGCCTAAAGAATGCAAACATTAAAACCGAACAAACTTGCCTTGCAAAAATGCATCCAAACTGCGCATGAAGACCTCAAAACAAGATAGAAGTCGGACACAAATATTCCAGAACATATTCCATGTGTGTATGTATTCATATTTGTAGAGCACAAAAAAACAGGGCACAGCGGCATCTGGGCACTAACGTGAGAGCAGAAAAGCAAACAAGACCAGCTGCCCTAAAATAGAAAGGCCTTTCGAAAACACAAGTGATCAGAGAGATCTCGCAGACCCTGCGGGAGAGAGTTCCATAACATCAGTGCGAGAACAGACAAGCAGAGTCCTCCAGACCTTGACCTGTAGAAGTGCGTAAATGGCTAAAAGATTTTGACAAGGAGATCGGAGCCTGCATGCCCGGACATAGGAAATGAGCTTTTCCCAAAGAAAAGCAGGATCTACAGAATGAACAGATCGGTGTACAATACACAAAACATTGAATGTAGTCCGGCTTCTGACCAGAAGCCAGTGAAGCTTGCCCAACAGCGTGGCGCAGGAAGAAAGCCTGGTGGAACCTAGGGCCAAGCGAGCTGCAGAGGTTTGGAGAATCTGGAGTCACTGAGCCAGGGAATTAGGCTGCCACAGGTAGATACTGTTACAATAGTTCAGAGAGCCCAAGATTGAAGCAATGACTACCGCAGAGTGACAGTGAGGCAGCAGAAACGGAAGAGCTTTCCTCAGCCATTTCAGCCTAAGAAAACCGCCATTACAAACTGAAGCAATCTGGCCCTCACGCGAATGGCCAGGAAGAAACTTTATCCCTAGGCTTTTTACACAAGCGGCAGGAGCTGGATAGGGGCCAAGAGACTCGGGGCAAAAGTCGGAGTTCCAAAAGGACAGGGGAGTTTGTGGAGCCAACCACCAGGACCTGTGTCTTCGCCCCATTTAATTTCAGCTTAGAGGGGGTCCGAGGCTGAGGACCAGAGACGAAAAAAATCAGCCAAGTATCAGCATACGTATAAAAGCAGATGCCATCAGAGTAGAAGAGGTCAGAGGGAGGTTGAAGATAAAGATTGAATAGCGGAAGTGACGCAGTACCCCAGTGTGTTTCCTGGTATGCGTGGGCAAGTTATTATGTGCATGGATGTTAAAGGCATTCAGGCCAGCTATGAACTTCGAAGCCTGAGCATCGTTGACATCATTTACATGCACATCAAAATCCTCCATTAAAACATTTTTGTATACTGCAGTGTCAGATCTGCTTCTATCTGCATGAATCTCCTTTAAAAGTCAGAAAGAAGGAACAATAGGCAAGCAGCGGGTGAACAGTGTACTTGGGTGAGACCTGAATTCATGCAAGTAGCAAGTAAAGGTTTGCAGGGTAAGGCATGGGTGAGCAGAATGATAGTGCATTTCAGAAGGCCAGAGTATATTAATGCCACCCAGCCACCCAGCCTTCTACTGAGGAACTCAACGCGACTGGTCGGTGCTTTAACATCAAGCTAGGGGGCAGTAACTGAGAAAAGTCTGGGACGGAAGAAGCGTTCAACTAAGTCTCAGTAAGACAAAGAATATCTGTCTGGTAATCAGACAAAATGTCATGAATGTTGTCCCAATGCGCCACAGCAGAGCGGGCATTGATCAGGAAACCTGCCAAACCGCTAGTGAAATTCCCATCGATATTGCAATGAGACCACAGCCCGCATGTCACAGGTAACCACAACCTGTTGCAAAAAGGAGAGAAGTTTAGAGGCAGACAAGTGGCTTCAGGTGCTAGAGCAAGCGGATTTTGGCATGCAAGAAACATCCCACTCCTAATAACTGCTTGGCACTTGCCACTCTGGCCCACACCTATAAGAAAGTGGTTATCAACGGCAAAGCCAACAGCCTCAATGACAGAAGAACAAGTTACTTACCCATGGTAACGTTCCTCCCACGTATTCCTCATCTTTGACATTTAAGTCAGCTTGAGGCTTGCTTCGAATATTTTTTTTCCCCATATGGACGAGTGTCGTCGAGTCTTGGTCCTCGATGGCCTCCAGGTACCACGTCCTCCGGGCCCACGCGGGAGCCATGAGGATCATCCCGGAAGCAAACCTCTGTAACCTCTGCAGCACTTGCGGGATGACAGGCATTGGAGGAAACGCGTACAGCAGTGGGAAGGACCACTCCACCACAAACGCGTCTCCTAAGGCTCCTTTTGGAGGAAATTCCTGCGAGTAGAACCTCTCGCACTTCCGGTTGACACTGGAGGCGAAGAGATCCAGGAGAATCTCCTGAGCCAGCTCCCACTCGTGAGAGATCACGCTCTGCCTGCTCAGAGCGTCCGTCTCGTTTTCGTCTCCGGCCAGATGAACCGCCGAGATCGAA
Source organism: Ambystoma mexicanum (assembly GCF_040938575.1). Lineage (NCBI taxonomy): Eukaryota > Metazoa > Chordata > Amphibia > Caudata > Ambystomatidae > Ambystoma > Ambystoma mexicanum. Next base: position 78,312,358 of record NC_090936.1, read on the forward strand.
ACTTCCTGCTGGATGGCCCAGAACCAGAGATGCATCGCCTTCCTGCACAGAGGAAGTGACCCTGCCACCCCCTTTTTGTTGAGGTAGTGCATGGCCACTGTGTTGTCTGTCAGAATCAGGACTTTCTTCCCTTGCACAGTCGGCAGAAAAGCCTTCAGGGCAAGCCTGACGGCCCTCAGCTTCAACAGATTGATATGGAGTCTGGACTCGACAGAGACCAACGGCTGCTGACTCAACTCGTTGACATGCGCTCCCCATCCCGTGAAGGATACATCCGTCACAATCGTTACCTCTGGTCAGGGTAGCCAAAACAGAGCCCCCTTCATCAGATTGCCTTCGACGGCCCACCACAGAAGATCCTGGGCGACCAAGGGAGGCACCTGAACGGGGTCCGACATCCTGCCGGAGGACTGCAACCACTGCATCTTGAGGGCCCATTGCAGAGATCTCATCCGCAACCTGGCCTCTGGCACCAGAATAATGCAGGATGCCACTATGCCAAGCACCCTCAAGAACTCAAACGCCGGGAGACTCTGGCCGTGTTGAAACTTGTACACCATCTGCTGAATGTGATGAGCCCTCACCTGCGGAGGAAAATACTGCCCCAGGGATGTGTCGAGCACTGCTCATATGTACTGGAGCTGCTGGGTAGGTGTCAAATGGGACTTCAAGTTGAGGGAGAAGCCCAGCTTGTGAAGGGAGTGGCAGGTGACGGACAGATGATCCAGGACTTGCTCGGGAGAGCGCGCCCTGATCAACCAATTGTCCAGGTAGGGGTAGACGTGAATCCCCCCTTTCCTGAGATACGCTGCCACCACCACCATGAGCTTGGTGAAAACCCTTGGGGCGGAGGTCAATCCGAACGGCAGGACCCGAAACTGAAAGTGCGAGTCGCCAACCGCGAACCTCAGGTACTTCTTGTGCTTGGCATGGATCGGCACATGAAAGTAAGTGTACTTGAGGTCGAGAGACACCAACCAGTCCTGAAGTTGAAGGGCCTGGAGGACTTGAGAGAGAGTAACCATCTTGAACTTGTCCTTCCTGAGGAGCTTGTTCAAACCGCGCACGTCCATGATGGGTCTCAATCCCAGTCTTTCTTCGAAATAAAAAAATAAGGGGAATACCATCCCTTGTTTCTCTCCGCTACAGGCACCAGTTCTATGGCGCCTTTCTCCAGCAGGGACTGAATTTCCTGCGCAAGGAGCGGATCCGGACACTTCAAAGAGATTCCCCGGTGGATTGTCGTGAGGCCTCTGCCGGAAAGGAAGACAGTAGCTGTGGGCTATGATCTCCAGAACCCACACATCTGAGGTAATGGCACGCCATTCTACAAGATGCTGTGCCAGCCTTCCCCCCAACCGGCGAACCATGGGACATGGCCTCATGACTGAGCTGAAGCAGCTGCAGCATTGCCTGAGGGTAAAGCGGCAACTGCCTGAGCGGCCTTGGCACCTCGACTACCCCGTTTTCCACCTCTGGCACTCCTACGGTGGCCCCTTTGACTTGCAGCTCCTCTCGATTTACTAAAGGATGAGTAATATCGAAAGGAACCTCCCCTCGGTTGCTGTCCCCTAGGAAGAAAAGGCGGAGGTTGGAGAACTGCAGCGCTCAATGACTTTGCTGCAGCTTTTGAGATCTGCAACCTCTCAAGGCTCTCGTCAGCCTTGCTGCCAAAAAGATGTTCACCATCAAAGGGCATGTTGAGGAACCGGGCTTGCACATCAGCAGCAAACCCCGACTTCCGCAATCATGCAAACCTGCGTATTACGGTGCTCGCCACCATGGACCGGCTGACACAATCCGCCATGTCCAGACTGGACTGAACGGACTCACACATCGCATCCTTGCCATCCTGTACAATAGCAAGAAAACCATCCCGTTCCTCCCCTTCGGGAATATGTTCAGCCGCCAATGAAATACAGTTCCACAGAGTGTGCGTGAAACGAGACAAGGTACACACAGAGTTGGTGGCCTGTAAAGCCATACCCCCTGAAGAAACCACTTTCTTCGCCCAGCCATCAAAACGCTTGTCGTCTCTATCAGGAGGGATGGTAGGGTACGACGCCTGCTTTGCTGGGGCCGTGGCCACCTGCAACACTAAACTCTCTGGAGTGGGGTGCGTGGTCAAGTAGCAGGGGTCACTACTGGCTGGATGGTATTTTCGTGGCAAAGACTTGCTCACTGCCGGGAGACTCTCCGGAGCAGTCCAAGCTGCAGCCACCCTTCTTTGCAAAGCCATATGGAATGGCACTACCGGGTCAGTTGGAGGTCCGTGGTCGAGGATGTCCGTCAGGTCATCGTGCAGTAAGTCCACAGATGGCGCAGACCACCCAAGTATTCCGTGACCCGACATAAGGCGCCGGTACGAGGACTCGGCATGGGTGCCAGGCTCAGGCCAACAGAACTCCACCTCCGGAGAGGTGTCCAGACCACTGGCGTCGTGCAGTGACTGACGCAGGTCTTCAATCTGGCTGCGACCAGACAAAATCTCGTCAGGCACCTCCTCAGGCAACAAACCTTCCTCAGATCCCTCATACCCCTCAGAAAAAATCCAGAGGTCGGAAAGAGGGGCCGAAAAAGGGACAAAGACATTCTTAGCCTTGGCCAGAGCCGTTCTAGGGGGTTGCACCATGCCACGGGGTACCTCTGACAAAGCAGCCTCGAAAGGAGTCGATGGAATCGGCGCCGTCAAGCGAGGCGGCAACAACTTCGACAGCGTCGACACAGGCCTCGAGGGCGGAGCGTCGGCTACTTCCTCGGAGGCGGCGCCTCGAGAGTCCCTAGACGACCTTGGCACCGCAGGCGTTGAGGTCTTCCTCGAAGACTTCACAGGCTCACGCGGTCTCGAGGGAGTGGAGGACCGGGACGTGGAAAGGGCATGCCTAGAGCGACCATCCTTGTCCGACCGGGACCTCGAAGGCACCCGGTGGTCGCGACGATTGCTCGAGCCCAAAGGCGTACGAGCGGTGTCTCTAGCACGGTCTCGGCCGGCGTCTTTCGACGGCGCGGATGGACCAGAGCCCTGCAATTGAAAAATCGCCATCATCTCCTTTCTGAAGGAATCCTATTCCTCAGGAGTGGAATGCTTGTTGGGACAAGCAACCTGCCGACGGGCGGAGTCCTTGGATGAGGATGGGGAAGGCGACCTGTGACAGCGCTTCCGTGAGTGCCTCGAAGAGGCAGAGGAATGGCGAGACCGACTCCTGGACCGAGACCCCCCCGGACTCACGACGACGATGTGGAGTCGCCCCTCGAATAGTCCGTCGAAAGTCCAGTGGATCGCGACTTCTGGGGCTTGGCCACCTTACCCACCAACAGCTTCTTCTTACGCTCCCGCAAGGCCTTCGATGTAAGCGACTGGCATTCGACACAAGTCATCCGTATCGTGGTCCTCCCCAAGGACCCAGAGGCAAGCGTTGTGCGTGTCCGTCAACGACATCTTGGACCCGCACACCCGACACTTCTTAAAACCCGACCAAGGGGTGGAAGAAGCCGAAGACATTTCAATACACAAACAAACAGGTTTGAAGAACCGAAAGAACAGGATTCAGTAGAACCGAGGCACGGCGAGATTTTCGAAGCGAACAAGTTTGTGGAAAAAATGGAACTGAGGCTACGAACGTAGTGCGTCGTACTTATAACATCCGGTGACATTGGCTCGATGGAGGCCCTCGAGGACAGCGTATCAACGTCATCGACGCATGACACAAAGATTTTTCCGAAGCAGCACAGCTGTCGTGATTACTATCATAGATATGGAATACGTCGGAGGACCCAATCCCCTCGAATTATCCCATTTGCCTGAAGACATCAGGTTGAGGAATGTTACTAAAATACATACATATATCAGCCATAGGTTGGGCTGTCTTCAAGCGCTGAATGGTGTTCAAGTCAGTCAATAGGCTGACAATTTAGTATGCTTTGTTGGCTGTAGATGGATTACATGCCTCGAAGGTACAGGCGATAAACGCCTTCGATACCAAAAATAAATGCTACGAGAGGCCAGTCAAAGGCTATTTTGTGTGCGTCAAGCAAGACTCCTTCGACTTGTGTCGAGGAGTCTCTCTTCCCGGGCCTTAAGGCACGCAAGACGATACACAAGACTCCCTACTGGTCTTAAATCACTGAAGAGTGGCTCTTTTTCTCAGACTCCTTCAGAGGGGTACTCGGGGGAAATTGCCTCTGGTAATCTTCGATCAATTCCGCCAGAGTCGAGTTCTTTTTTGGAAAATAAACATTTTCGGGAGAGGAAGACTACTACGATCTATGTTGTTTTTTACTCTTCTTATGAGAAGAGGAGGAGTGTCGTGAACTAGACCTCGAACGTCTTTGTGTTTTGGACGCTTTCTAATGGAAGAAACATCTCTCGATTCGGAGGATGATTTTTTTTTAATGGGTTAATGGCCAGGGATTTAGGAGAGGGCTCATCTGCATCGAGTTTTCCCTTCCTTTCCAAGAAGGCCTTGACAGTTAAGGATGGACATGAGCCACAGTCGACTTTGTAGCCCGACCCCAAGCACCAGACAGACACAGCAAGGGTATGCGATATACATTTTCTCTCCACAGTCTGAACCCCACCTGAAGCCAGTCTTTGGTGTCGAGGACATTTATCGAAAGATATGTAGAGAAACTTATCGAAATTTCGCTGAGGCGAGTAGCTCAGAAGCATGCATCAATGTGGAAAAAAACTGAACTGAGGAAACAGTCAGCACGTGTGCTTCATATACCAGCGTCGACATCACGAGGGACGCAACAGAAGCCATAGAGAACCAAGACTTGACGCTGCACGACGATCGACCCTATGAAAAAAAAATTCCAACGCAGGCTGCAAGCAGATTTCAATGTCAAAGATGAGAAATACGTGGGAGGGCACAATCCATTTCAATCACCAATACTACCGCCAGCAGTAGAGAACTATTTACTATCCTCCGAGAGATAGACACTCCAATCCCACCCCTCTCTGCCACATTCACAAAGACATGAGGTGCTCCACAAGCTTCATTTGTTGGCATAGAGATAAGTGGAGAATCAAAAAGCAACATAAATATATTTCCGTATTCGATTGAGCTCAATTAGATGTCAGTGAAGACAATTACATGTTAAATTACAAAAATATATTTATTTTTTTAAATAAATTTGTCAATAGAAAAACATCAAATCACAATATCAAATATAACCATATATAAATAGTGTTTAGAATTTGATAGCATCATTCCAAAATGCATACTCTCTCATTCACACTCATACATATAATCAGTCTATCTTTTTTTTTTTTATTAATTTTTTTTTATTAATAGTTGATTTGGTCGCGATCAATCGAGACCTTTCAACTTTAAAAACAAGTGATAAATCATATATGTACAAATTCACAACAATTTACATAAATGTAGTGTATACAAAAAAGGAAGAAAAAATCAAGAATGTTATACAATATGCTTAAACATTACAATGAAGTTTTGGCTTTGCATACATTGGTATTTTGAGCTGATGCAGGTAATTAACCACAGCATATCTTACGGCCTTTCTGTTGGTGTGGAGTAATAGGACCCATAAATGTTTTGAGGTCAGGATCTCTTGGGCCAAAAATAGGGGTTTAAAATGAGTACAGCGGGTTGATACTAGTCTATCACACTCAGTGCATAGATGGTGAAGCGTTTCTGGATGCTGTTCACAGAATCGGCAGGGCAAATAGCTGTTAACACTGTCCCTGCGATTCAACACATCGTTGGTCAACCATAAATTTAGCCTGAATCTCAAGAAACCATTACGGTGACTTGAGTTAGGAGACCTCACCAAGTAGTCAGCCACTGTATTATAACATTTAAGTTTGAATGGAAAAACCTCAAAGTTTTTAAAGTTAGCACAGGCTAGGCGTGTATGAATCCAGTAAGCCTCCCAGATGTTTGATCTCGCTTTATCTGGATTCTCGAATAATAAGGCTGGATCTATCTGTGCTTTTCCTAGGATAGATTGGATTTTTTGCCGCCATGCTTTCGGAAAGGTGTCCATAGATCTTAGTAGATAGATGGATATGATATTGGTAATCCCTGTTGTGGCTTGATTTAAGAGGCATTTGCGATATAAGGCACATAAATTCCACTTGTAGATTGCATATAGTGAAATTAGCCCCAACTCATATTTTACCAACCTCACAACCATTGCCACTTGTAACTGTAAAATTTGTCTCCAAAACGGACCTTCCCTGGTGGCCCAGTAGGTGTATGACATGATGCAGCGGGTCTCGGCACCATATAAAATGACTGGACCCACCTTTTGTTTAAAGTATGTGAGGATCGGTAAAAGAGAGAATTAACAGTATCTCGCTTTAATGACTTTAGCTTGTGAGATGCAGATTTGCAGTTTATGAAGCCCTTTTTTGTTATACTGATCAGGGGCACACAGATTGGAGATGACCATACCTAAATACACATAGACATTAGTAACAATGATCTTGCTGTTTTGAAGAGGCCAGTAAAGCTGAGATATGCTTTGCCTCTTAGTGCCAAATTGAACGACATTTGCCTTAGCAATGTTAATTGTTATGCCATTTGCTTTTGTATAGACGTCGAGGGCACCTAATAGTTGACGTAAGCCTTTGGGAGTGTGTGACATTAGGACCATATCATCAGCATAGAGTAGCCATTGAATCTGAACTCCCATGATTCTAGGAGAATCAGATATCACTTTGATAAAGTTTTGGTGAATGTCGGAGACAAAGAAGTTAAACAGGGCTGAAGCTAGTAAACAGCCCTGCTTCAGGCCTCTAGCTGTGACAATTGGAGAAGGTAATAGGCCGTCATTGGTGAGTTTTACTTGAATTGTAGTGTTGGTATATAGTTGGATTATCCATTTCAGAATGTACCATGGACATTTAACATCAATCAATTTTTTGTACAAGAGCTCTCTTGGCACCGCATCAAATGCCATTTGAAAGTCGATAAAGGCAAGACATAGAGGCTGTTTTCTTTGATAGGCTCGTTGGATAAGACTTGATAAGGTGATGATGTTTATGCCAGTGCCTATCCCTTGCAAAAAACCAGTTTGGAATGGATCTCGTAAATTGCTATTCTCTAGCCATATGGTAAATTGTTTCAAGAGTAATCTGGCAAATAATTTGCCAGGACAATCTAGTAATGCAATTGGCCTATATGATTTGGGATTCTCGTGATTACCCTTTTTGTAAATCGGGAGAATGATGGATTTTTTCCAGGTCTCAGGAATGACACCAGAATTCGACACATGATTGAAAATACGATAAAGGATACCTGCCCATTCGTCAATGTGCTTTTATAACATGGCGTTATGCAGCCCATCTGGGCCTACTGCCCGGGACGAGCTCAATTTCAAGATGCATAATTTGATGTCGTCAATATCAAACGTGAGTTCTTTTGATGCCATTGACAAACAGATTTAGTTGCATGTCAGGAAAGGGAGAGAGATAAAGTTTCTGAAAGTACGACTGCCATGTCTCAGAGGAAATAGAGTTTATTTGGGCTACATGTTGGGAAATGTCAGATGTACGATTGAGTAGGGCCCAAATACCAGCTGTGGATTTTCTAACTAATTGTTTGAGCATTGTTTTCCCCTCCAGTTCGTACAACTTGGCTCTTTTTACTTTGAGCCATTTTTTATACTTTCGTTTGGCTGTTCTTATTTCTTCAGCCATATTTATTTTTTGTAAGTTCCGCAAATATCGAATTTCCCGTCTTAGGTCAGATTTTCGATAACGTATTTCCAAATCATGGGCATGAGTGTGCCGCTGTTTATTCTGCCCATGGCCTGGAATAATTCGAGTAAATATCTGCATGGCAGCTGTATAATCTTTAACTACAAGATTACTCCGATACATGGTCTCAAGGTTGCAATTGAGAATTCTCAATTTTTCTTTGTCCCAAGACAATCTATTTCTCCCATTATTCACGACAGCCCCAATTACATATGTGTTAAACCATTGTGTTATTTGTGCATAGCCAATCTGTAATGACAGTTTAAGTTTATGATGATCACTTAAATTTGTGTTAAGAACTTCCAGTTTTCGGACTGAGTTAACATTTTTAGCATTAATATAAATGTAATCAATTATAGCGTATTGGGCACCTCTTTGCCAGGTTGGCTGGGCGGGGCAGTCGCCCCTCACATTTCCATTTAGCCTCAAGAAGTTGCGCTCAGCCATGATAGATGACCATTTAATTTCATCTTCCGGTAAGGGCAAGGGCCCTTCTGAGAAGATGTAGATTGAGATTGCCTAGTATCAGAATATGTGTTAAGGCAATTTCGATGGCCAATCCATCTAAAATTTCTACAAGTTGCTGAAAAAATTCTTCGGAGGCTAGTCTGTTACTACACCAATAGATATTAACAATTGCTATTCTATGGTGAGTATTAGATAGCTTTACTACCTGGAATGAGCCGGAAGGAACCTTGCACATGGTTGCCTCTAGTCCACAGGTCTTTTTTACTGCTAGTATAAGCCCTCCTTTAGGTCTACCGTGGGCGCCTTTTTCTGCGGGGGTAAAATGGATGGTATGCAAGTCCCAAATCGGTGGCCGGACAAGCCATGTTTCCTGAAGGGCAACAATGTTACTGTCACTTAAGTCCTTGCTTGGTATAGAATTCAAATGGGTGTGACCTCGTGTATTCCACGAGATCAAAGTTAGAATATTCGTATCATGGCATAGTTATGCTTGTCTTGTTCGGTTCGTCACTTCTTGTTGCGAAGAGCCATTGGAGGATGATGTGAATATACGTGACATGTGGCCCTGTAGTGTTGTAGGACCAGGCATTGTTTCTTGTGATAAAATGAACCCCAGGTCAAATAATGCCATTCTGGCCTGCCACAAGGTCTCAGCTATCAATAAAGATCGAATGTATAAGCGGGCAACAGACAGGTCCGCATGGTTTATAAACTCAATCTGTTCAATATCCAGTGATGAAATAGCTGAGAGGGCCGGAACTTCTGCACAGATGTTGAGGATACTTGACCGATTCAGATCATAGGATTTAAATGGGGCATCTCGACATTTTATTACAAAGCGATGATGAGATGGGCCTTGTTTCGGTTTGGTCTGCGCAGGTCGATCTCTCGACAGTATTGGTGGCCTGCCTGGAGAACGGGCTCTTCTATCTTGGTCAATGGGAACAAACGCCTTTGGTCCCTGTATAAGGGGTTTGAGCGAAGGAAACCCTTTTTCTGTCAGTTTAGATGGATTCATCTCATTTGATTGGTGGATATAGGCTTCAATAGAGGCTTTGATCTCATCTCGTAGCTCTTGTCGAGAAACTGAAGTTTGATTAGAGATGGGGACAGAGGTGAAAATAGAAGCTTGAGGCTGATGTAATACGTTTATCTGAGGATTGAGACTGGCATTACGCTTCAAGTATGCTTCCACAGAGGCTCTGATTTGATCCTCCGTCGTTTTCGGGAAGCTATCTTCTCTTGGCAGGGCATTGTGGGCATCTGGGCTCTGTTCCGGTTGGCCACAGGACTGTGGAGCTCGTATGTTGTCAGATTGTAAGGGGTGAATCTTAGTCTGGTCATCCACAGATATGAGGGGCACGGCGTCACGGGACTCCTGAGTTATGAACTGAGAGGACTTTTTTGGCAGAGACTTCAAGTATAAGTCAATGGATTTCTGTACTTGCAACTGAATCTCCCTCAACATGGGAGCACTCTGGAGATCAGGCGATTGGGACACAGACTCCACTGGGGCTGTTAAAGCAGCAATTGATGAGACCAGGGGAATTCTAGCAGGGCTTTTTAGCTGAGGGTCTTGCTGTTTGCTATTGCATTCGACCATCTGCACCAGATCGTCCAATGGTTTATGCGGAACAACCTGTACAACTATAGGAGTCACCTCCGGGTTCGTGATGCCAAGATCAGAAATAGAGACAGTCGACTGATCAATTGGTGAATATATATAATCAGTCTATCAACCAATCAAAAAACATCTCCTAGGTGCAGAGAGGCCTTGGTGCCACAGGTAAAAGTGCACGGCCATCTGTATCAAAATAACCAAAAACCAGTCCAAATAATAAACATTGCAAAGGACAGTAGCAACAGGCGAAAAAACAAACAATCATGAATGACTGCAATCCACTGGCAGTATTTAATGTGTCTACCTTGGAAAAGTTCAACAAGGTGCCTAATAGTTTCAGAAGCCTGTTTGGCAGTGAAAACCTTCCGAGTTCTGGCTACAGATTCATGCTGGATCTTCCTATACCAATTCCTGATTGTAGAGTGGCCCACACTGTATTTATATATGGTGGTCATATTTGATGTTGGTCTCTTGACATTTGTTTTTTTAAATTAATGCATTCATATTTTTGTAATTTAACAGGGAATTGTCTTCATTGACATCTACGTGAGCTCAATCCAATACGACAAGAGATTTTATACATGCACAGACAGATTCCTGGCGTACCACGATTCAAGATGCCCTCTCTAGCAAGATCGAGACACTTATTACCAAGATTAACACCAAAAAAGCCCTCCTTGCTAGCAAAGAACTCACCTGAGCTTGCTGCCCACGCCAGCGGGTCCCTTGCCCCCAACACCCGCGCCCCCATTCACATTTACTCAAGTCACACAAGAGCAAGTAAACACCATTAAAACACTGAAACCACCCATCTGCAAAGGTAACCCCTCCCCCCCACCCGGCTCACATAGTAAAGCGCTGCACCTCCATACTAACCCCAATCATTGCGGAATTTGCAAACACCTTCACGACTAGCACGATGCCCACTAACATCAAATCCGCCTGATCACACCTCTGCTAAAAAACCTCCCTAGATCCTTCTGAAAATCCTGGACCACTTAGCATACAGACAAGTCCAAAACTTCCCAGAGCAAAACCACCTTGTCTGCAAAAGGCAATCTAGCTTTCGCCCTAAGCACAGCACGGAAATGGCCCTGCTAGATCTAAAAACCCAAATGGATTCCATCCGAGACTCAGGCAATCTAGCAATCCTTTTACCATTAGACCTCTCTGCTACATTTGACACAGTTTATCATGATACATTATGTCTCCACCTCATTCAGCACTTCGACTTCTCTCCCAAAGCCTGCGCCTGGATCAAATCCCATCAGTGATATCACCACACGAGTATTCATCGGGGAATCTTCAGCCGACTCCAAACCCGCTCCTCTGGGCGGCCTGCAAGGCTCGTGCCTCTCCCCATCATATACAAACCTTTTTTGATCTGCTCGATGATAGGAATCAGTTTCACTAACTTTGCGGATGGCACCCAAATTCGCATTCACATCACAGGTGACCATACCAGTCATACATCCACAATCAATGCAGTATACAGCACAATCCAAAACTGGATGGCCACTCACAATGCATGCCTGAATGACAAAAAACAGAGCTCATCTTTGGCTCACATCAGCTCAAACGCCTGGATGCCACCTTCTCTTCCATCTGTATTAATGGGTCAACCATTCCCATCCTCAAACACAAACACACTGGCAGACTACCTCGAAGCAGACTTCGAGGTACTCTGCCAGTAGCCCCATCGACTGCCTACACCACAAGACTCATCTCACTAAGTAGGCAATGCCTCTCTCCTAGCAACTGGCACGTGCTCAGATTCTCTTCAAAGTAGATTGTTATGCAGTATTAATGGGCACAACATCCGGTAACATGTCCAGTCTAGAACTACTCCAAAATAAAGCACTCTGCGCCGCCCTTGAATTAAAACATTCGGACCACAACTCAGCTATAAGACGTGAAACCCACCAGCTGCCCATCAAAGCACACACAGACTTCAAAATGCTGGCTATCGCACAACGCTGCATCCACCAAGAAGCCCCCTCCTACTTCAACAGCTGCATCACCAAAATTGGCCCTGTGCGAGGACTTAGGTCAAGCGCCAGTACTCTAGTGACCGCCCCACGCGTTAAGAGCAAAAGATCTGGCAGTGAGTGATTCTGGCAGTTTCTGCGTCACAGCCCCACGCTCTGGAACTCCCTACCCGTCACGCACATCAGAAAAGAGCATTCACTCACCACCTTCAAGAAACTTGGCAAGAACTGGTTGTTGGACAAATATGAGTAATAACTGTTGTCACTCTATGCCATTGTCGTATTCATGTCCTATATTCAATCTATTCCTGTACAAAACGCAAATACCCTTGGGCCTGGGCGTTACAAAACTGTCAGAAAAATATAAATAAAATAGTATAGCAGCCCACGGTCCCTCCAGGGCCCAGACTTGCACAGATACGCTTGCCTACAGGGCGCCTTTGGCACACTTGCCTCGCGCTCACATAGGTGCTGTATGTCACAAATTCGGAGGCGGGGGCAGGGTGTGTGTGTATATAAAGAAAAAGTTAGTTTTGATATGAAATCCATTCTTACACCAATTCTGAACTCCTAGCATAATTAGTGCATAGGAGGGGAGCCCAGAGAAAGTCTTGGAAGACAGATGAGGCAAAGCAACATGTTTGAATCCTGGTACCGTGCTTAAAGACTGGTCTCTGGTATTAAACGCGTTTTATAAGATGAACACTACGTTTTTTTCTTTAAGCTGCGACTACTAGAAAATAAATGCAAAATGAAGAAACCAGACAAGCACGAAACCTACCAGAAAACGAGTTACTATTAAAGTGACATTCCCAAGAGGAAACAGAAAAGCCATTTAGAAATGACTCAATAAAAGCACAGAGCGAGCTATCGGACGTGGCCTCTGATGGACTGAACACATGTGAGCATCGCAGCAAGATCTTCCTTGGTCCCAACATAATGTGGGCAGCTGACCAAGTGCCATCAGTTTACAACCTATGCAGTCCTGGTTTTTCGGGTAATACAATTACACATTCAAAATACACTGTTTGTGCTGGCTTCAATTCAAATGAACCACGGCCTCATTTAGTCTAACAAAGAACAAAACAATTTCAAAACCTCTCAAGTGGCAGAAACTCAGCGGACCAAAACCATTGTGCTTTGGTTTAAATAGGTGTGTAATCCTATTCTTGAACACCCCCACCCGAGTTAACACAAGTCTTACCTTTTTCTGGTACCACACTATAGCATCTGTGACTTTGGACGCCATTTATTCCCCGGCCGGCGATCAAGCGTCCTTCATTGTCCGCTGCACGGAGAGAGAAGAGAGACGGGCCTTTACTCGGACGCTCACCAGGGCAGGAATGAGCAGTGGCGGAGACAACGCTCCAGTTACCTGCACCCGAAGGGTGTGTGTGTGCCTGGACTTACATTACAGCCATCCTCCCTCATTACTATTTTACTAACAGGTTTGACAACGTCAACACAGTCTGTTGCTGTAACAGGGCATTAACTCAACATTCAAACTAAATCGCTCCACCTCTCACACTTAATTACCAAATGCAAACCAAAACAAACAACACACTTTTCTACAGAGCGGCTTGCCTAAAAATGCCTGAGCTCTCAGATTAGTGACTGAATACCCCGGAAGCACATTTCAAGACCTGCGGATCTCATGCGAGTCTGGAATTACAATGTCAGCTGCGGGGAGCCGTCTACACCTTTCTCCTGTCGCTGCATGCTGCGTCCCTGAATCAAGTAAAGGCGGGTGGAGGGGGCATTGCGCCTGGAAACCATAGCTTGCACTGATGCGCCCAGCAACTCAGTCCTGTTTCAATACAAGTCCAAGCCTTTCCTCGATGCGTTTGTAGTGAACGCCTTCTCATGTATTCACACTCGTGCCTCGCCACGAGCCTAGTGGGCAAAAGCGCACACGACGAGGGCTATTGGCCAGTACAATCTTGACAGTCACGGGCTGTAACTAAATCATAGCATTGGGGTAACTGCAACCTCCCTTACAAAATAAAGACACAGACGACATGGCTCCAATATGAATGTAAACTTAAAAAATGTATATAATACTTAGCAACTAATTGTGGTCAAAATTGTATAGCATTGAATTTAAGGGGTAGAGAAAAAAATGACGAGCCCACACATTTGATATTCCAATATTTGTTATCATAACGTGGCTAACACCCCCATAAACCAAATCTAAACATCTATTTTCGTGGTCTCTACCTAGAAACTGTTAGTGAGATTTGAGGGATCTTTTCACTTATACTATGCGCTAGATAGAAGCGCTATATAAAAATGTGCTACTGTTTATAGATCCTTGCCACTACAAAAAAAGCACATCTTTTGTTTCAGTTCGGTCAGGAATTTGCTGCACAAGAGGGCCAGAGGTAGGACCATAAATGTTGACAGGCTAAAAGTACCGGAAGACAAAAACCCCAAAGAAAAGCTGCCGTACAGTGTAGGGTTCGAAAATGAAGGGAGCTGGGAGCTATTTAGCTCCTGCTTCTAGCATAGTAGAGCCTGGTTAGCTTGACACAAACAGCTACCAGGAGCTAGTTTTGGCCCCGAAGGCCAACTAGTGTTTTCCAAACATGCAAGTGTGACATTAACTTTGAGTATTTGAGCAGGTTAATAAAGAATAATAACACATTTCATACACATTTAAACCTAATGGTTCATGCAAAATGGGCAAAAAGGTAAAGGAGCATCTCCGATAGCTCCTGGTTCCCATACGGAACTCCCTGCCTACAGGGTGATGCCCAACACCCAGGAGCTGGTTTTAGCTCCTGCTCATGGAATCTCAATGTCAAACCCTGAAGCCAGTGTGCCAGCTAAGAAATAGCAATGAACTGTTTTGAAAGCCTCCCATAACTGGACATATTTTGTATAACCTTTGCTTGCTAAAGGACATGTCTGGCAAATGTCAATGAACGGCTATGACAGTACGTTTTTCATTTTGTTTTTCTTTTTTATGTCACACTACAAAACCAGAATGCAGTTTGGAAAGAGGAAGAACATGTGCAATAAGCAGAAGAATGACAGAGAAATAGCAGAACATTAACATGCCCCCTTGCACTAGATGAGATAAGGAACGCGTTACTTACCTGTAACTCTTGTTCACCAGCATTGCATGCATTCGCATGCTCATGAATACTCCCCGTCGTCAGGCTGGGAATCCGAAAAAAAGAAATCGGTCTAGCTTTAAACTTGAAACTGCTCCTCTAGTCTATACCCCCATCAGTGTCCTTTGGGTCATACTGCCCCAAGCCAATGGCACTCGTCCTACTAAGCTTCACCCCTTGTGGCCATCTTCAGATTTGGTAGCATACGTTAAGTGGCATTATTTAATTTTAATTATTAATTTAATTTGTGTAGCGCACACAAATCCTCTGCCATCAGGGCGCAGAAAGGAACCAGTTACATGTGGCAAAATACATAGCACATTGACAGCAGAGTTGGTAACCCGCTCCCGCAACCAAGAAGAGCAAGACAGGAGGAGGGAGGGTCGCATGTGAATACATCTAAGACCCATTCTGAAGAACAGGAGTTACAGGTAAATAATTTGATCATTCTCCAGCATAGGGTCTTGCATGGATTCACATGCTCATGAATAAGATTATACAGCAGTACATAGACACAACCGTGGGAGGTGGCAATGCTCACAGAGGACTACACTTACCCCTGGAACAGACTCACCTCAAACAGGTTGCATAGCACCACTTGGCCGATCCGAGACTCCTCCCTGGAATCCCTGTCGACACAGAATCTTGTGAAGGTGTGGCTAGACCTTCCCGTAGCAGCCCTGCACATGTCGAGCAGAGGAACACCAGAGAGAAACACTGGTCGCTGCAATGCCTCTGATGGAGTAGGCTCTTGGCCGGTCTGGAAGTGGTCTGTTGGCATGATACAGACAAAGAGTAACCTGGAGATGGAAGCCTTAGACAGGGCCTTTTCCATGTCCCACAGGTTCAAAATTGACGAACAGCTGACGACTTCCGAAAGTCTTTTGTGCATGCGACATAGAACTTCAGGTCACAAGCAACGCCCAGTGAATGCAACACCCTTTCAGCAGGCGAATAAGAGTTCGCGAAAAAAAACTGGCAGAACTAAAAGCTCATTGAGATGAAAGTCTGATGGAACCTTTGGCATGAAGGTAGGATGAGTTTGCAAAACCACTTTGCAAAACCACTCACTGACCTGCCTGGCAGAGCTGACTGCCACCAGTAAAGCAGACTTCCATGTCAGAAACTTCAAAGGGGCATGATGCATTGGTTCAAATGGACGTCCCATGAGCTTGGACAGCACCACGTTCCGTTCCCAAGTTGAGCCGGAGCCTTTACCAGAGGGAAAATCCTGAAGAGACCCTTGAGGAATTCCTTAATAAGCCTGTGTGGCCACATGCAGAGCTTGACCGGACCCCGTGTGTACTGGGATATGGCGACCAGGTGGTCCTTGATCGATGTATGGGCAAGACCAGCCTTGGACAGTGAGAGCAGGTATTGGAGGAGCTGCAGAGCGGTTATGCGCAGCAGCACAATCTTGCGCCACCCCAGCACCACACTGAAGTGCTTCCCCTTGTGCCAGTAGCAATCCAACCTAGAGGGAGGACTGGCCAGGATGTTCTTGCATTCCAAAGGCAGCAATTAGTGTCCAAATTCTAGGACTGCAGGTGCCAGGCCATGAGGCTCAGTGACACTGGGTGGTGCAGGATTGACCCTTCTCTGGAGAGGTCGTCGGGAAGTGGAGGCAGTTTGATGGCCAGAACCACTGACAGATGGAGACGGTCCGAGTACCAGATCTGCCGGCACGATGAGGATCATCCTGCAGTGGCAACGTCCGAGTGTGTTGATCACACGTCGCAGTAACTGAATTGGAGGAAAGGTGTACAGGAAGAGCCCCTCCGAGTATGACGAGAAGGCATCCCCTACACTGCTCGGCTGAGTATACCTACTGGCAAACATCAGACACTTTGATTTGGCAGCTGTCACAAAGAGGCTAATCTGAGGAAGACTTCCCTCGCTCAAGTGGCACTCCCTGCTAGAGTTCGCAATAGTGTTCTTGATGTCTGCCAGGTGAAACGAGAAGAGAAACATGCGTTGAAGAATGTCCTAGTGCCATAGAGACTGGTCTTCCATGGAGAGCGCGAGCAAGCGCGTCCTGTCCAGTTTCCTGATGTCAAACATGGTGGTGTTGTCCGTGAAGCTCTGCACCATTTTTCCCTGTAGCTGAGTCTAGAATGACCTGAGGGCCCAGAAGACCGCCCGCAGTTCCAGGACATTTATGTTAACTCCTTTTGAATATTTTGGATATTTATTGGATATTAGTAAGGTGCAGATACAACAAATAGTGTTTCAAAGCACCACAAAAAAGAAAAGGGGGGGGGGCAGAAGCTAATAACGGCCCTACTAAGCATTGTGACATTCGGATCGTACAAGTGCAGTAATAAGTGCGAGGGAGAGGGGCTTTGCCGGTTTGGCAGAAATGTGAAGTGCAAGGGTGGGAAGGGAAGTTCAGGGTAAAGAGGAGAGAGGGCAAGAGAAAGGGGGAGGGGAGAGTGTCACAGGGGCTAGGCAAGTGTTAAGGGGAGGCCAGGAGGGCAAGTGCCAGGTAATTGCAAGGCGTGAAAGACTTATCCTTTGCCTCAAACCCAGGGATCACATCTCTCCAGTTTTAAAATCTCTCCAATGGCTCCTGGTGGCTGCAAGGATCAAATTCAAAACCCTTGACATCATCCACAAGGCTCTCTGGGGCCTGGGACTTAGCTACATCCAACTTTCGCTGCCTAAATACGGCCCTGCTAGATTCCTTTGGTCCTCTTGCTCAAACTCACTGCAGATCAGACGTTTCACCAAGTAGAGAGTGGGGGGTAGATCTCTCTTCGGCAGATGCCTCTCTGGAACCGCCTCCCTGCGCCTCTCAGACTTGAGCGGGATCTCCTTAAGTTCCAGAAGCTTATCATGACTTCCCTTTTCTCCTCTTCATTCGCTGTCCCCCCTCCCTTGATAATGTCCTGTGCTGCTGCGACTGGTGCCTGGCCCCCTTATGAGTCCTACAGGGTCCAGGCCCTCCTCGACCAGTCCTCCCCAGTACCACTAACCAGCACTTGCCCTCAGGCACCCTTCTCTGACTAGCCGGATTCTGGTCCACCCTGCCCTCACAGTAGCTTCCCCCTATCCTTTGTTTCCCCTTGGCAATTTCGCTCCTTGGGCCCCCCCTGCCCTTGCCCAGCCGCTGGGGCCCCCGCCTTCCCCCATCCACTCCTTTCTTTGTCCCAGCCTGACCGCTCCGACCTTCCCTCCTCACCCCGCACTTCTGCTTTCACTGCACTTTCATGGTACGAATGTCACAAGGCCTAGTAGAACCGGGTTTTTTTTGTTCTCCCCTATCCCCTCTTACCCCAAACCCTGGTTTACCTTGTGGCGCCTGGAGTCACTTGTTTATAGGTTCCTTAAAAATGTGCAATAAATAAAAGAAATCCTACCAAGTGGGCATTGCATGCCCAGAAGGAATGACCGTATGAATTACTAGCACAGAAAGTTTTAATATATTGCTGATCATTCTTATTTTCCCCAGAAAAGGGAAACGTAGGCAAGCTGGAAAACACACAAGTAATACAGTAGGCCTTTTACAGCTTATAGAAAAACAATGCAACGTTTAATTGGTTATGAAAAGGAGATCCTTTTAAAACATTTTTTTAAAGTTAGATGCTTCGTTAAAATGTCACTGGCTGCTCGAGATCACGCGGACACCACCTATTAGTAGGCTCTCTTTGCCATTCACAACTCCGGACTGAAGAAACAAACAAAGGAGAAGAAAAGCCTCTGGAAAAGCAGGAGACCCATGTGGCTACCATGAAAACACGGGTTAGTTGTGAAGCACGCAATCACGCACGAGCCATACTTCTAAAACGAGGCGAGACCTGGATGCTCCTGCCTCTCTACCCAAGGTTTAAAGACAAAACAAATTCAGAAATAAATCCGAGACAACACCATCAGAGGCCACTAACAAAATGCTCAAACGGAACTGAATGCCGCTTGGAGGACAATGTCGCTGGAACCGAAGTGAAATGGGGTGGTGGCAACGCGTGCTGCTGGACAGGCACATACTTTGAACCTCTGTGTCCCTTGCGGACATTGATTAGATTTCTTCCCGAGACCACGATTTGCCAGGAATCACTGTGGTCTTAGTTCAGTGGGGATTCAGGTTTTCAAAGAGGGTCATGTGGGAAAGAGGATGGGTTGGGGCTTGCGAGGCCAGCAGGAACTTCCATTCTCCCCTTTTGCTATAAAAATAAATAAATAAATTGTTGATTCAATTTTAATGCAAATAAATTAACTTCCATTCTCCCTACCCTCAAACAGACATTTCTACACCAAGTGGGGCCTTATGTCTGCACTAATTCTAAATGGTGCTGAATATGAAGTACGTATTTCACAGCAAGCACCAATTAAAAGTCAAGTGCTTCTGTGAGCGGTCAGCACTTTCAGACTAGAAAGCCAGTAAAAACAACTCTTACACAGGAACTTGGGAGATAATACATTAGGCGAAACAATTTCGGATGTCCACTCCCAAGACCTAAGTCAGCTGTCATTTTCAACCATATAACCATGCACTGTTATTGACGAGAAATACTTGGCCTAGTTTTACAATGCAAAATCGTTTTTTCACTCAATTCTCGTTGGGTAAAAAGTAAAGCAACCCCCAGTTAAGCGGCTTTCATTCATTGCTGACCTGAGGTAGGTCTTCAGTGATCTCAAAGTTGAGAAGCAGCTTTGCCCACTGACTGTTGCTGCCAGATGGTTGGGAACCAATGCAGCGGATAAACTGCAAAAGCACCAATGGCATGGGCCGCCGTCCTTCGCTGCGCGTGTATTCACATCTCATACTCTCCTTTAATGTCAGTTTGTTCTAAACAAAAGAAGTGGATCATATGGTTTCATGCACGGCAATAGGTCAGTGAAGGATTCCAGTTTAAAAATATTTCCATATCAGTGCAAAAGGTGTGTATACAGTATCTTGAAAATCAACAAGGATGGAGTCTAAAAATGGATCAAACTCAATAGATCTGTAGTAAACCTTTGCACTGTGTGTGTGTATATTTGCCTGGTTTTGCTGCCTTGAAGTGAGACTTGATTCGCTCAATTGCAGATACATTCCTTCAGCAAGTGCAGCCCACAAACCCTTAAACGCCGAAAATGGTGATTCTAGGCACCATTACTCCAAGAGATTTATAGTTTTGCCAATCAGGGTAACAGCTGTGCAAACCAAGGTTAACCCCCTGCAACACTTCTAACAGAGCATCATCAGGGCCACTACAAACTTGCCATCAATGGCCTTCGGTAGATTACTAGCACTGGGTAAGGATGGCCATGTTGAAATCTCACAATTAAGAACGGGCAGGAATCCTTTGAAAATCAGCACAGCATCATGGCGCTCAACCCATTTAGTACCACAAAGCTTTTAGTCTGCTGGATCTTTTTCTCAGACGATCAGAAGAATTTTCTCTAGCGATTCTTCCAAACACCTTATCCTGGGAGCAGAGTAGTTTATGGAGTTTGTTATTTCACTGAGACGCCAGGCAGGTTTGTATTGCTACAACCTGGCTCCCTTTAGGAATGGTCAGTTTCAGACAATGAGCAGCTTAAGAGACATAGATGGCCACTTGATCGGTCCAATTCAATTCTGTGGCGTTCAAACTGGACCACGCCTATTTCTCATATCCCTGTGCAACCAGGTTCTTCAGGTTAAGGTCGGGCCTTTAAGCTCTGTCCCAATTCTGTTGACAATTCCTTTTCCTGTTGCATCAGTCACTTTTATGCATTAATAAGCAAATAAATGCTACCAGCTGCATTTCCAAAGCGCAAACTGTTGTCTCCAGTTGTCGTGAATCAGGGGTGTTGCTAGATCTGGAAAAGATCCGGGGCTAAGCTAATGTCGGGACTGTCGGGACTCGGGGCTAGCTAGCCTTTTGGTTGTAGCTCCTGAGATTCTATCTGGGGCTTCAACCAAAAGACCAGGGGCTATAGCCCCCTTAGCCCCCCCCCCCAGCAACGCCTCTGTCGTGAAGTGATATGTAGAGAAAGAAATGGTAAGAGTAACCACCTGAACATCATTCTACATCTCTACCTAACCAACAGCACATCTCTACATACGAATCACCCACCGAAGAACAGAGCTTGCACAATTGAACGCACACCACCGTAGATATAGGTTTACATTTACCTAAAAAGCACACAAATCCCTGCACAGATAAATCAAGACAACGCTCAACACTCCAACAAACACCTCAAACGCAAACAATTTACATCATTAACGTGGAGTGCACACCAACTACTGTTTCTGACAACCTAACCAATACAAAAATCTTACACTACAGAAAACCCTATATTTTCAGATCAAGCACACTTCAACGAAAAAAGACTTGCGCTGCTCTTAAGTAGCTCCTTATTCCACCTCTTGCAGATCCAGAAACTCCAAGACACAGTGAAAATGATACTGTGTGCTAAACAAGATACAATAAAAGCATACAATGGCATAGCAAAGAGTTTCACTCACTCTCTTGACAGGCAGTACTCTGGATGGCCCATGCAACTCAATAGGGGAGGAAATGAATATTGGCACTGTTCAAAAGAGTTCGCTTTGCTAAAAGAGATTAAAAGATTTGCTCTGGGTCACACACCTTGGTTAAACACTGAAGCTAGAATGTTAACCCATGCATAGTTCAGCCACTTCAACACAGACCCTTCCAAGCTCCACTTGACACAAATATTTAAGTTTTGGATTTTCAAAGCATACAATGTTTTATAAAGCAGAGCTCTCAGGTTTACCATATGCCTGAGAATGCTGCCCAGTCCCAATTTTCCTTGGAATTCTGCGACTTTAAGTTTTCCTAAATTTCCAATGGGAGAGAAAAAAAAAACTATAAGTCCCAGAATCCAAAGTGAAAAAACAGGACTGCATGGCCTTCTCACATATGGCCGTGGGAAACTTCAGAGCTCTGATAGTTTGCGTACAGAATGCACAAATCACATTATAGCAACCATTCAAGATGTAAATCCCTAGAGAAACATGTTAAGGCAAAAGAATTTTATTGCTTTATTTCCCACATCTTGAAAGGAAAACTGAAGGCCCACAATGCAAAATATATTCTCTCAAGATCATTATTGCGACTATTGTATATAATGCCGCTTGAAAACAGATTCCTTGTGTCGCCAATTGCCAGCATGCTGTTGAGAGTTAAGAGGTTTAGAGCCAATCATCCACATAACACCAGACAGACTCATAGCAAACCTTTAAAAGGGGAGCTTTATTTTAAGTGGACACCTTCTCGCTAAGGTAATGAGCAGTGAGGGGTTCAAATCGGCCTGTCAGCGAAAGGGTCTGTTGGCACTATGAGAAAGAGGTAATTGCAGGTCCTTAAAAGGCCGCATGAAGCCCATGCTAGGACACAGGGGGCGCTAGAGGGACAGCCGGCAAACTGGGCTGCCCCTCTGGCCCCCTGCGTTCGACTCACCGCCACTCCCCTGAAGGAGGCGGAAGGGGAATGCCCCAGGGGTCCAGTGGAATCAGCGGGTCCTGGGAGGCACTTAAATACCCGGGCTGCAAGAGGTGCACTTTTTGCAGCCCGAAAAACGCCAGACCACCTCATGTTGCAGTGAAGATCCATCAAGAGGGAGTTTGCAGCACTGAGTGCAGTTGAGTGGTTCGAGCACGTTAGGTGCCAGCACAACCTCGTTAGGCTATCTATAGGGTGAGCAGCGCTTCCTCCACTGAGGACTTCTGCATCCCGGCAGCTGCAGTCAGCTGCAGTCAGCTGCTTGCCACAGCAGACAGTGTGTCCGCACGCCCATAACACTGCTTTCTTTGAATGGGTCGCGAGTTACGGGGGAAAAAAATAAGCTACGCATTTTCAGAATGGGGCTTTTGCGGCGCTCAGCCGGTACGTGAAATTGCTTGTTTCAAAACTATGGTGGGCCCTTCTTTGATTTTTTAAAAAACTTTTATTGGGTATTTATAAACCACCTATACATCAAATGGTGTTTCGAGGTGCCACAAGACAAAAAAGGGAGGCGAGTGGGGGCAGGGAAGATGAATAATAATATCTGTCCTACTTGGCCATGTGTCATTCGGGTCGTGCAAGTGCAGTAACAAGAAGTGTGAGGGCGGAGGGGGGTGGGGGGGGGAGTACCGGGAGAGTTCCAGTAGGAGCAGAAAGCGATAATGCTAGGGTGGGAAGTGAAGGAGAGAGTGCAAGGGCAGGGGTGTGGGTCCAGAGTGGCGGGGGCCCAGGGACTAGGCTAGAGCAAAGGGGAGGACAGGTGGACAAGTGCCAGGGAATGCAGAGTGAAGGTCCACATGTTAAGTGCGAGGACGGGCGTGGACTGGGCAAGAAGGCCTGGTGCCATGTAGGACTCGAAGGAACCAGGCTGCCTGTCAAATGCAGCCGACAGGGGCATTAGTGAGGGCAGGGGGAAGGAACAAGAGAAAAGGAGGATCTTGAGGAGCTTCTGGAACTTAAGGAGATCCGGCTGAAGCCTGAGAGGGACAGGAAGGCCATGGATTGATTATTTTTATAGCGCCTATACACAATGTGTTTCAAAGCGCTTCCAAAGCATGGAGGGAACATGGGAGAATACAGTGAAATTCATACAAGTCCTCCAGATATTCAGAATGTGAAAACTATCGTAATCAGCCTGGCAACATTTCATATAGTGAAAGTGCTATAAACAATGATGTGGAGGGAGAGGGAGCATGAAACAGACAAGCGGCTACATTACTATACTTGATAACAATTGAGGTAGTGTCAGAGTTCAACAAGAGGAGGGGGCCGGTGGGGATGGGGGTTGGAGTAAGGTTGAAGGAGACGAACAAAACAAGCAACTTTTGTACTAGGCCTGACAACATTTCAGATAGTGCTGGAAGGGGAGAGGTGGGAGAGGTAGACGAAAACAAATTGGGGGAGGGGGGCAGGGGAGACGAACAAGTTGCTATCAAACAAGTCAGGAGACATTAATGATAGAGTAAGACCTATTGACAGTGAAAAGAGGGGATGAGGGGTGGGCAGGAGAGTGAGATGGACAAGCTGCTACCTTACAATACCAGACTACAATTGAGGTAGTGCCGTAATTAAACAAGAGGCAGGGGTAGGGGTACAGTTGGAAGGAGAACAAAACATGCGACTAACGTACTAGGCCTGAAGACATTTCAGATAGTGCTGGAAGGGGAGAGGTAGGAGGAAACCAATGATGGGTTGGGGAAGACAAAAAAGCAGCTATCATACAGGTCAGGTGACATGAATAGTAGAAGTGCTAAGGATACAGTGAAAGGAGGGGGGGTAGGACAGCAAGAGCGGGAAATTCAGGTGGGTAGACATCACAGGCCTGCGGGGGACCTAGGGAGAGGGTGGGGGGCACACAGACATCACAGGGCACATGGACATTGAAGGGGGTGGAAAGGAGTTAAGACACAACAGGGGAGAGAGACTACAGTTGCACGAGTTAGAATTAACAATGATGCAAGAGAACAATCCAATGCAAACCAGGATTCGAAATGAGGAATACAACATGATTCAAGAGCCACCTAGAGAACGAAGTGCAGTGGAAGTCCAGCATAAAGGATTGAGAAAGGGTGAAACACCATTATTCAATGCGTCCTTAGGAAAAAAGTCAAAAACCTAGTAGTGGCCACAAGACGGTGTTGAACAAAATATATAAAGACAGTTCCTGCAGAGGGGGGAGAGGGGCAAAGAGGAACTCCACAAAGGTCAAGAAGGGTGTGGGGGGCACATAGGCACAACACAGGGGTCCAGAGGGGCGGGGGGCACATAGGAGCAACATGGGGGTCCAGGTGGGGTACATAGAAGCAACCCAGGGGTCGAGAGGAGTGAGTGGGGAGCACACAGGGGGTCCACAGAGGGTGGAGGGGCACATAGGAGCAACACAGGGGTCCAGAGGGGTGTGGGGCACAGTGTAGCAACACGGGGGTCCAGATGGGGGGGCACATAGGAGGAAAACTGGTGT
Organism: Ambystoma mexicanum; assembly: GCF_040938575.1. NCBI lineage: Eukaryota > Metazoa > Chordata > Amphibia > Caudata > Ambystomatidae > Ambystoma > Ambystoma mexicanum. The sequence continues at coordinate 78,337,174 of NC_090936.1, forward strand.
CCAGATTGGGGGGTGGTGGAGGCACATAGGAGCACCACAGGGGTCCAGAGGGGGTGGGGGCACAGTAGCAACACAGGGGTACAGAGGGGGTGGGGGCACAGTAGCAACACAGGGGTCCAGAGGGGATGGAGGCACATAGGAGCAACACAGGGGTTGAGAGGGGGAGTCTGGGGGGGTACATAGGAGCAACACAGGGGTCCAGAGGGTGGTGGGGGGCACATAGGAGCAACACGGGGGGGTCTAGAGGGGGGTGGGGGCACATAGGAGCAACACAGGGGGCCCAGAGGGGGGTGGGAAGCATACCTGAAGCAGACAGGGAGCAGACAGGGAGCTGACAGGGGTATTCGATGTGGGCCTTGTATGGATGGGCTGGCTCCTGCCTCCTGGTTGCCGTGATTGGCTTGCCAAGCCAAGTGCGACCAATGGGAGGGGGAGCAGAGCCAGGCCACAAACAGTAAGTTGAGGAAAACAAAAACGGCCATGTTGGAATGCCATAGAGCAATGATGCAGAGGCAGAATGCTTGGGAAAATGGCGAATAACGTAAGCGGCAGAAGGGACACGTGCTGCCCAAACAGGAGAAAACGATGACAAGCGTTTCAATAGTTACATATTTTAAATAATTCCAGAAGGAGGATCCTGCGTAAGAGGTCAACCCCCCCCCCCACCCAACTCTCTGCTTGGAAAAGCATCTGATCTGCAGACAGTTGGAGCTAGAAGACCAAAGGGCTCTAGTAGGGAGGTATTTAGGGAGAGAGAGTTGGATGAAGTGGGGTTCCAGGCAGCAGCTTTGCCATAAATCAAATTTAGGGGGGCACAGAGGCCAAAGACAAAAGTAGGGGCCACCTATAAAAGGGAATGTGTGACGTCAAAAGCACTCCTGCAGAGAAGCTTCTGTGCACACCAACTACCACAACGCTGCACCTCACCTCCCATCAGAATGTAGGCACAGAACCATTAAGTCACCAATGACCCATAATTAGCAGTTTTGTGCACTAAATCCATTCTGATGTGAGGGCTGCAGGATGAAGTTAACTAGTTTTCATTGTTGTACGGCATCATTACGGCCGTGTGTGCGCCTTGCGGGTGGACATCAGGCAGCCCTGCAGACAGTGCAGAGAGTAGCCCAGGCAGGTCATTTGGGGGGTGGGGGGGCAAGGGGTTGACGATTTCAGAGAGGTGGCCCAGCCCCCCCTGGCCTTACCCTAGGGACGCCACTGGTTGCAGACCCCAGAAAGATTTGTGGATGATGCAGAGGGTCTTCAACTTGATCCTTGCAGCAACCCGAGAGCAAGCAGGGAGATTTTGGGGCTGGAGGGATGCAGTCCCTGGGCTCGAGGCCAAGGATAAGTCTCTCAGTCCTATTCTGGATTAGTTGCAGGGGTCGAAGTGAGGATAAAGGCCGACAGAGGAAGAGGCTGTTGCAATAGCCCAGCCTAGAGATGACCAGAGCTCTGGAGATATGGAGTTTCTGGGGGAAGATGAGGCAAAGGAGCATGCCTCTGAGGAGGTGCGCAGCTGAAAGTGGGCATTCCTGGCAAGGCCTGCGATCTGAGGAAAGGAGTTGAGCCGCAAAGCCTTTTGCCTGACAAGAGGGTGAGAGGAGGGGACCCATGGAGGGCGGCCAGAGTGTAGGAGGGAGCTGGGGTCCCATTGAGAAGCATCTGAGTCTTACTGGCATTAAGGCAGAGATTGTTAGCAGTGCACCATGCCTGAATAGAAGACAGTCAGGAATGAGAGGGGAAGAAGAAGCAGTGGAGGGAAGCTTGAAGGAGAGTTGTGTGTTGTCTGAATAACACTAGAAGTGAGGAGAGAAGGTAAGATCATGTGGGCCAGGGGGGCAAGGTAGCTGTTAAACGAATGCTGTGTGATGCTGCGTGAGGCCGCCGCACCACTTGCTTCAGTGCACAAGTTGTTGGTTAATGCCAACTGGCCTGCGTTGTGAAGGAGCACTTCAGCAGTCGTTTAAAAGTTGTCCTTGGAAAGGGTATTGAAAGATTGCCATTGAAAGGCGATAGAACGTTGCAGGGCAGCGGCCACCATGCTGCATGCTACAGCAACGTGAGTTCTTGTTTGTGAACTGCCGAGTGGCCTGGATGCGCTGGGGCACTCCGACGGCCATGGGAACGTTTTCATGCTAACAGAGGTTTGAACTGCTGAGTGGCCTGGGTTGTGCTGGGGCCCTTCAGGCGTTGGGAAGTTTTTCCGGCTAAGTAATGTTGGTTCATTTTCCGCCACAAAAGCCGCGCTTTAAGGCTTCCGGACCGGCGAGTGTGCACGGCACTAGACACTTTTGAAGGTTTTGGTAGCAGTGAGCATGTGGGGGAGATACTCTGGCTTTAAGTGGTACGCACCCCCCCGCCCCTCCCAGCCCCAGACAGCTGTCACCTCAGGCAGCCAGTGTAGAGGCTGCACGGTTACACGAGCTGCCTGCAGGTGTCAACACTTCGGATTAGAAAAAAGAAAGCAAAAGGCATTGCCAAAGAACAAGCAGCAGGTGTAACCGTGCAGTGCGGGCTGCCTGATGTCTATGTACTCAAAAACAGGAGGAGTGCTGCACTGCCTAGCTCTGCTTTTGTTTCAAAGTAACTAGTCATCACCCAGCATGGCTTCATACTGGGTGATGACTAGTTACTCGCAAACAAAAGGAGACTGTGCCCTCCAGCCCGCATCCTGTTTCAAGTACAGAGACACCAACAGCAGGCAGACCTTTCATTCAAGTATCCCTAGTTAAAGCAGGCCCCATGAATGAAAGGGCCGACTTCTGGTGCGAGCTGGGCACACTGGTGTCGCACCTTTTGGTACGTCCAGCACCTTCTGTTTAAAAGCAGGGACTGGGCGTATCAAAGGTAATCATGCCAGTGTGCCCCAGCTCCTCTTTTTACCAGCCGCCCCCCAACCTGCCCTTAATCGAGGTGGGTTGGGGGGAGGGGATCGTTTTAGGGGGCGTGTCTTTAAGCCACCCCGTCTAAGGAGAGGCCCCCCCCTCGATTTCAAATCCCACTTAAAGCACTGGAGATGGAGAGAAATGGACCCGCACGCTGCTGGGCCTTGGGGTTGGTGGCCAGTCATTGCTGCCGTCAACCCAATATGTACGCCCGCTCTCCCCCCTGGTATTTTGCATTCCATTTCATTTCTTTTTTATTGTTTGCTATTTCGGTATACTTGAATGCCCATTTGAGGCCTATCCTTGTTCCCCTTCTTTGGAGTCACACCCATGGGTAGTCTGACTGTTATACTTATATAATTGTTTTTGGGTTGATTGCAACTACGTTAATGTGGATGCCTGTGTGCATTCTAAATTAGGCAACATTTGTTATATTTCATGTTTTGGATTTCTCAAGTTTTGTGTACACTAACAATATAATATTGTATATATGTTACTGATGTCTGCTTTCAATGTATATAATTTCAGATCACTTTGCTCCTGAAGAAGTGGGTGTTCCCCGAAACGCGTAGAGCACCTGAGTTTATCACAAGAATATTACTTGGCTTTGCCCATTGTAATTTATATTACACATCATTGTTTCATTTGTCCTTTAATACTTTTCTCGTTCTATAAATGGCCGTATTGAATTTATTGGCTGTTTGTACTTTTCCATGCTAACCAGAAGTGTTTTGGTAACGACAGTGCTAAGAACTGCTTGTTTTGACTAAGTCTTATTTTTTGGCAGTAAAAAACTTTTTACTACTATTGACTGATTGTGTATCAGCTTTAATGGTGTGCAGGGGACGGGAGTGTCTTTATATTTAGACACTTTTTTCTGTTTTATGTTCTTCACAAACCCCGTGTCAGGGCTTGTATTCCTCCCCAGCACCCGGACTTATTTAAGTGCTTTATATAATTATTAACTTTGATCCTTCAATTTGGAGTGCACCTATCGATTCCTTCTTCTCTTGGGGTTGGTGGCCACTGCGCCATAGAGTTCAGGGGTGGAAGTGTGGAATGGGCCTGGTGCACGACTAGACGGATGCCACACAACCAGGGGGAAAGGCAGCCGTAGAGCGGCACGCTTTTTGGTGCAGCATCGGCTGGCATTAGGAGTGGACGCGCAGTGGAGGCAGCGGCCACTTTGGGGGATTACAGAGGCCAAATTGTGACTATGCCATCATTTATATGAATGTAAAAGAAAACATTTAACACATTTTGATTTGGGTGGTAGGAGTCCTCGATGGCCCCAGTGTGGCACACTGGGGCATTCATCGATGGAGGGCGATACTATTTTGATATGTATGCAGACAATACTGCTGTTTTATTTAATATTTTTGTAGGAATAATGGCAGTGGAGCCGTAGTTTGAAAACCTGTAAGATGCAGCAATGAGATTTTATCACACACATTCAGGCACCGCAAGGTTTCAATGCTTAACTATGGTTTGAATTTGAAATAAAATGGCATGAGAGGTTGGTGGGTTCTCCAGGGATTTTTTTCAATGTTTGCGGAAAGTAGGGAGAGTGGCTTCCCGGGCCATAAATGAAAATAGAGTGGTGCTGCATGAACGGAGCACACAGAAGGATCAAAGGGTGCAGGGATGAACATCGCTCAATAGCGGATCCGGTCAGGTTGTAGGGAGGACATTAAGAGATGGAGCAGGCCTCACTGCAATGTTGCAATGCTGCATGAAATGGAGAAAGGTAAAGCTCGGACTGCAGGCAGGTAGTACTGTGTTACAGTGGAGAGTGAAGGAAGGAAGACTTGCGATTGCTAGATAAATGTCCTTAGTTATCTTCAGCTAACAGCTACCGATCATCAACTGAAGTAAGGAAAGAACAATCTACGGCACATCAACTTACTAATTGAAAGATAGATAAACTAGAATCATACCAAAGAGTGATCACGCAGAGATCGGGATGGAAGGGTAAGTGTGATATTTCAATAACACCTTGGCCTAAAAAGTAAACACAGGCAGCAATGGATCCCTGACACGAAATAGCTAGGTAACGAGCGATTGATTGTAAAAATACAGCACCGATACCAGAGTGGGGGACAATACACGCCTCAACCAGGTACACAAAGGTCGGAAATAACACAGCTGGGAACTTGCCATGCCATCACTCATAACACTTACACGGACAGGAAAGAAAAAGAGAAAGACTATGCCTACTCCATACGACAACCAGATACATGGAACAAGAATTATAAGGACTAAGACTTAACCCACTAACCCAAAAGCTCAAATTTTTGCATACTTAACTCACACAAAAATCCACACAACCACCCTCTCGCACGGCAAACCGCAGGCACTTCACACCGCAATAACAAAAACAAATCGCACCAACAGCACACGAGGACTCACATCAATCTGATATTCACACCCAAGCTCCATGCACGGTGGAAACCGAACTGAAGCTGCCAACAGGACATCACGTTTCTCACTTTCCTACTCCCTCTTCACTCATTTAACCTTCCACCACCTTCTCATTTGCAGATCCGCCTGAGTGCCTGGGGGCTAATTCTGTTGGTGACTGTGCGCGGTACAAATACCTTTAACATTAACATTCTAGTTGTAAAGAGGAATTTGTAAGGGTGATTTGTCAGGTCATGGACAGCATACCGCATCGCCACCACAGCACTCACCGCTCCGACAGCCCTCACCCATCCCCGCGTAATATGAATGATTAGTAAATCTAACAAGTTGGGCAAGGAAAAGACCTCAAGGGTCACAAGAAATGGGAGTAGCGAGATTAACTTGCGCATCTAGAGGAGCGTTTGCGCGCAGGAGAAGCCGGACATTGGGATACAATGATTAAGATGATCAATGGCAAGAAGAATTGTGTTTATATCGTTACAGGAAGGCCCATTTGGAGTGACCGTGCAGCAGGTTTGTGTCAGGGAGTGCAAAGTACAGGACAAGACGAAGGGATCGCTTGTGGTAAGGTGTTGGCAGAAAGAGAAGGACTGGGGAAGCCGGTCAGCCAGGCAGGCGGGACAATTTAACCAAGATTGATTTGCTTTATATTTTAGATGATCTGTGGAATGTCTAGCCAGGGATCACAGAGTATGTTTAATAGCGGGGAAAGCAGCTCCAGCGACAGCATGGTGTCGGACAGCTGGGAAACCCCTGAGCTCTTATCACTCTTCCAGGAGCTGGTCCGCAGCATGGGGACAGGCTGTGTGATAAAGATGCTATTACAGGCATGCAGAGAGACCACCCTTGATACACCCCCGGTCAAAATGGACACCCCCCCATTATCAGAAACGGCAGCAAGCCACTCTTTCCTCGACTATATTTATTTCACTTATTTATTATTTGTTCTCCTTTGTTTTGCACTTTCCACTTCTCCCCATTCCACGCACTTTCCCCCCCTTTTCCCTTCTCCATGCACTTGCGCATTCTTCATGTCACTGGGGCTAGTAAGATCGTTGTTTTCATTTTTTTTTCCCTTGTTCCCCTCCCTTTGCTTGGTCTCGATCTGAAACACTTGTGTACGAGCGCGATATAAACAAATATATCATATCATAAGCACTCCAGCAAAGAGTGACGTGATAGCCCTAGGGTAAGGCGGCTGTGCCGAGGAGCCAGGAACGGCCCGAAGGAAGTGGGCCTATCCCCCCCCTTCCGTGGTAAGTAGCAAGGTACCTGTAGAAATACAGGCAAGTAACAGGAGGAAGTTATTGGAGAATGGTGAAATGGGCAAGGTTATGGAGCTGATGTTGAATATAATGGGGAGCGTTGCAGTCAGCAAGCATTTCTGGGGTTGGGGGAGCCCTAGAGAAGTGTGGGAGTGGCCCTCTATGTCCGCTGTCCAAGCGGGGCTGTAAGTGGGGTCCAGCCCCCTCGTAGCTGTGGGGGCCACAGGCTCAACAGATGGTTTGGCTGCAGACAGGCAGCAGGCTCCAACAGTTAAGTAGACCCACCTGAATCGGAGCCTCTATTAAGGTTGGGCACAACAGGTCCCGGGGGTCACAGTCTCCATCAAATGGGCTGGAAGGTGCTGTGGAAGGCATAACGGGGTCTGGGTGCGAGAAAGAGTGGCCCAGGGAATAGTTCTACCCCCGGCTTTAGGGGGGACCTGGGGGCAACTCTAGTGACTATTGCTCCATTGCGGTCAGGTGGGTCAACATTGAGATGGCACATTCCCAGGCAGGTTAAGGAGCGAATTTGGGCAATGGAATACTTCATTTATTGGTAGGTCGGGTCCCACAGTGTGCAGTGATAATTAAAATAAGTCAAAGGAGGAGAATAAGAAAAGGCAGAAGAGGTATAGCCCAGAGGAAACGATTGGTAATTGGAACAAGGCATTATCTTTTGTTAGCTGCACTAGTAATGGAGAAGTTCCCTCAGCAAGGGACAGCATTATGGAAATACAGGGACCCAATTGTAGATGAGCATATATATATATATATCTCTGTGGCCCTTAAGCCGGGACAGGCAGACCCACCCAGAGGGGACAGCAGTGGCCACGCAAGAACGCCCACAAGGTGCAGGAAGGGGGAATATGAGGTGTTTGTGAGGGTGCGGGGGGAGGGGGACTGCTCATGCCAGCTCTTTAACTGGGGTTTCTGCAGCTGGGGCAGGAATTGCAAGTTCTCCCACAAATGCGCCAAATGAGGGTGAGGACACCCAGCAACAGTGTCTCAGAGGTCCCATAGGTTTCAGAAGGGCAGGGGCACAATAGGGCCCTGTTTGCAAAGGGCCCATCTCCGGTTAATAAAACTCAGCTACACATACTATTAAACGAGGATCCGAGGGAAAAGGAGCGTGAGCTATTGTATAAAGGTTTCAGGGACTGCTTCTGCATTCCTTATGAGGGGCTCTTGATAGTGAGGACTGCGTGGAACTGGTCATCCGCAGACCGACTGGTAGGTGTTGTTATTGGGAAGATCAGGAAGGAAAAAGTTTGGTAGGGTTATAAGACCATTTACGCACCCCCACTTGCTAATTTCATAGAGACCCTGCTAAGAGTAGTGCCCAAGTCGGAACAAGGAAAGTATAGTCTCCTACATCCGTCTTACCCAAAGGAGAATTCAGTTAATGACTGGCTGGACCCGGCCTACTGCTCTGTGACATATGCCTCATTTGACCAGGCTTTGTAATTGGTAGCGGGCGTAGGAAAGGGAGTGCTGTTTGCTACGGTTTACATCGAATCAGCGTTCAGACTTCTGCCGGATCACCCGGAAAGCTTTCACTGGTTAGGTTTTCAGTGGCTGGGCCAGGTCTATTTCGACAGGTGCATGCCCATGGGCTGCGCCGTGTCCTGTGCCTTCTTTGAGCAAATCAGCTGGTTTCTTCAGTGGGCTGTGCGTAGAAAAGGAGCCAAGAGGGGCATTGTGCACTACCTGGATGATTTCCTCTTTGTGGAGAGAGGGGGTTCAGAGGAGTGTGCAGGCGTTCTTGCCTCTTTTCAGATCTTGATGGGTGAATTGAACATACCACTGGCACAGGAAAAGACATGGTCCTAGTTAGGCGATCACGTTCCTGCGTATTGAGAGACAGTGTTGAAGTGTGCTTGCAGGTTACCCAGCGATAAGGTCCAGAAACTGGTGACAGACTGACAACCTTGCGATAGACAGGACCACCCCTCGATAAAGTGCAGCAACTGCTATGAGTTTCAGCTCCAGACTAGTGGCAGCTGGCAGACTGTTTGCCAAGTGATTGGCAAGGGCTACAGCAGGTGTCACGCTGAATCATCATCATATCGGGCTCAGTGCTTCCCTCAAGGAAGATCTGCGCATGTGGTAGAATTTTCTCAAAGGTTTTAATTGCAATAGGTTGTGGCGGTTCTTGTTGGTGACCAGCATTTTCCGACGCATCAGGCATGGAGTCATTCTGGGGCAGGAATGGTGCGCACAGACGGCCTACCCAATGCCGGAAAAAAAGTGAGCATTAGTAACATCAAGGCCCTCGAACTCCTGAGTTGAGCAATAGGAAGGTGTGTTTTTGGTCAGACAACAGGCTGGTGGTGCAGGCCAATCATTTGCAATCAGAGTCATGCCCAGTGGTCTTGGGGCTGCTGATAAAACATGTGGAGATTTGTCTGTATCAAAACATTAAGTTAAGGACGCGCCATGTCCAAGTAAGCGCCAACATTGCAGCTGACGCGTTCTCTCGTTTTCCATGGGAGGAGTTCCAGAAGGCCCATCTGCAGGTGCGGCATCAAGGGAAAGAGTTCAGAAGGGAATTGTGGCAGCTGGTGTTGTGGGTCAAGCGCTCTGGGAATCCAGGGAGCATTTGCTCAAGCCAGGAGTAAGGTCCTAGTACCAGCGGGATTCAGTAAATTCTTGAACGTGTCTCATGAACTAGGGTGCGCAAATGGTGTTTGGAGGAGCAAGTAGAATTGTTTCTGAATGGGTGCTCAAGAAAGGTAGAACACCGAGTTGGACGGCTGGGCACCTGGTGGCAATAGCTTTTTAAAGCAAGCCGGGTGAGAGGGCAAACCCCACGAAAGGTTTCACAGTGTGGGCTGCTCTTAAAGGATGGGGGGGGAACGGAACATCCAAGGAAGGACTGGTGCAAGCCCATTGATTTTGGGATACTGGTCAAGCTCCTGGGGGTCCTGCATGGAGTATGTTACAACTTGTACCAAGTGGTGCTTTTTAGGGGCTGCCTACGCATTGGCATTTTTTGGGGCATTCCAAGTCAGTAAACTGGTCGCTACCAGCAGGGAAGAGAAGTCCTGGAGGGCACTTGCAAAAGAGGATGCAACGTTGACCCAGGTGGGTGAAGGATCAGGAGGGTAAAAGGTAGATCGATCAATTTGTACTGTTCAGGACTTTCGCTTTACATGGCCAGCAGGCTGTCTGGGGGGTTGGGGTTGGGGGTAGAGGGAGAATAACCGCTAGTGCACGATGATGGGGCCCCACTTGCATGGTTTCCATTTCAGAAGATATCGGTGACGTCATTGGACACAGCGGGATACCACAGGGGGAGGGGCGTGTCCTCAGTTTCAGAATAGGAGCAGCCACAACTGCTTTCCACCAGGGAATGCCCGGACTAGCAATTAAGAAATTGGGCAAATCAGAGGCAAAGCCTATACGTCAGGCCTGGGAGAATGGGCAGAGACGCTCCTGCACCTTTGTAAGTGGATCACAGGTTGTCAGCCCCCCCCCCCCCCTCCACGAGTCATGCAGTGCTCAAAGGGGCAGGTTTTGTGTGGTTTGGCTTAAAAACAAAAAAGGATCATTTTGTGTAGTAAGTTAACACATGTCATTACACCAGCCGATCGAACAGTGTGGTTCATTGGTCATTTCTTCGTGATGAGAGCACAGAACAGGTGACAACTTGGGTCTGAGGAGCAATGGCATGCATTGCTGCCCACAGTGCACATGCAGTTGGGAAGAATGGTGGCAACAAGGGTAATAATAGTACACCTCAGGGGTAACAACCTCACCGACCTAGGGAGGTGTCGTTATTAAGCCAAATGCGGGAAGGGATAAAAGATCTTGGGGCAGATGCTTCCAAACAGATTTTCTGGTCTGAGATAGTACCACAGTGTGTGTGGCAAGGTGCAGGATCCAATTAAGCCATCGATAAAAGGGGTGAAAACAAGAATGGAACTGATTATACAGTAGGAAGGACTGGGTTTCATCAGGCACAGTATGTTGTGCGAGAAGGACCAGGTAAATGTTGCTAGTGTCGGGGGTCGACCTGTCGGAGAAAGGGCACAATGGTTTCCTATTGGATATGTTTGCGGCTCTTAAAAAGGGAAGGATGTACATAAGGAGCAATAGGAGTATTTGAGAACAAGCATACGGGCTGAATTAGGTGGGGGCATTGTGGGTCACAGGGGAGGGTGGGGCAACCCCCAAAGGCTGGTGGAGTTACAATGGCAATCCTAGCCAAGGAGGCGTCATGCTGCAGATGCAGCCGCGATTATTACCCACTGGTTGCACAAGCCAGATGGGGTTTGACTGGCACAGACAACCTTAGGGACAGTTGGGACTCCTCAACAACTGACTGCAGTGGCCCAGGGTTATTCGCTGTATACAAGGATATGGGAGTTTACTGGCCTGGCAGTATAACAACCTGAGGAGGGTGTACTGCATTAAAAACTAAGACTGGAAGTGACAGTGTGACCTGGAAGAATGCGAAACCGAAGCGAAGGCTCACCGGTTGTGGAACCATGAGAACTGCAAAGGGCCACCCGGGAAGGTGTTTGTAGGCAATGTACACCTGTGGCATGGCTATGGCTAGGACTGCCCATTAGGTTGACGCCAATAAATCAATCAGGTTTCTTCCAATACAAGAATTGTTGTCTGTGCCAATTATTTGGGTGGTAAAGTATGTGATAAATGTTGATGGGTTTTGGGGGCCCTCAGGATGTGTTAGCCCCGCTATGAGAAGATATATGATAAGTCATTTATAAGGCGCCTGTTGAGACAGGCATGGTATCATAAGATAGGCAGACACAAAGATGCAAGTTCAAAAACCTTTATTTAGGAAAATGGGGTTTGGAGACTGCACAACTTGCCCTACTTCTATAATGGGAGTAGTTTCGACCATTAAACTAAAGTCAAAAGGAAGTCAAATGTCTGTTTGTCAAAATAATAAAGATGTCTGTGTCAAACATACGCTTGCCCTCACTTTCTCTAGAACAATGTGTACAGGATTGGATCAAAGTAAAATAGTAAGTCAAAGTAATAGCAGGATGACGCTGGAGCTTTTCCACAGTTCCCGTCCCCAAGCTTGAGCTACTCAGGATTTCACAAAGTTCAATAGACAAACAATTCACCACGTTCTTTAGGCTTACAACAAATAAATACACAGTTCAATCTTGACGTTTTACTTTATCACACAGTTCTGCAAAGGCTTTCCTCTGCTGGGCTCGAGCAGGTCTCCTTTGTGGTGGTGTTCCCTTTCCAACATTTTATCTAAGGAATCTTTTCACTGGCGAAGACCTTCAAAACTGCAAGGAATTTACATAAAGCCCTGCATGACCACTTCAACCTCTCTCAATGCTTCAATTCACAATCTTCTCTTGCAGCACCAATACCTCCTGGAACTTTTAGTTATTCTCTTTAGCTTGACTTCTTGGCCTTTCCAAAGTTCTTATGTTTTGCCTTCTTGACATTCACAGTTCATATATTAACCAGGTTACTCACTGTAGTGACCACCTTACTCCTAGTCCATAGTCCCCTTTCCTCCATACTTCTGGGACATCTCTCCGTCCTGTGGGACGGGAGGACATCTCTCCGTCCTGTGGGACGGGACCGGAGCACTTTGTAAAAAGCATCCAAAACAAAAAAAAAAAACAAAAAAAAAAAAATCACAAATGTTGTCCTTCCTCTCTTTCTTGCGCGGGGCCCGGCACGCTGCCGTAACCCCACTCACCTTGGCTCCATCCCGTGCATCGCCCATCAGTCCTTTTCTATCGCCAGGTCAGAGACCTATTAGCAATAACAGAGGAACCTTATTAGAGGGGACAGCAGGCGGGCGTATGGAGGAAAGGGGACTATGGACTAGGAGTAAGGTGGTCACTACGGTGAGTAACCTGGTTATACTCCTACGTCCCGTCCCCTTTCCTCCATACTTATGGGAGATTCCCAAGCACTCCTAACAGAAACTACGGGTGGATGGAAATACCCCTTACTGAAAAAGGTTCTGCAGCACAGCCTGACCAAACTGAGCTTCAGCTCTTGAGCTCATGTCAAGACAATAATGCTTATAAAAAGTAGATGGGGAGGCCTAAGTGGCTGCCCTAGCGATAAACACCCATTGAACATATTTCTGAAAAGCAACTGCGGCTGCTTTGCCCCGCACCAGGTGTGCATGAATACCCTTAGGAGGTTTCAGCCCTTGGACGGTGAAAGACTCCGTAATGCAGGCAGCGATCCACCGAGAAATAGTCGCCTTAGAGGCCTGCTTACCCCGAGGGTTACCAAAGGTCACAAATAGTTGAGAACTCCTAAGCTCGGAAGTTCTGTCCAGATAGAACTTAAGAGCCCTTCTGACATCGAGACAATGCAGAACCCCTTCTGCCTGAGGTAGGGTTCGGAAAAAAGACCGGCAGGGAGATCGACTGATTCAGATGGAATACAGTTACCACCTTCGGCAGGAAAGCAGGATTCGTCCGTAGGACTACCTTATCCTTGTGAAAGAGCAAGAAGGGATGCTCCACCGACAAGGCCTGGAGCTCACTCACCCGCCTTGCTGACGTAGCGGCGACCAAAAATGACACTTTCCACGATAGGTACTTGAGGTCCACCGTGGCCATGGGTTCGAAAGGCTTATGGTACAAGGCCGTCAGGACTACATTTAGATCCCACGGCAGGTGCGGACTACGAACTGGAGGGGCAGAGGCGTGTCAAGCCTGCCAAATGCCTCTTAACCACTGTATTACACAGACCGCTGAAAGGTAAGTTCTGCATGACAGAACGTGAACACCTGACTCTGCTAGGAAGGATACGAAGGACAGCACCGTGTCAATCGTTGCCTCCCTTGGTTCCAACTGCTTTTCCAAACACCAATGAGAGAACCTGAGCCATTTACTTCTGTATTGGGATCTAGTCGAGGGTTTCCTGGTCGCCTGGATAATACGCATGTTATCCGCAGACAAGTTAAGATGTTCTAAAGACTTGAACTCGGGCACCATGCCGCCAAGCTGAGTGATTGTGGGGAGGGGTGCCACATCTGCTGTTCCCCCTGATGAAGAAGATCGGGGGTCACTGGTAACCTGATCGGCGTACACATCGACAGGTGTTGAAGTTCTGAGAACCAAAACTTGGCTGGCCACCACGGGGCTATGAGTAGAGGGGAACAGTTCACAGAGTTCTTCAGCTTCCAAATTGCTTGATGGACTAGAGGCAGAGGCGGAAAGGCATAAGCTCTCATGTTGTGCCATGGAATCTCGAGAGCATCCCCCAGAGAGGAGGCTCCCAGCCCCCCTCTGGAGGCATACTGAGGAAGCTTCTTGTTTACCGCCGTAGCGAAGAGGTCCACCTCCGGTGTGCCCCAACGCAAGAAAATCCATGAGAGGACCTCCGCCTTCAACTCCCACTCGTAGCTGACCACTGTCCGACGGCTGAGGGCATCCGCTGTGACATTCAGCTGACCCAGGATGTGCACTGCAAGCAGCCAAACACCATGAAGCACGGCCCACTCCCAAATCTGGATGGACAGGCCCACAAGGGGGTTGGGGGGAGTTGGTTCCCCCTTGCTTGGTGATGTAATACATCGACACCACATTGTCTGTACGTATGCGGACCACCTTGTTGGCTATGATCGGTCTGAACGCTACGAAGATCGCCAGAAGCTCTAAATGATTTATGTGGAGGAGCTTGTCCTGAGGCGACCAGAGATCCGAGACCTGAAGATCTAACGTCGCACCCCACGAGGGAGGAGTCCGTCGTGATCGTCACCATAGGAGCTGGTTTCTGAAACCCCGCACCCACCGACAGGTTGCTGAGAGATGACCACCATTCCAGGTCCACTCTCATGGAAGCCGAAATCATTATCAGCTTGGAATCCGGGTCCACAGCCTGACGCCAAGAACTCTGAAGAGCCATTTGGGTCTGTCTCATCTTGAGACGAGCAAGAGGAAGAGCCAACACGCACGAGGCCATGAGGACCAGAAGCCTCTGGAGCCACCAGGCCAACATGCTCTCCAACTGCGCAAACATCTGAAACGTGGCTAACAGATCCGCCATCCTGTCCCCGGTCAGGTACACTCTGCAGTTGATAGAGTTCCAGCGAAAACCCAGGAAAATCAAGTCCTGCGAGACCGTCATGGAAGATTTCCGCCAGTTCACCGACAGCCCAAGATGGAACAGGAACTGAAGGAGAGACTGAAGATTGCCTGCTGCTTCCAACGGACAAGGGCTGCGTAAGAGCCAGTCGTCCAAATACGGATACACATGGATACCCTGCAGACGAAGATAGGCCGCAATCACCAACATCATCTTCGTGAAGACACGTGGCACCGAGCTGAGGCCAAAAGGAAGCACTCGAAACTGGAAGTGCTCCTCTCCCAAAGAGAAACAGAGATATCTCCTGTGTGGATTTCAAATCAGAATATGCATGTACGCATCCTGAAGATCCACCATGCTGAGCCAATCGCCCATCTGCAAGGAGGACCGTATCTGGCTGGGTGTGATCATCTTGAATTTCTCTTGGGGTAGGAAAAGATTGAACTGGGAAAGGTCTAGGATGGTGCGCAGGCCAGCCGGGTTGGGTTTTGGCACCGTAAACAGCCGGGAGTAGAAGCTCTCCCCTCGTTCCCCGAGGGGAACGGGTTCCACAGCTCTGAGGTCCAGAAGCTTCCGAACCTCGGCTTTGAGGGTTGAAGGGTGGGGTAGGGGTAAGCGGAAGCCCGCCCGAGCGACTGACAAGACCCATCTGTCTTCGGCTGCCACACTTCCCAATGAGATGCAATGCGTCCTCCCACCGGGGTCTCGTGCGAGCGCAGAGAAGCCTCATTTAGCAGGTTTTTCGGTGGTGTTGCCACCTGAACCTGAGGAGGCGGCTGAGGAGCGGGAGAAAAACCAAGTCCGTTGTTGCCTACGGCGGTTATTCCCTGAAGGGGTATCCACTCTGCGAGATTTCCAGCCGAGGAAGCCCCTAAAGCCAGAGGAGGGTCGGCTTTGGGACAACGGTCTGTGTTTTAAAAGGGGTCTTAACAAGGAACGACAAGGATTTAGCTGTCTGAGTGCTATCCTTTGTCTTGGTGAGCTCTACATCTGTTGTAGAATGAAAGAGCTCCTTACCATTGAACGGAAGGTCCAACACCTTGTCCTGCACTTTTGAGAATTTAGTGGCATGCAGCCCCGCCTGCCGTGAGGTATGAACCCCCAGCATAAGGCCCCGAGCCGAGGTGTCTACGTGATGAGCCGCAGCCTCCAGGAGATCCTGGGCCAAGACCCTGGCATCAGATAAACCCCCCTTAAAGTCCTCCAACTTCTCGACCGGGATGAACTCCTCAAACTCTGACAGACCTTTCCACATCCGCATATTAGCCCCGCTAACATCAGTTCGGCATTGGCCTGCCTGAGCTGCAAGGCCAAATTGGAGAAGATTTTCCTCCCGAACTTGTGCTCCTTTCCCAGAACCTGAGTAGCCGACGTGGAAGAGGATGCTGCAGGCCTGGACTGCAAAGTGGCCGCGCCACCACTGTGGAGGAGGGGGCGGACAAGACGACAGGGCCACCTCTTCCGAGGAATGCAGCCTGCATCTCGCGTAAATTTTCTTATTGACGAAAAGTCAATAGTGTGGCTTTTCCCAGACCCTGCGGACCTCGGCCAGAACGTCCTTCTGCAAGAACAGGCCGGTACGCTCCAAAGGAGGCAGGGTGAACACCCCAGAAAGCACACCCTCCTGCGCAGCGGGTGCCTCGGGCTCTGGAACATCTAAGAAGCTCATCATGTCCAGTACTCTGTCATGAAAAGCTCTAATAGAGCGGGGAAGGTCCTCGTTGTCCTGATCACCTTACGCGTCATCCGAGAGGTCAGGATCCTGCCGAGCAGTGTCAGGCGCTGCCTTGTCCACAGGGGATAATGGGGGCAAAGGCAGAAGAGTCAGGGAAGGCACCGTAGGCAAGGGAGGCGCCGGCGGAACCACCGGAGGAACGGGTGGAGCCGGAGGCACGGGCAGACGTTTCTCCCTAAAAAGCCCTTTGAAATACTCCCTCATGGGGTCGGTACGCATGAGCGTTTGAAATTTACAGAAAAAGGTGTCCTCTGGGGACTGGTTTGGAACCTGAGGAGGCCTCTCAAGAGGTGGACAAATCCAGGGACGTAACGGGGAAGGGTGCCACACTGGTCCCTCCACCGACGTATCCACATAAATCAAAGGTGCCGACCCCGCAGGCAACGAAACATTGTGCGGAAGAGGCATCCGGGCGTTCCAATCGTAAACTGGCCGATAAGGATGCGCACAAGGGACTCCATGTTCATCCAAGGAACCAAGCCCTACACCTGAGGCCGATGGCTTAGTTGTAGGGGTAGCACCCAAAAAGGCTGCCGCGGCGGGAACGGGCGCCATTTTGTCATCGCCTGAGGGGAACTGCGGCACGTGAGGAAGAGAGGTAGGGGTCCCCGTCGATGGATCAGGGGTCTTAATCTTAGAGCCTTAACATAAGGAACCTGTAACGCTCACCTGATTCCCGTAGAGGCGCCGGTCTTGACTGGGCGTATACTGTATCTTCAAAGGTGATGTGTAACACGCGGCTGGCTCTTTGGGCTGGACCTCTGTGCACTGTATGTCTGACTCGAAGGGTAAGATGTCTGCAGATAGAAAATATGGGATTAAGGAACTGGGTTATTGAAGGTCTCTCTCTTCTTCCTTTTCTCTTCTCCTGTAGAACCCCAAAGGTTAACGCTCTCACCTTAGGTAAGTGAACGCTGTGCTCTCCATCTGCCTCGGGGCAGGGTGCTGTAACCAGTTTCTTCACTGGATAAGGGGAGCAGGCCTCTTGACTTCAGAGGACTGCTGTCCGTCATTTAATGCACGAACTGTAAATTGAGTAATTCTAATGTCTTTAAAGTCTTTAGTAATGATGTTTCTTGTTTTGCAGGGTTCCGGCGATGGCGGATGACGGGCTGAAGTGAGTTGAAGATGGAGCTCGTGTGATGAATAGAAGCGCCTGGAAGCAAGTAAGTAAGCGCTTGTTGCCTGCTTCACGATGCGCTCTAACTGTCTTTTTATTTTGCAGGTACAAGTTCGGAGCGGCTGCAGGGTGCCGGAATACCCACTGGGTTAGATGTGGAAAGGAGTAATGGCACGTGAGTATTAAAGTTCCCCAATGTCTTTAAACGCACCTTGTTTTGTCTTTCAGATGCGGGATGCAGCGCCGAAGGCCTCCGGAGCGTGCGAAGAGTTGGTAAGCTTTTGTCTTTCAGATGCAGGAATGCAGCGCGAGGCGTTGGTGACAGCCGATGGACCAGGTAAGTGGAGAGCTGTCACTGAAGACCGTAATGCTAACCTGTTCTTTCTTGTCTTTATAGGTGTTGCTGAAGACTGGATTCAGGATGGTAAGCCTTTTTCCTTAGGCCCAGGATCAGATGCAGAAGACACGATGAGCGTTCTGCTGCAGAGGATGCAGAATAACGCAAAGCAAGATTCATCCATCGGGTGTGGTTTAAATAGCCTCCTGTAGTGCTTAGGTGTCTCCTTCCACAGCCACGCCTAGGTAAGAAAAGAGTTCCTGCTTTCCAGAAGAGTTCCAGTGTTCTGAATCTAGGGAGTGGCTCCTGCCCCACCCAACAGGAAAAGTAGTTCCAAACAGAAGAGGATCAGAGGCTCAACTGGCAGGCAAGTAAGCAGCATGGTCTGCTGCAGGTAAGTCCACCCAAGCATTATGATTCCGGCGCTTCCAGCGCTGGGACTGGGCATATTTATGAGCCTGGTGCCACTGGCGCCAGGACTGGGTCCAAAAGGTCCCAATTGGGACTGGTTGGCACTCGGAACCTGGGTTATGGATCTGCTTCCAAGGGAGTTGGGGAAAACCCTGACCTTTTGGAAGCACAGATCATGACAGAACCTCGGTAGAGCCGGTACTATGAGGCCTGGAATGTTTCTGCGACATACCAACCGCCAAATTAGCCTTCCCAGGAAGGACCTCGGCACTGCCGGTAAAAGAAGAACTTTCCTTTGCCCCCTCAACAGATCTGGTGTCGCCACAAGAGTGGGAATGGTGAGAAACAGCCTTCACCGGTAAGGCCTTGTCAGGCCTCTCAGAAATGTTGGTAGCTTTAGCCACTGAAAGAGGGACCTCGGACCCACGTCCGGTGACAGCCATATCCGCGCGGGCCTCGAACATCCGTTCGGTGACAGCAAGCCCAACCAAGGCCTCGGGGCGCACCCCAGTCTTATATTTGAGGGAAGCCGACAGAGGCCTCAGAGCGAGCTCCGGTATCCCACGATTCAGTAGAACTGGGTCTACAATCAGCCCCCACAGGAGGGGCCTCGGAGCGTGCTCCGTTATCCACAGGCCCATTACAGAGACCCTCAGAGAAAATTCTGGTACAATTATTAGGCCCAACGGGCACACCTCAGGGCGAACCCCGGTGGCAGAGTGATCAACGCTCCTCCCGGCCTGAGAGGACCTGGAAAGGTATCCCCCGGCCGGGGTGCTCTTAACAGTAAAGAACTTCCCGGGCGTTTTTTCTTCTCGTCGATGAACGCCTGAAAATGTGAAGGAGTTTGTCGGAACACCACCTCCCACCGCTCCAACCGACGAAGTCCCCGGACCGAAAGGGAGTCTCAGTAAAAACAGGAGTCCCAGCGGTGATCCGGACCCAAACACTCTAAACAAAGAGGATGGGGATTCGCCCTCGCGAAGCGACAGTGACACGAACAATCTGGAAAGTCTAGTTTGAACGACAGACAGACTAGTACACAATCGCCAGCGAGAGCCATAGAGGACAAAAGGGAAGAAAATCTCTGAGGATGCAAGTGCGTCCAGTCCCAAACGAGCGGAAAAAAGGAGTGATGGGCGATGCGTTGGGCGGAGCCAAGGTGGGCGGGGTTACAGCCACGTGCCGGGCCCCACGCAAGAAAGAGAAAGGACAACATTTTTACATATTTACAAAGTGCTCCGGTCCCGTCCCACAGGATGGAGAGATGTCCCATAAGTATGGAGGAAAGGGGACGGGACATAGGAGTATTCACTTTCCTCTTATTCAACTTTCTTTCCTTATCGCAGTTACTTTTTTAACTTTGATCTCTGCTGTAATATCTTTCAAAATTCATAACATTTCACATACTTTCGAAAGTGCAACTTCACCTCGCAGGACCACTCTTACTTTTTATTCTTTCTTTTCAACAATTTCTTAAATGTTTTCTTGATTGGTCTTTACACTACCAATACCATAATGCATTTCACTTTCTTTACTCTCTCCTCTTTTTACAATACAGTCCAGTCTTCCTTATACTTGGCCTCTTGTCCGTTTCGCTTTCTGGCTTTTATTTCATTGATTTCGAAATTTTGCTCCCACTTTACCAAGTCCCCTCAGCAGAATCATTTTCCTTTACCTTCAGCGATCTTGGGAGGTTTTAACTTGCTACAACGTTTTTCCTTTTCTCTTACATCAAAACCCGCTTTCACTTCACACTCATAGCAGGATTTCAATTTGCATTCGTGAAACTCACCAGTTGCCATTTTAGCCTTGTTTGGGTTTCGCTTCACACAGCGTTGGGTTGGGGTCTCTTCCACTGCACCCTTTGATAGATGGGCTCCATCAATAAGTCCAGGGAAACAAGCACGTGGCTGGAAACGGCCACTAAGCTGCAATCTGTCCTTCTCCCGCTCTTTGAAGACAGTTCCTAGCCACGCTGCAGCCCCTCCTGGACACCATGCCAGCACTTTTCCTCCGGACTCTCCAGGCACCTTCCTCAGCAGTTCCCTGATCCTTGGCTCTCCCGTTTCAGTTTGCTGAACTCCAATACCACACTTTTTATACCTTGCTGGGCAGTCTAGTGCAGTCAGGTGTGCATGGTTGAGTTGAGATTGATTGCCTGACCCTGCCTGGTCTTATTAGACGCACAACCTAGTCAGACCCTCCAGCTTTTAGCAATTTTTCTGTGGAGTGTTAGGCAAGAAAGCAGAGGGAGAGCAGTGGTCAGAGTGGGGGAAGCGGTGGGCAAGAGGAGAGGAAGCAGTGGGGCGATAGGCCAGAAATCAGAGGGGGAGCAGAGGTACAGAAAGTAGAGGGAGCTTGGGGTTAGGGAGCACAGGCAGGTGGGTTGGTGAGAGGTGTGTGGGTGTTTAGGGGATTGGAGAACATAGAAGGGGAATATTTTTAGCATTGCAACTGATAATGATCAATACCGTTAATATTAAATGGGCATTAAACCAGAAAACGTAGGCAAATAAAAACACTTTTCTCCCACGCCAGAGACATCTGGGAGTCTTCCTATTTAGTCGTCTCACTCGCATTTCTGTTACTCAAATGGGATAGAAATTTGAGGGTTTTTTTGGGTCACATTTTACAGTGGCAGGCCCGAAGGGCCCGTCACAGTGAAACGTCCGGGGTGCCTGTAGAACATTGTCCCAGACACTTCACAAAAGAGGCCCCGAATTCAGGGCTCAAAGTGGCATCTGCGCTTTGGGGGCTGTCAGTTACACTGTTATCAAGATGCATACAAAGAACGGATAATTTGCAATCCAGTCCACGGGGACTACTCACCAGATGCTTGTCTGTGTGCTGCCAGCCCCAGATAAAGGGTCCCAGGAGGAGAAAGGCTGGCCAAGGTGAGAACCGTGGTGTGGTCAGGTGCACGCCAGGATAGTTGATCCCAAGATGGAGCTGTGTTTTATTATTTATCGCAGCCGGTGGACAAGCTGATAATCATGTAAATTAGGCTAACGTTGCAAAGGCACCCCTGGAAATCTTGGAGATTCGGGGGACTTCTGGAAGTGGGCCTGGGTAACTGTCAGAAGGCTTGGAGGGAAACCTCTATGCACCATATGCAACACTGTTCGACCAACATTATGTGTGTTGTAATGCAGGAGTAAGCATTTCATATTTCCACTCGGGATAAGTCGCTTTGGATCCATTCCCTTTTGGGAACCTCAGCACATCACATTTAGTTGAATGGGTCACCACTTTGCAAGTCAGAATTTATAAGAATTCACCCCACTTCCAGCCAGTCTGAATTTGGGTCTGCCATTTTCTCCTAGGCGCACTCTTCACATTATTAATTCAGAACCCAGTTCTGGATCTTAGGGGATGGGACCCAAACAGGACCAGTGGTGGATCCAGCAATCATGCAGCCGCTCGGCCCTTCTCATCCAGGCTCGGCTTCTTTCATAATGTAAATGCGCATGAAAGGAGGACGCATCTTTCATGTGTGTTTACATTGTGAAAGAAGGCGGGCCTGCTGAGATCGTTCCCAATCTTAGTGAGCTTCACTGTGAAGCTGCGCCTAGAAACACTTGTGTACAGTGTGAGAAACCTGAGGGTGTTTCACTGCCCGGTCCCCGGGATCCCTTATCAGGTGGGCAGGGAAAGTCCATCTTTATTGGATCCCAACCCTGGGGGCGAGACATGGTATGCCTTCCCTTTCCGATATCCCTCTGCCAGACATTTCCTCTACTACCTTCCTGGGCTACTATGAGTCATCTCCTGTTACGCCCTGCTCCCGCATATTTCCAACAAACTCTGGGAAGAAGCGGCCACTGAGAGAAGTGAGGATTGCTTCTGAGAAACACATTAGGAAACAGAGGGAAGTCTGCTGCCAACCACCACTAGGCAGACCCACCAGGATATTGCAGCATGAAATGGCAAATTTTGCGACACAATTTTATTTATTGTAGCATTTTTACAGCACATTTGTTATTGACTGGAGGGTGGAAGATTGGCACATTGCAGGAAAGAGGCAGTGTGCAAAGCTATAAGAAAGCCAGGGTGTCATTATGTGTACCTTTGCATCGATTAAATAAAGACCGTTTCAGAACAGATAACACAAATCACACAAGATCAATAGCCCTGTTCAAACGCACCCATCCTTTCTTTTTGCTGTGCCCACATTCAACAGTAAGAAACGCTGTATTATTTTAGTCCCAAAACAAGAATAAGTAAGCAGACATAACGTTAAAGGTTAAACCGTGAATTAACAAATATGTAAGCAGCATGGAAAAAAGTGGCATGGATTATGTGGGAAAAATGTACTCCCTTTTAATGTATCTAGCAATGCAAGAGCAACTTGGTCAGTGGTCAGCTCCAGCAGCAGCATCCTGGGCAGACGAGAGGAAACAATTTGGTATGTTACCCTGGAACTTGGGCGACAGGACACCCTGAAGAGGAAAAGGCCTAACTACATGTGAGAAGGTGGTGGGCAGAGATACACTCCAGCACTATAGAGCATACCCAGTCAAAAGATAGAGTGACCTGCTCTTAACGAGAAAGCAAAAACAGGGGGGAAAAAACGTATGACTTGAGGCAGTGTTGGGAAAAGGGCACCACATCTCAAGCCAATCCTAACGGCTCGAGTGCAATAAAAACAGCAGGTAGCCTTGAAACACTTCGGGCCAAGATATCATACAAGGTCTATACTTTTTTCAAGAGTTCTTAGCTCAAGTTCCATTAACAGTTTTAATTAAACAATAATCACCCGATCCAAATATGGAATGGGTGGAAACAGCCAGGGTCTAGACTCTAGAGTAAAAGGCCCCAGCATAGCAAAGTGCCTTTAACGAGGGTGCCCGGTGCTGTTATCACTCGTGATATTTGATATTAGAACGCGGGGCTGCCAATCCGGTAACCTGCAGTGCTGAGAGCAAAGTATTTTCTTTAAATGAACGGCATTCAAACGAAATACTCACTAAAAATGCCCGCCATGGATCAGGAAGATGGGCCTCTGTACGGAGCCCCTCTTCCATTTCCATGGCAAGGACGCTGGGAAGAGGCAGCAGCGGCAGGTGCTGCCGTCACAGTAATCCGGTAAATGGGACTGGGGGAGGATTAAAATTAAGACGAGAAGGAGGCTTGGTTGGCGGCGGGGGGTGGCTGGGGTGACTGGGCAGGGGAAGCATCCATCACGTTGCTCATAACACGGGCTTGGATCGGTTGACTGAGGCCACGATCCAAGCAACCCGATTGGTAGCCCCCACCCCAGGTGCTAATTACTCAAAGAATTCGGCTCTAGCTGACTTTTGCATTGAGGTGAGAGAAAACATTAACTAATGAAATTTCCTGGCAAGAGCTGTTTAAGGAAAAAAAGAGATGCATCAACTTTCAGGGTACCTGGAAATCAAACGTGAGGGCCTGGAGAGCTGCTCCTGGGAGGGAACATATGTAGGTGAACCATCAGAAGGGAGTTTCCAGAACACTGACATCGCCACGACAAGAGCACAGAGGATAGGGATAGCTAGACCAGGAAGAGCTTTCCACAAAGCCCACAGATTGTGGTGAAACTAGCTAAAATGGATACGCATCACAACAACAAAGTACAGTAGAGCAACTCGAATTTGGAAATGTGTAAATCCTGGCATCAGGCTGTCAATGTTAAAAAATATGCTTATGTTCTCGGTCATATGTTCTCACTATTTTGTTTTTTAAACTTAATTTTATTTGCATTTGTAAAGAGAACAAGACATTTCAAGAAAGCAGAAATTACAGGTATAGACCACCACACTATCACAAGTCTAGGTCTTATCCCCCCCAACCCAACCCTCCCGCTGCTCCTGCCCCTACATTACCCCCCTCCCTCCATCCCCTTCACAACCAACCTCATCCAGTGGTGCAGTTCTCCCTCATCGATGTCTGAGGCTCTTTCCTCATTAGGTCTGTATTTTACCCTCATCGGCTCCCTCCAAGGCCTCTCCCTCCCGATTCAGGCTCCACTCATTTGCTTATTCAACCCCTGTGGTTTCCTTCATCCAATCCCCATTTGAGCAGCAGAGAGCACCACTCTACTTGAAACTGACTCATCTTGCCGTTCACTGCCACGGTCAGCCTTTCCATTATCATGTTGTGTACTTTGCCCTCCCAAACCTCTTTCGAGGGGAGTGTTGCACTTTTCCAACACTGGGCTATGGCCAGTCTCCCTGCACTTAACATTGCTTCCCACATTTTAGGGAGTCTGTATTCTTCCCAGTCTTTTTGCGGGATCCCCAAGAGAGTCTGCAGCGGGTGCAAGCCCAACCCTATTCCTGTGACCTCTTCCATCCAGCTCAACAAATGTTTTCAAAACACTTGCACCTTGGGACACAGCCATCACATGTGGGCCAGAGACACCCGAATCCCACAACCCCAGGGGCACATGAGAGACGCTCCCGCAAAACATCCTGGACTATCTCAGGGGATCTCTATGTCAGACCATTAACATTTTGAAGTTGTGTTCTATTGTGGAGGTTACGTAATTGGCCCCACACCTTAACAAACTGTGCCACACTTGTTAGGTGAAAAGACTTTATTTTGAAAATCATATTGATAAAGGTACATTTTCTAGGGCATGAAGTGACTGAACATGGACTAAACCCACAAAAGAAAAAGGTAGAGGCCATACAGAAATTAAAAGACCCTAGAAGTGTGAAAGGTTTAAAAAGTTTATTAGGAATGACGGGATATAACAGGAAGTTTATTCAAAATGATGCTGAAATGACTCAACCATTGACTAAACTACTGAAGCTGAATAAACACTGGAAATGGGAAAATGCGCAATCTGGGCCAGTGGCTAAATTAAAGGGATGTTTTATAAAAAAAAAAAAGTACCATGTTTAGCATACCCCATAAAGAACAGGGATTCTTTATAGAAATAGGTTTCTCTGAACATTGTATGTCAGCAGTGTTATCTCAAAAACTGGATTTGAATCACAAAACCATTGCTTATGCAAGTACGGTATTTTCTCAAGTTGAAATTAAATTCAGTGACTGTGAAAAGGTCCTTTTGACCACTGTGTGGGCGTTTACAGCATTTCCACCCCATTATTGAGGGAGAAAAGGTAATCATTGAAAAAAATCATCAGCCATGGCAATTTTTAGAGAGTAAAAGGATTAGGTCAGGCAACCTAGCACAGTCCAGAATTACTTCATGGACATTGGCATTACAAGGCTTTCCCGTAGAAGTGAGGTATGGCCAAAATAAAAAGAGCCCAGTTGCTCGACTGTGCAGCTGAACATGTATCAGATGAAGTAGAAGTGGAATCTAGTTTACAGGAGTTTGAACAATCACCACACAACGCCTTACATAGGATATTTTGTGTAAATTTGGGGTTTGGCGGTATGTACTCACCGCTAAAAGATGAGCGGTAGTTTGGTAATACTTATCCTTGCATTTAGATGGGTTTGGCCTCGTATCATTCTAGTGACCATACCTTGTTACATGATATTGGAGAATCTAGTAATATATACTACTGGTGGTATTTTGTGGCAATAGGTTATATAAAGGTGAGCTGAATTTCCTTCCCTATATTATAGCCCCATCATAAACACAACCTTCCTTTCTATTAGAATACCTCCTAGTGATCTATAGAGGCCCTTGGACCTATACACACAAGGGGACCCAACACTTTTATATAGAGTGCCACCTACAGCCTGTGGCCAGTATCACTGATTTATCTACACCAGCGATCTAGTTGCCCATAGGCATTGCTGGCTCATGGACCTCCAGCAATCTATATTATATTAGATACCCTCCAACAACATGCAAGGAGGGCACACCCATGTTTATCACTGTTTATTCTATCTGCATGGGCAAAATGACAAATGTATTACCAAAGAGAATAAATCTCCCGTGTCACAAATACAATCCCAAATGCAATATAAAAAAAAACCACACCATCTGCTTTTATATATTATTTGTATTGCAAACAAAAACAATTCACAATAACAATCTTACCATGTACATTTTCCATAATCTGTAACAAAAAGAGAATAAAGAATACAGAAACAGAGCAAACAAGTTCTTTTCTTTTTAAACATACGACTTACTTTTTAACATTATACACATGACGAATCAAGATGCAGAGGGTTTCCCTTGCTACTCTGACTACCTAATATTTTTTAGATCGGTCATTCGTCAAACAACGGCACACAGTAACCTCACTTAAACTGTCTGCTTACCAGAAATGTGTGGCTCTCTCCCACACACGACCTTCCTTCGCTCGCCTCCGAAGAACAGGCCCAGTCAGCATGAATGGTCTCTAATCTTGGTGTCTGGGATGCACAGCGAAACTTCCAAGCCAGTGCCAGTGACACCAAGATCATCCATCTCCAGAGCCCAGCCAACACGAACCAACTTCCCTCTGTCAGTTTTCCCCTCAGCAGAGGTCTGGACCTACCCACTTTGCCTACGTGGTATATCTGCAGACACTTTCCTCCAATCAGGTTGAAAGGCAGCATCACCCTTCACTTTTACACAATAGAAGCTTTGCTTAAAGAGCAACTGTTTCAATTATTTCTTTTTGCGCATACTTTCTGCAAACACAGAAAGAAGAAAAAATGTCAGTGCACATTTGAAAAACGAATTTCAGAATATGTATTTTCACCTCATTTTGTACATGGGACTACATTATAATGTTAAGGTTAGCATTAGTGATTAGTAATTGTTAATCAGGTCAGTTATATAGATAATGTTCAATAATGTAGTCTTCGAAGCATGAGGTATTCAAAAAAAGAAGAAAAAAAGGTGGACTTTTACTCTTTGCAGTTTCACAGAGCTTTTTGCTGCATTATAAATCCTGTACCTTGCATGCCACCAGCAACCTTTCCACATGTTATACTGGCAACATAAAAATGGCTATATGTGTGTGCCACATTATTGCTGGCAACAAAATGCCACCACATTTATTGAAGCGCTATATACTCTAAATCGCTATAAATATTATAAAGCGCTATATATATTACTACAGGACCATCCTCATGAAAGGCCATTTGACCCAGTGAAAGGTCTTCTCCGAATCTAGCGAGACTAGACAGGTGCCTTGCTCCTTCATTTGTAGTCTTCCGAAAGTTGTCCAACCCTTGTCTTCCCCTTATGAAGCCCACCTGGTCCCCATGTATTAGAAGCAGTAATTCCACCTCCAATTTCATTTCCAAGACTTTCGCCAGAATCTTTACATCCCCATTTAAGAGGAAAATAGGTCGATAAGAGAAGCACCTGGTGGGATCCTCCTCCTCCCCCCCCCCCCCCCACCACTCCTTAGGAATTGCTACGATCTTTGCTAGCAGCATTGTGGAGGGCAGGGCCTCCCCTCAGGCATGCATTGGACACCTTCACCAGGCATGGGGCTAACAATGATCTAAATAGTTTGTAAAATGTCATCAAAAAGCCCAGTCCCTGACCCGGACTTCATCCCCTTGATGGGCAGCAGGACCTTGTCTTACGGTATGGGGCTCTAAAGGCTTTCCACAATTTCCTTCGGGTGCTCCGGAAGGGGCAATCCTCTCAAAAATTCATCTTGCCTCATCCCCATTTAATTCTGAGGCATAGAGGGTACTGTAATACTTTGCAAGGATCTTATCTGCCCTATCCCCTTTCTCATGATATTTCTGTTTCAGAAACAGGACTTTTTTTCTGTATCCTGGGTCAGAATGGCCTTTGTGTTTTATAATGCCAGAGTTCCTTTGCTTCTGTGGATGATGTATACTTTCCCTGTGTGCCCCCCCAGCTGTATCTGCTCCATTTTATGACGGAGCAAGCTCTCCTTCTCCCCCCCCTTTCTTTTTTCTTCTTAGAGTCTATCCTTATCAGGAACCCCCACTCCCCCCAGACAGTCTCCTTGAAGCACTCCCAGACTGACTGGACCCCCACTTCTCCAGTATCGTTGAAGAGGAACTACTCCTTGATTCCTGTGAGTAGTTCCCCAATCACCAGTTGCCGTTCTACAAATTCATTTATTTTGTCCCCGTCCTTTGCCCAACATTCAGATTGTCCCACGTTTGGAGCATAAACAGAACCCACCATAAGCCTGGTACAATACAACTGACCTTTTACAAACACATCCCTTCCATTTGGGTCAGTTAATACCGATTCTACCAGAAAGCCCAGTCAGGAAGAGAATTTCAACCCCTCACCTCTTCTTGATATCAGAGGCCATAATCACTTCACCCATCTGCCGGGAGCGTAGTCTAGGTGCACCACCCTTCTGCCAGTGTGATTCCTGAAGGCACATCCTCACGGAGTACCATTGCTCGGCAAGTTGAGGCCCGAACATTGAGGGATCCAATGAACATTTCACCCAGGCCAGATATCATCCCTTTTCCAAGGCATTACATTACTACCCCCTCTTCGGAGACAGTCCAATGGTGCACCATACACAAGGATTTGAATAACATCCTCTTTTCCACTGGAAGCCAGTGAAGCTGCCTTAACAGTGGGGTAATGTGGGCACCAGTAGGAGGGTGAAGAACAGCTCTGACAGCAGCATTCTGCAATAGCTGAAGCCGATGAATCACATAGCGAGGCTGGGCAAGATAGTGAATTGCAGTAGTCTAAACCACTCAGGACGAGTGCTGGTACAACCAGAGCCCGACATTTTTCCACCACAAATAGGACCTCCGAGTATGCGCCGTTTAAAATGTCTGCTCTTACATACTGCAGCAACCTGGGCATCCATGGCTAGGGAGGAGGAAATAACCCCCAAGTTCTTTACGGATGCCACAGGAACCGGGAAAGGGCCAAGGGATGCCGGCCAGCAGTCATTGGTCCAAAAAAGAAGAGGCGAGGTTGTACCAACCATCAGCACCTCCGTCTTACTGACATTTAATTTCAGCCAATTATAGGACATCCGATCCCCTACCTCCTGAAAACATCCTAAACAGAATGGCTGTATTGGCCTGATTTAGGACAAGGTGGACCAGAATTTGGGTGTCGTCAGCATAGGAATAGTAGCGGAAGCCTTGGGAGCGAATGAGTGCCAGAAGATGCCCAATATACAGGTTAAATAAAATCGGGGAAAGAGCAGATCCCTGCAAGACACCACAGGATAGTAAAACTAGGCTAGAAAGCAAGGCAGGGAGTGAGACCGATTGAGAACGGTCGGCCAGAAAGGAGACAAACCAGTCCAGAACTCTACCAGACAGCCGAGCAGTAGACAGCCAGGATATCAGGGTGGGATTGTTGAGTGTCGAACGCAGCCGACGGGTCTAATAAAACAACTGTGCCGATAGCCCCCTGGTCCACCAAGCAAGCAAGGTCGTCAAGCACTGAATTCAAGTTTGATTCAGTTCCCCTTCCAGGCTGGAAACCTGACTGAAATGAGTCAAACTAAGCAGTAGATTCAAGAAAAGTAGAGAGCAGAGGGGAGACCAGGGCTTCCAATAATTTCACAAGGAACGGGAGTAAAGAAATAGGACGATAGTTAGCTAACACTTCTGGGTCTAGCAAAGGTTTCTTTAATAGAGGAATCACGAGGGCATATTTAAGTGTGGACGGGATCACCCCCTCCATAAAGGAGGCATTTACTGCTGCTGTAATCTGAGAGATGATAGCTCTCAAATTTTCCTTCAGCAGCGCTAGAGGGATGGGGTCAGTAGGAGAAGCTGATTGCAGGCCTTGAATGGCAGTCAGGATATCAGATTCTAGGAAGGTGGGAAATGAGGACCACGTCCTTTCCGTTCGAGAGGGCTCAGTTGACACTTTAACGACTGGCGGGTGTACTACAATGCTATTATTAGAGGAGATCTTTGACATAAATAAGGACAAGGAGTCGCAGAGAGCTTGAGATAGAGTTGCCTGTGTGCTGGTCATCGCAGGGGTAGATAGTGATTGAACAAGCTGCAAAAGGGCCCTAAGTTGATTAAGGGCTCCTTCAGCCGTACGGGCAAAATAGGCTTTCTTAGCATCTACCACTAACTTGTGGTAGGCAGTAAGCAGACGGCGGAATAAGGATTTCGTTTCCGTAGAATAGTCAGCCCGCCATTTTCTCTCAGCCTGTCTGCACTGAAGCCTTTCAGCTCTCAGCTGATCAGTATACCAGGGCTCCGATGGATGTGCTTTTTGCTTGCATATCCTGAGGGGAGGCTGTTGATCAGCAGTAATGGAAAAAGCAGATTGCAGAGTAGAGAGGGAACCAATGATTACATATACACATATATATATATATATACACACACACACATATATATACATATATATATACACATATATATATATATATATATATATATATATATATATATATATACATATATACACGTATATATAAATAGAGCGCTATATAATTGCCAAATAACAGAACATAAAAACACTCGGCTGGCTGTGGGACTAGTCCTCGGAGAAAAAAGATAAGTGTAAAACATGATGTTAATATCCATGCAATGTTTGTATAACGTTAACACTTATATAAAACGTTCGAAACAATACAAGAGTTGTATACTAACGTTTATTTGGTTTAAAACAATGTATGTCACTTGTGATAAATAATCTTGATGACATGTAGGCACTTCAAACAGCTGCTGCATAATTACTTGCACAACCAGTATTATCTTGTGTGCTATTAAAATGGCTAACATGATCAGCCCCTATAAAAATGAAGAAAATAGTTGGCCCTGGGCTTGAACATGTAAACACAGATCTGCCACCAGCCACCTGTAGTTTCACATAAGATGTGTAAATGTGGTTTGTGAGCGGCTAGCCACCTGTTCTCACTGATGACAGTAGGTGCTGCAGAAAGGTAACCTTAAGGACTTCAGCTATGCGAATAAGGAATGCAGTTATTGTTTTCTCTGTTCGGGCAGTCATTGGATTGTCAGCGCATGGAGGGTAGCGTTTTCATGCAACGAGGGCACCTTAAACCAGCATAACACCAGCCCCCGAGAGCGTGACAGCCTACTCTGTTTAATGGCCAATCTGCCCCTTTCTGAGGCACTCGGGGGCATTCATAACTGAATAACATTTTGAGCAGATGTGCAGCCCGAGTAGTAGCATTTCCCATCGTGGAGTCGATTGTTTAGGCTGCTTTAGTTCATCCATAGACGTTTGCTTTGCACTACTCACGCTTTTCACACCCAGAAGCCACTAAATATATCGTCATGCCAGCAGAATAGGCCCTCATTCAAGATGCCTGTAGATGCGACAACGTTATGATATGACATGGCATTTATAACGCGCCTATACACAAGTGTTTCAATGTTGACTGCACTGCAATCTGCAAGCGAGATTCTCACCAAGATAAAAGTGCTGCTTACATCCTGGCCAGGATCGGCTAGTACAATGCGGCAGTGGTCACAATTTCTCCCCAGACACGCCATTGAACAGATATTTACTCTGTCACCATTAGTTGGGATAGTTTAATAAAGCCTGGAATGATTTCGGGTGTGGGTTAGCTTTGCATACAGGGAAAACTTGCAGTAGCTTTGGACCTCCGTGGATTTTTCATGCACCATTTCTTCAGTTCTTGGTACAAGACCCGTCTGGCAGTAGGGTCATCATCTGAGGCCTTGCAGGAACAAAACGAGGTCCTGCAATAGAAGAAACCTCGAAGGGCAGACCAAAGGATCAGCCCCAGTCTTCTCAGTGACAGGACAACCCCATGGGCTCACTTGGGAACAAGAGAACGAATTTCAAAGCTCTCTTGGCAACTCTGGGACACGCTTTCCCCGATGGTCAATGCAGCAGCAAGTGGCCTCTCCGAAAAACACTGGTGACTTATCTAGGGGGCAAGTGAGCGCATCCTCTGCCCCGCTCTGGAAACGGCTATGGCCCCCGAGAAGATGCATGCTCATCTTCTCCTGCTCACACGACACGAGCTCCAGGACCGTGTTGGTCTATTCCTCTGGCATCTCCTCCCTACACCAAAGGCCCAATCTCCAGTGGCCCCTGGAGCAAAGGCAAAACGGACCTTCAATTGCTTTGGGGGGGTAGGGGAGTGACAACATGCCGATGATGCACTTAGTCCAGTGAGTAGGTCTATCGGGATGAGGGTTGTTAGATCGCCTGCTTCAACTTGCTACCTTTTGAAGACAGCATTGTGATGCGGGCCATGCTGAAAGGCCAGTGGCAAAGGCAGGATTTGGGAGGGGCAAAGGGCTCCTCACGGGGCATGATGGGGTCCATACCATAAGACAACTTTTCTACTAGATCTATTTCTTAAAATATGCCATTTGGTGCCTCATTAAAAATTAATACAATAAGCATACACTTACCAATTGTAACATTTTCCCTTAATTGCCCTGTCCAGTTTTCCTACATCCTATGCACACCACATTGGTTTTCTCTGTCAGGATCCGAGATGCAGTCTCCCCTGCACTCCTGAAGGGGCCCCTGAGGGACCCTCGGATGTGGAAACAATGCACAGTCGCCACACACTAATGGATACGCCAAACACAAGGTTCTGATCCCAAAATCTAGGGTTTAGTGCAATACAAATAGTTCCAATTGGCCAAGTGGTCCCACGCCCCACGACGTGTGTCTAACAGACCTCGGGGGACGCAAGCAAAAAAGAGTCATACATCAGTTACATATATACAAAAGGAGCACCTTACAATCAGCAATGACAATTTATGCCGCCCCCAATTCATTTCCCTTTGAATTAGAGGCGATGATTGACCATCATGACAAATATGACACTTCAGACCACCATATTTAGTAACAGGTTGCAATCTCCATTTTTACAGACACCATTCTTTGTTTGCAAGAACACAGCGTTTGTTTTCCATAGGCAAGCTGTGCATAGGAGACTGGCACATACCAGTCCTCACTATCTCTAAGTTTCGATTCTCGCTCTAGAAGTCAGCCCGCTCTCCGGGGCCTCACTGGGCTCAGGAAGGGGGGGCCGTAAAGAAGAACATAATTCAACTCTTTAAATGCTAGTTTCGTACATTGCTATTCTTTCAGGAGACTTGCTGGCATTTGTGTACCGATTATATGCCTTGCTCCCTGTCTTCAAGGATACGTGAGGGAGGGAATCGGGCATTCCTGTCTGGCTCTCCAGTGTAATGTTTCAACATGTTCCTTAGCCTTGGACCATTGAAGCGAAATACTATCTACAGAAAAGCAGTTTTACATGAGGCAAAGTGGCAACGTTAGAGAGAGCAGAGAGAGAACAACATGGCGATTCTGGTCATCTTAAAATGGCTTCACTCTAGTTAAACTAATAGCTACGTAATAACTAATGACTAATGTATATATATTCTTATACTGTAAATGACGCGGTTGGTCTTCGGCCAACCAATTATTCATTTCCGGACCCTCAAGGGGTGCTTAGTTTTTCTGGACTGACACTCCTCTGGACTCAGCAATTACACCCTTGTACCTATTCCCCATCAACACTCCCTCGTCCAAGATTCCTCGGCTCTCTTCTTCCTCACTGCCCTCTTTCCTTGCACTCACCTCCCCTTCCGCCTGTCTGAGGCTTTCGCCTTTGCATAGACTCCTTTACACCAAACACAGCCATTAAACCACCGCCACCAACAAGGGGTCACTGCCATTGCCTCCAACACCAGGAGACCACTTCGGTGGCGATAGTGCGCGCTACAAATGATCTTTACCACTAACACCAGTCACCCTCCTCAATGTGGCTACCCATTCTGAATATATGGGCTTCCTGCCATTCAGCACTGCAGACTAGACCCAAATCTGGAGACTTCACATGCAGGCAGTGTAAGGAACCACGTTTCTGTTCCCATACTTCATTATGTTAGTAAGTTTGCACCATCCGGCAAAACACTAATTGGTTCACAGAACCCTTTCTGTCTGAAATATTGACAATGAAAAGATCAGTGAAGCATTTTCATCATCACTATACAGGTGTATCGAGATAATGAATGCATTTATAGATATCTCAACACATCCTTAAATGTATATAACATATGTATATATGGACTTCAAGATGGCCGTCGACACGAGATACACATCTTGTCGGCGCTCCGGAGCCCATCAGCGGTTTTTAACAGCCCCACCACCCCGTTTAGCTCGCTGAAACGGCAAGGAGCCTTGAGAACACACTGTAAGTGGAGGAGATAGTCTGTGCTGGAAACCCAGGAGGAACGTAGCACCCTCCGAGCAGAGAGCGGTGGAGGCAGGGGGATATTCAGGCAGGAATAGCAGAGCTCCGTCGCAGGTGCCTTCGTTCCCGGCAGAGCCAGCCCGGGGGAGGGAATCTACCAGCGGAGGGGGCAACCCTCGCTCGGCAAACAAGGAAGGTTCGGAGGAGCGGCAGCCTTGAGGGAAGACCAGCGGCTCCAGTGCGAGACATCAGGCAGGGACGCCATGGTTGCTGCGGAGGCCAGGGGCACCCTGGGCGGCTCGGCGAAGCGGCCCGTGCTGTTCGGGGGGCAGCAAGCGGAGAGGGACGCCGGTGACCGTTGGTGCAGGTGGCCCGGTGGGTTCCCCCCCCCCAGAGTTGCTGGGCAGCACAGAGGTGTGCAATCCTTAAGCCAAACTAAGAGGGCCTTGAGCGGCAGCCACAAGGGATCAAGCGCAGGATCAAGGAGTCGCAGCAACGGACAGGTCGAAACCGCTGCTGCCTCGGCACATCAAGGTAGGCGCGAGGAGAGGCGGAACAAGGGAGATGCAAGGGCAGAGGCTGCCGCTGCCCCTCCATCCCCGGTCACTCTATGCTGCTTCAAGAGAGAGGAAACAAAGGGGAGCAAGTGAGCGGACCCCCATCGATCTAGCTTGGCCCACTGGAATAGCGCCGCTACACCGGCGCAGAGAGAGAAGGTGGCGGAACGCCCTCGGTAGTGGTGGGACCTGGTAGAAGAGTAAAAGTTGCAGTATTTGGCACCCCCCTTATCACACCGCCTGTAAGTGGGGCGCTCACAACGAAATCCTGTCCCGCTGGAGGGGAAGCGGTTGAGAGAACATGACCACAGCAGTGAAGTGGTGGGGAGGTGGGCAAGAAGCAAGGCCAGGCGCTGAGGCACGACGAGATCGAGTTAATGAGGGGGACCACCCCGCAAGATGATCCCGCTGAGATAGTGAGCGTAGGAGCTGCATAGAGCGAGGGCACCGTACTCTTCCCAGACAGAAGGACGTGGGCCCTATCGGCACGAGGCCACAGCAAATTTTATTGGCATCGTGCTCTTACAGGAGGAAAGGATCCGCAGATCAACATCTCCCAATTGAGAATGTCTTCGAAGAATAAAGGAAGGCAGACCAAGGGTGGCTTGCCGCAAGTGGAGATCACGGGTGGCTTGCCGCAAGTGGAGATCACGGGTACCCTGCCGACATTGTGGCAGCACAGAGAGGAGAGTGCTGATCAGGCGGATGGTTCTGAGAAAAGTCGGAGTCCACGCCCCCTGACTGAGAACGTCCAGCTGGCCCCGATGTCGCGTCAGGACCTCCATGGGGAAATGCTCACCCTGCAAAACAACTTGGCTAAGGCCTTTCAGGACCAAATTCAATTACTCAGATCGGACATCAGCCAGGCTATGGCTGAGATGAAGCAAGAGGTGGGACAGTTAGGTGAGAGAACGGACATTCTTGAAAAGGGCTTGCAGGAAGTGGGCAAGGGGGTTACGGAGACCATTGAGGCGATCGAGCGACTGGACATAGCCACAAGGAATGTGGAATTGAGGATGGAGGACCTAGAGAACAGGTCTAGGAGAGTCAACATACGGCTGAAATGGCTGCCGGAAACGGTCCAGGACAAGGACCTGAAAGGAACGTTACAAAACATCTTTGCGGGGCTATTAGGCGAATCCCCCCCGGAATCCGTCAAGTTTGTGTCCACAGGGTGGGCCGGATCAGCAAAGGTGCATCTGCTAGACGAAGGGACGTACGTGGTGCCTTCGCCAGATACGCACAGAAGGAGGCAGTTCTGAGAGCAGCCAGGCAGAGAGAACCTTTAAGCTACGGGTGTCAAAGAATAGAACTGTATCAAGATTTGGCTGGCAGCACGTTGGTGAAGAGACAAATGACACCCCCATCCTGACATTCCTCAGGAAGAGGGGAATCAAGTATAAATGGACCTTCCCTTTCGGTCTCCTCTTTGAATGGCACAATGGCATGGTGTACAAAAGAGAATAACCTCACCACAAGAGGGGGCGAGCTTGTTGCATGTGGACTTGGATCAGGGTGAGCCGGAGGGGAGATCGGAGAACTCACGGGGGGGGGGGGCAGACCACCGCCAGAGGCCTAGAGCTTGGGAATGGTCTACAGCAGGCCTCCCCTCCCGAGAGAGATGAAGGCAGAGAAATGAATGGAGGAATGGCAGCGTCAGCCAAAGAGATGACATCCTAAAGAGGAGGTACTGTTTTGGAAGGGTGGTGGGCCCTGAGCCGATCAGACAGGCATGGGGCAACAAGGAGCAAACATCATGGAGTTTGTAAGGGAAGAATAGACCCAAGAGAGGACAAGGGGGGGGAATCCCAGTTGTTGAAAGGGCGTGAGGGGGGGGGGGGGAGTTGTGGGAAGGAGGGGGGGATAGGACATGGGCAGGACTTTTCAGGGAACGAGAAGGGAGGTATCAGGATCCAAGGGGGAAAGGGACGAGGGAGATCGGTTGGGCGTTGGGAGGGGCAGGCCAAAAGGAGGGATGCACTAAGAGAAGCAGCTTTATGAATGGGTGTATACTCTGCACTCGGGACTAGGCCATTTGATTTTGAGTGAATCACCCATAATGTGAGAGGACTCAACTCTCCCCTCAGTAGGAAAAAGCATGAGAGGTTCACGAGAAAGGAGGGGCCAGATATATTGGGCTTCGAGGAAACACACTTACACTTACTCCCCGGGGACCAAAGGAGGTTGAGGCTGAGGGGCTATGATCAAATCTTTCAAGCTTCAGCGAGCATGAAAACGGCTGGCGTGGCCCTGGCCTTTAAAAACTCAGTGCATTTTAGGGAAGAGGGTACCGTCCGGGACAAAGGGGGTAGATATCTTATTAGGGCCAGGTGTTAGAGCACGGTTTATACAATAGCGGTTATATATGCCCCAAATACAGGGCAGGAGGCTTTCCTGAGACACTTTCTTGAAATCCTAGGGGAAACGGCAAGGGGCCCTGGGGTTCTAATAGGGGATTTTAACATGGCTTGGAACAGAGCTCAGGATAGATCCGGGAAGAGGACAACGGGCTCGGAGAGCGCGGTTTCGACAGGGCTCCGGGAAAGAATGCTGGGTTTAGGACTGAAGGATGTATGGCGTGAACTAAGGGGGGGGGGGGGAGAGGAGGGATTTACGTTCTTTTCAGGGGTACACAGTACTCAATCTAGGATAGACTATATTTGGGTATCCGCAACCCTCCTGGGAGGGGTAAAAGAGGTAAAGGTAGGCCCCCCCTCGGCATAGCAGATTATAAAATTGTTACCATGCATCTTAAACTAGGGGAGAGAAGGAGGGAGATGTGGAGTTGGGAATACCCAGCAGCCCTCATGAGGGACCCGGTGGCCAGGGAGGAAGTGAAAGGGAAAATGATTCAATTTATCGAAGAAAATAAGAAGGATGATACCTCAGAAAATATATGGTGGGATGCGTTTAAAGCAACGATTAGAGGGGAGCTCATAGCGCTCAAGGCCAAACGACACAGGCAAATGGGGGGAGTTGGAGAGGCAGTTAGAGGGGAGGTAGAAACAGCCCGACGAAAAGCAAAATCTAAAGCCAAATAGAGCTTCTCTGAGAGATTATAGAAGAGCTGAGGGGCAGCTCTGTATCCTCCGGACTAAGAAAGCGGAAGGGGCCCTATTGTCAGTACGACAGAAATTCTATGCAAAGGCTAACAAGGCGGATAGTCTTAGCTCGCCTCCTGAGTGGGGGGGAGCAAAAAATGTGATAGGTGCGCTCAGGTC
Source organism: Ambystoma mexicanum (assembly GCF_040938575.1). Taxonomy (NCBI): domain Eukaryota; kingdom Metazoa; phylum Chordata; class Amphibia; order Caudata; family Ambystomatidae; genus Ambystoma; species Ambystoma mexicanum. The sequence continues at coordinate 78,375,215 of NC_090936.1, forward strand.
AGAGGAGGGGGAGACGGTGACATGCAATGAGGGTATTCAGAAGCTCCTGGTTGCTTTTAACGAGAAGCTTTACTCATCACAGTGCCGTAAGGATAATTCCCAGGAGGATTTCTTGGGAAAGTTAACTTGCGCACAATCAATAAGACATCCCAAGAAGTCTTAAATCAAGAGATCACTGAGGAAGAGGTTAGCCGCGTGATATCTAGTCTACCTCCGGGAAAAGCCCCGGTCCCTGATGGATATACCGCAGCATTTTACAAGACCTTTGCGGCTTTCTTGATACTGCACCTAACACCTATTCAATACGTTCAAAACAACCGGGCACATAACCCCCATCTTTGGAGGAGGCCAAAATGACCCTTATTCTTAAGCCCCATAAAGACCCATTGGAAAGGACGTCTTATAGGCCAATCTCGTTGATTAATACTGATGCGAAAATATACACAAATGTATTGGCTAACAGGCTTGAGGGTCTGCTCCCGGATTTAATTCACCGAGACTAGTCCGGGTTCATCGGGGGCAGGCAGACGGCAGACAATATTAGGGGGGTTGCCCACCTGGTGGAGAAAACGCAGAAAACGCACTCCCGCGGTCCTACTCTCCTTGGATGCCGAGAAGGCTTTCGACCGTGTGAAGTGGTTGTATTTGTTTCGCACTATGGAGGGGATGGGGCTGGGCGGCAACTTCCTAAAAATGGTGACGGCTCACTACCAGGAGCCTAAAATTCGGATTATGGTGAATGGATCTCTCTCGCGCTCCTTTAGACTATTTAGGGGCACAAAACAGGGCTGTCCCCTTTCACCATTGCTCTACACTTTATACTCCGAGCCGCCTCTACAATCAATAAGGGATGCAGATAAGGTGCAGGGCATTCCCTTTGGTGGAAAGCAACAAAGTTATGGCCTTCGGCAATGATATGTTGCTCTCTGATCAATCCCATAGAATCATTAGGTGCTGTAAAGGAAGTTCTTGAGGGGTTTGGTGTGGCCTCCGGCCTTCGCATCAACATGGGGAAGTCGGAGCTCTTCAGTCTTTCCATAGTGAGAGAGGTCAGCACCAGGCTTCAAAATGAGACCCCATTTGTATGGTCCCCAGGACTAATTAAATACTTAGGAGTTCGGATTACCCCTATGCTTAAGGGGTGGTACGCAGCAAATGATCACCCCCTTCTGGAAGGGATCAAAAAAGATCTCCGGAAATGGCGGTCCCTGTGCTTATCTTGGCTGGGTCATATAGCAGCTATCAAAATGGTCACACTGCCGCGTTGGTTTTGTTTTTTTCAAGCCATACCACAGGCGGTTCTGGCCAAGTTCTTTAGAGAGCTTCAACCCATGACAAAGGAGTTTGTATGGGAAGATAAGCGGGCTAGATTGGATAGACGCCTGTTAGAGGCCCCCAGGAGGGAAGGGGGAGGGGCTAGTCCTTCCAAACTTTAGACAGTACTATGAGGCAACCCAGCTGCGGGTCATTAGGGAGTGGTTGCGGGAGAGTGAGGGACAGATCTGGGTCGGCATGGACAGGGCGGTGACTAAATTCAACCTGGGGGAGGCATTATGGTTGAGGAAGGAACATAGGCCTAAACACATGTACGAAAGCTCCATCTCAGGGTTAATGGCTGATAATTGGGACCGACTGCCTAAGAGGGGTATTACATCCTTCCCGTACCCCTTCACACTGATATTTAATAATGGGGAATTCACCCCCAGAACCGAAAAAGGGAGTATTCAGGAAATGGGAGGAGGGCGGTTGCAGGAGATTTCTGGATATGTTCCAGAAAGGTAAGAATCTTACATTTAGGGAGTGTAAAGAAGCTTTTGGAGTAGGGGAAAGGGGGAGGTTTAGATATGTCCAGCTACGCCACTGGCTATTAAACCCACCGAATAAGCGAGCGGCTACCTAGGAGGCCACTCTTTTTGAGAAATGTCTACTAACCAATGATGGTGCTAAAAGCCTAATCGCTAGCCTCTATAGAATCCTCGAGAAGTCTACCCTCCGCAAGCGCTGGCCCTTTGTGACGAGGTGGGAGCGGGTGATGAGGAGGGTTTTGGAGAAGGAGGAGTGGTCCACTCTGGAGGAAAATCCCCAAGCTGGCCAGGGCCACACAGATCCAGGAAGCCTGGTACAAAATAATATACGGACGGCACTAAACGCCAGCATCGCTGCACAGGATGTACCCGGAGGTCTCTGGAGCCTGATGGAGGGTGTGGTCTAGAGGGGACGTCGGAGCATATTTGGTGCAGGTGTCCGAAAAATGCCTCATTTTGGGAGTAAGTGCAGCGGGCGCAAGACCAGGCATTTGGGGAAGGGGGGAGCAGGACTCCGGAACAGGTGCTATTGGGTCTGCAAGAGGGTGGAGCAGTGGCTGAACCTCGTAGTAGAGAACGAGCAAGGGTGACCTTGACGCTTGCGGCTATGACTAATTGCTCAAAGATGGTGGACCACCAATATACCTTTCATGACTGGCTGTGGAGAGTGTGGGATACGGTGGCTTTGGAATGGGAAACTTACGCTATGAAAGGGGAAATGCTGAAGTTTGCAGGGGACTGGGGAGAGACGCTGGCCTTCTTAATAGACTATTATAGGGTGGTTTGGTGCCCCCAACACATTAAGTTGCTGGATCTACAATGAACTCTACGAACTGGCCTTAAGCAGCAGAGGCCCTGAAAAGTTGGGGGAAAACCGCGTTGGGGGCTTGGGGGGGTGGGCGAGAAGGGTTGTTTTGCTTCCTTTTCTATTTTCATGTTATAAATTCAATAAAGAAATGTTTAAAAAAAACGTGTATATATGTAAATATTCTTTGTAAGCAAGTGTTTATAGCAGTGAGGTACTTCCTTGTGGGCAACGGCTGCTTTTCTCGTCTTTCCATCTTGGTCACGTCACAGCCAGTTTAGTTACAAGCTTGAGGGTTTACATACTTTTAGTTTTAATTTTGCTGCGCTTAGGTGAACATTTTTTGGCTTGTGAATTTAGGTTAATGTATTTCCTATTGTCATTTATTATATGGGGAACCTTTACTGTATCATAAGCATTGATCTCCAAACCTGCTGATAAATACTCTACCTCAACTTGACAAACAGGCTATGGCATGAAGGGAAAAGGCCCTCCTGTTTGCCAACTGCTGATGAGTGTATTTGTTTCATGCACAAAGCCCACGTTGAACGTTGTGAAAATTGCATTTTATGCATGTAATAATCAACAAGCCGTATGTCTGTCAAACAAGGACTATAAAGATGTGTCTTTGGCCCACAGAGTCTTCCGATTTACTGAAGCGTGGAATGTAGCACAGCCCATTGGGCAGCACCTCCAGGCGTCGCAGGCCAGGTAATCAACCGCTCTTGGCTTTTACCCTCCCATCATGTTACATTCTGGTGCAAGAGGATAATGGAGCGGAAGCAGGAGGCGGTGCAAAGGTTTGGAGAACTGACAGATGGAGTAGGCCTTGGAATCACAGGGCACAAGGTGGGGAATAGGGGGAGACATTACCAGGTAAGGGTGTCACAGCACATGAAGGGATTTGAATATAAGATTGAAACATTTGAAAAGGGTTCAGTGTTGTATTATCAGCCATCCAACGTTAAGATACTGGAGAAGTAAGCAGCGTGGGAGGTTGAGCAAGTTGCAAAGGTCGGTACTTTTTGGGATGGAAGGGTAGCAAATAAGCCTAAAAGAGGCAAAAGCTGTAGCCAAAGCTGTGTACATTTGGAATATGGTTAGGTGTTTGGTGGAAGGATGAAAGGTGGCTAGTAGTGGGGGAGTGTTGAAGGATAGTATAGATCTTCGTGGAGTTCTACCCCCTGCTACAAAGCGGGACATGTGTAGACACACCATATGTTTGCAGCAGCTGAAAGGCAGAGTGAAAAATCTGGAAAGTTTGATGCCGGCTGCTAGTGTCCACTATATTGGAGACCCTTTGTATTGCTTATGTTCACTCTGACTGATTAGCCATCAGTGCTACCGTAAAGATTAGCACTGTTTAACAGTGTCTCCAAAAAGTGGATGTATGTATATGCCTGTGACATTCTGCATGTGTTTTCCATTAACACAAACACATGTATACACCATTTACATACAAGGATATATAGTGACACAGTAGGTGACCGTTTTATATAACGGTGCATTTGCAGCAATCTCCCACTAAAACCTGTGCACAAATATTCATAACTCCTCATAGCTCCAAAGTATTTAATGTTTTCCTGCATGTTTCAATGGGCCTTTAAATACACCACGATGGAACATGGCTTAAAACTGGAACAAAACAGGTGATGGCTGGAAGGTTTAGAATCACTCTTAGCCTCTGGCATTGCACCAAGCAAGCCTCCAGCCCATCGTTCTTCGCCTGTGTGAGAGGACAGAAATACAAGACAGACAAATAGGTAGAGTTTTCTCACAGGTCACCATTTTATTAAATAAGGGGTGAGATGAACGCCTACGTTTCCCTAGCCTAACAAGGATTTCACCTACCTAACAAACTAAGGCTAAAGGAAATGTCCAAAAGCATTTGCCTCTCACACTAAAAGACAACAAAATCATACAGGAATTATTTGGCGATTTAATCTTTACAAAACTTATACATTCAAACATAAAAGTTATAAACAGATATCCCCGTGACCAGGGTTGGATCCTTTTCCCCTAGATCAATTCAGGATGTTTTAAACCACAGTTCAATTTTAGGAAAGTTTATTTCACCAGCCAAGTTCCACTCCAAGTAGAATACACAGTTCCAGTATGTCCTTCACTTGGCAAAGTGACTAACGTAGTTACAAAAGGATTTCGCACTCTGACTATTGTTAATTTTCAGAACCTTCTACTTGGCAAACCAAAAAGATTATCTCTTCGTACATCAAGGAAAAAGGTCTATGTAAATGTTATTTTTCTCTGATGGACAACCACTTTTTATCCCATTACATTTCTTCTTCATAAGCAACACTTAAACAGGATGGTTCATTCAGAAAGTTATACTTTAGTCAGGATGGTTAGACAACAGTGCATCAAATCACTAGTGGAATTGCCACTTCCTTTCCACCACAACCTTCTACCACATTCACAGTTCTTCAAATCATCATCTTCCTGATCCACTCGCCTGCCAAGACTAACCACTACTTGTCCCTTTCCAGGTATATTCGCCTGCTAGGATAAAACTCCTACTGCTAGAACTTTGTGGCGAGGTTTGTGTCAATCTTTCCACACTTAAATCCTCAATGGGGAAAGGTGAACCAACACCAACTTCTTGGGTAAGTCTTGACTTGTAACTCAAGGGGCTTACAATTTCTACAAATCTACTACACGGAATTACAATGATTCTCATATCGATCTGTTTGCCATAGGCAATGCCGTTTACAGTTCTCTCCCCCTTGATCCTTCCTAGAAGGAGGGCCTTTCTCCTACAGCTTCGGTTTTCCTTCCATACAATTTATTTATTGCTAGCAATGTAGTTTAAAACTTTCTCTGATAGGGTATCTTGTTCTGTGACTGCTACAATCAAATTGCCTTGATGTTACTTTCAGCTTTCTTTGGCCCTTGTTGGATATTCCTCGTTACCGACTTGCAGCCCTTTGTTTTATTATTGTTCCTTTCTGGGGTTGGTAAGGCGGGTTACAATATTCTCTTATCAGATATTTCCCTTTTGGTATGTTGTATTCAGTTTGCTTGCTGATTGCCCCCTCTTGACTTTGGCAATATGGGTTACAATCTTCTCCTATGCAGCATCTCCCTTTTGGGAAGTTACATTCACACTTTGCTTGATTATTGCCCCTTTTCGGCTTTGGCAATGCGGGTTACAGTGTTCTACCATTCGACCTCTCAATAGGAAGAGTTGTGCCTGGTTTGCTTTCATTTAAAGGTTCAGTATTCTAAAAATACATTCTTAAACGGCAATCAATTTCGGAACGCCTCGGGGTCACCTGTATCAGACCAACTCACCTGCATATCCTGGTGTCTGACACGCTGCTCCTTTGAACGTAGGGACTTCCCTGGCCCTTGACCGCTCCAGACAGCCTTCTGCTGCTCATGGTGTCCATCAAGAAGCTTATACTGCCCCACATTCGCTCTCTTGAAAACCTTACACCAGGGCGAGATGCAGGACATGAGAGCTTCTCTCCCCGCCCCCCTGTGTGACAGCTGGCCTCAATACCGCTTCGCCCTGCATCTCCAGGAACCCCGATCTCCACTGCATTCTCTGCACAGCGTCCAAGCAAAACAGCGGCTGCAACCTATTCTTCCTCCTGCTACTGCCTCTTCTTACTGACCCACACCTGACAGTTCTTTAAGTGTTTAAAAGGTCTCGCTCAGGTATTGGTCATTAGAACAACAAGGCCACTCACTACATTTGAGCAACTTTGGATCCCTCTTCCTCGTCTCAGTACTAAGAGCAATGTGGGTTTTTTATCTGTGTTAACATCATTTAATCTACTCTGTTTATAGGATGCACTTTTAAGGGAGAATTGTAAAAGGAAGTAATGGTTTTCTCCTAGGTTTATAATTCAAACAATGCAGACTCATAGCTACCAAAAGTAGTTGCGTAACTCCCTGGCCCTTATATACAACGTTTTTATGTTTACAAAAAGGGTTCTCCTCCTTGTCTGGGAGGGGAGGCCCTGCTGTGACAACATTCCATTAAATATTCAGGCATTAGGGAAACCTCATCCTCCGAAGAGGAGGAATGATGTGTTTCTCCTGACGGAGTCACCACATTCCCTTGACAGCCTTCTCCCATGTGATCCTCCCTCCTAATACCACCCCCAGGGCTAAGATCAGGTCGCAACTGCCTTCCCCTGGCCACATGTGAGGAGACTCTAGGCTGGGATTCTGTGATGCAACTGCAGGATTCCTCACACCTGCCAAGCCAATACAAAAGGGGTAAGACCATATGCAAATCAGCCTTGGTACCACTCCAAAAGGGGCAGCCCAGCCCAAACTGCTTCGTCAGATCCCTTCTGCATAAGACCACAAGCATGCCCAAACATGTTTTCTGGCCTGGTTGGGCCTCAGTGAGGAGTAGCTTGGGTCTCTACGCCCAACAGGCATGTGCCCACATTTGGGCATGCCAGTCCTACTTGGGGTTGACTAGAGCAAAAAACAAAAATAATAAATCTGTGCTGGAAGGTTTAG